>NW_024881998.1:0-488961 GCF_019059575.1 Amphibalanus amphitrite | reverse complement strand
GAGGGGGCCCAGGAGAGTGGTCTGTGCAAATTTTGAAGAAAATCGTAGGGGCCGCCCCATTGGGCCCCTAATTTCAATTGGGTCCCCTGGGCCCCAGGTGGGCCCCATCGAAAAATGTTACTTGGGTTTTTTGTTGGGAAATTACGCTCTTTCCAATGATATGCATATTGCCGGGGTTGGTTGCGAAATTAGGGCAATACTTAGAAAGGGCCTCTTTGGGGCCCTCTTTGGGCCCCTTCCTATGGATTCCCCGGTAGGTTTCTTCAGCCAGATTGAAGAGGGGACCAGGAGAGTGTCTGTGCAAATTTTGAAGAAAATCGTAGGGGCCCGCCCCATTGGGCCCCAAATTTCAATTGGGTCCTGTGGGCCCCAGGTGGGCCCCATCGAAAAATGTTACTTGGGTTTTTTGTTTGGGAAATTACGCTCTTTCCAATGATGTGCATATTGCCGGGGTTGGTCGCGAAATTAGGGGCAATACTTAGAAAGGGCCTCTTTGGGGCCCTCTTTGGGCCCCTTCCTTTGGATTCCCCGGTAGGTTTCTTCAGCCAGATTGAAGAGGGGGCCCAGGAGAGTGTCTGTGCAAATTTTGAAGAAAATCGTAGGGGCCGCCCATTGGGCCCCAAATTTCAATTGGGTCCTGTGGGCCCCAGGTGGGCCCCATCGAAAAATGTTACTTGGGTTTTTTGTTTGGGAAATTACGCTCTTTCCAATGATGTGCATATTGCCGGGGTTGGTCGCAAAATTAGGGGCAATACTTAGAAAGGGCCTCTTTGGGGCCCTCTTTGGGCCCCTTCCTTTGGATTCCCCGGTAGGTTTCTTCAGCCAGATTGAAGAGGGGGCCCAGGAGAGTGTCTGTGCAAATTTTGAAGAAAATCGTAGGGGCCGCCCCATTGGGCCCCAAATTTCAATTGGGTCCTGTGGGCCCCAGGTGGGCCCCATCGAAAAATGTTACTTGGGTTTTTTGTTTGGGAAATTACGCTCTTTCCAATGATGTGCATATTGCCGGGGTTGGTCGCGAAATTAGGGGCAATACTTAGAAAGGGCCTCTTTGGGGCCCTCTTTGGGCCCCTTCCTTTGGATTCCCCGGTAGGTTTCTTCAGCCAGATTGAAGAGGGGGCCCAGGAGAGTGTCTGTGCAAATTTTGAAGAAAATCGTAGGGGCCGCCCCATTGGGCCCCAAATTTCAATTGGGTCCCGTGGGCCCCAGGTGGGCCCCATCGAAAAATGTTACTTGGGTTTTTTGTTTGGGAAATTACGCTCTTTCCAATGATGTGCATATTGCCGGGGTTGATTGCAGAATTAGGGGCAATACTTAGAAAGGGCCTCTTTGGGGCCCTCTTTGGGCCCCTTCCTTTGGATTCCCCGGTAGGTTTCTTCAGCCAGATTGAAGAGGGGGCCCAGGAGAGTGTCTGTGCAAATTTTGAAGAAAATCGTAGGGGCCGCCCCATTGGGCCCCAAATTTCAATTGGGTCCTGTGGGCCCCAGGTGGGCCCCATCGAAAAATGTTACTTGGGTTTTTTGTTTGGGAAATTACGCTCTTTCCAATGATGTGCATATTGCCGGGGTTGGTCGCGAAATTAGGGGCAATACTTAGAAAGGGCCTCTTTGGGGCCCTCTTTGGGCCCCTTCCTTTGGATTCCCCGGTAGGTTTCTTCAGCCAGATTGAAGAGGGGGCCCAGGAGAGTGTCTGTGCAAATTTTGAAGAAAATCGTAGGGGCCGCCCCATTGGGCCCCAAATTTCAATTGGGTCCCGTGGGCCCCAGGTGGGCCCCATCGAAAAATGTTACTTGGGTTTTTTGTTTGGGAAATTACGCTCTTTCCAATGATGTGCATATTGCCGGGGTTGGTCGCGAAATTAGGGGCAATACTTAGAAAGGGCCTCTTTGGGGCCCTCTTTGGGCCCCTTCCTTTGGATTCCCCGGTAGGTTTCTTCAGCCAGATTGAAGAGGGGGCCCAGGAGAGTGTCTGTGCAAATTTTGAAGAAAATCGTAGGGCCGCCCCATTGGGCCCCAAATTTCAATTGGATCCTGTGGGCCCCAGGTGGGCCCCATCGAAAAATGTTACTTGGGTTTTTTGTTTGGGAAATTACGTTCTTTCCAATGATTTGCATATTGCCGGGGTTGGTCGCGAAATTAGGGGCAATACTTAGAAAGGGCCTCTTTGGGGCCCTCTTTGGGCCCCTTCCTTTGGATTCCCCGGTAGGTTTCTTCAGCCAGATTGAAGAGGGGGCCCAGGAGAGTGTCTGTGCAAATTTTGAAGAAAATCGTAGGGGCCGCCCCATTGGGCCCCAAATTTCAATTGGGTCCCGTTGGCCCCAGGTGGGCCCCATCGAAAAATGTTACTTGGGTTTTTTGTTTGGGAAATTACGCTCTTTCCAATGATGTGCATATTGCCGGGGTTGGTCGCGAAATTAGGGGCAATACTTAGAAAGGGCTTCTTTGGGGCCCTCTTTGGGCCCCTTCCTTTGGATTCCCCGGTAGGTTTCTTCAGCCAGATTGAAGAGGGGGCCCAGGAGAGTGTCTGTGCAAATTTTGAAGAAAATCGTAGGGGCCGCCCCATTTGGCCCCAAATTTCAATTGGGTCCCGTGGGCCCCAGGTGGGCCCCATCGAAAAATGTTACTTGGGTTTTTTGTTTGGGAAATTACGCTCTTTCCAATGATGTGCATATTGCCGGGGTTGATTGCAAAATTAGGGGCAATACTTAGAAAGGGCCTCTTTGGGGCCCTCTTTGGGCCCCTTCCTTTGGATTCCCCGGTAGGTTTCTTCAGCCAGATTGAAGAGGGGGCCCAGGAGAGTGTCTGTGCAAATTTTGAAGAAAATCGTAGGGGCCCCCCCTTTGGGCCCCAAATTTCAATTGGGTCCCGTGGGCCCCAGGTGGGCCCCATCGAAAAATGTTACTTGGGTTTTTTGTTTAGGAAATTACGTTCTTTCCAATGATGTGCATATTGCCGGGGTTGGTCGCGAAATTAGGGGCAATACTTAGAAAGGGCCTCTTTGGGGCCCTCTTTGGGCCCCTTCCTTTGGATTCCCCGGTAGGTTTCTTCAGCCAGATTGAAGAGGGGGCCCAGGAGAGTGTCTGTGCAAATTTTGAAGAAAATCGTAGGGGCCGCCCGATTGGGCCCCAAATTTCAATTGGGTCCTGTGGGCCCCAGGTGGGCCCCATCGAAAAATGTTACTTGGGTTTTTTGTTTGGGAAATTACGCTCTTTCCAATGATGTGCATATTGCCGGGGTTGGTCGCGAAATTAGGGGCAATACTTAGAAAGGGCCTCTTTGGGGCCCTCTTTGGGCCCCTTCCTTTGGATTCCCCGGTAGGTTTCTTCAGCCAGATTGAAGAGGGGGCCCAGGAGAGTGTCTGTGCAAATTTTGAAGAAAATCGTAGGGGCCGCCCCATTGGGCCCCAAATTTCAATTGGGTCCCGTGGGCCCCAGGTGGGCCCCATCGAAAAATGTTACTTGGGTTTTTTGTTTGGGAAATTACGCTCTTTCCAATGATGTGCATATTGCCGGGGTTGGTCGCGAAATTAGGGGCAATACTTAGAAAGGGCCTCTTTGGGGCCCTCTTTGGGCCCCTTCCTTTGGATTCCCCGGTAGGTTTCTTCAGCCAGATTGAAGAGGGGGCCCAGGAGAGTGTCTGTGCAAATTTTGAAGAAAATCGTAGGGCCGCCCCATTGGGCCCCAAATTTCAATTGGATCCTGTGGGCCCCAGGTGGGCCCCATCGAAAAATGTTACTTGGGTTTTTTGTTTGGGAAATTACGTTCTTTCCAATGATTTGCATATTGCCGGGGTTGGTCGCGAAATTAGGGGCAATACTTAGAAAGGGCCTCTTTGGGGCCCTCTTTGGGCCCCTTCCTTTGGATTCCCCGGTAGGTTTCTTCAGCCAGATTGAAGAGGGGGCCCAGGAGAGTGTCTGTGCAAATTTTGAAGAAAATCGTAGGGGCCGCCCCATTGGGCCCCAAATTTCAATTGGGTCCCGTTGGCCCCAGGTGGGCCCCATCGAAAAATGTTACTTGGGTTTTTTGTTTGGGAAATTACGCTCTTTCCAATGATGTGCATATTGCCGGGGTTGGTCGCGAAATTAGGGGCAATACTTAGAAAGGGCCTCTTTGGGGCCCTCTTTGGGCCCCTTCCTTTGGATTCCCCGGTAGGTTTCTTCAGCCAGATTGAAGAGGGGGCCCAGGAGAGTGTCTGTGCAAATTTTGAAGAAAATCGTAGGGGCCGCCCCATTTGGCCCCAAATTTCAATTGGGTCCCGTGGGCCCCAGGTGGGCCCCATCGAAAAATGTTACTTGGGTTTTTTGTTTGGGAAATTACGCTCTTTCCAATGATGTGCATATTGCCGGGGTTGATTGCAAAATTAGGGGCAATACTTAGAAAGGGCCTCTTTGGGGCCCTCTTTGGGCCCCTTCCTTTGGATTCCCCGGTAGGTTTCTTCAGCCAGATTGAAGAGGGGGCCCAGGAGAGTGTCTGTGCAAATTTTGAAGAAAATCGTAGGGGCCGCCCCATTTGGCCCCAAATTTCAATTGGGTCCCGTGGGCCCCAGGTGGGCCCCATCCAAAAATGTTACTTGGGTTTTTTGTTTGGGAAATTACGCTCTTTCCAATGATGTGCATATTGCCGGGGTTGATTGCAAAATTAGGGGCAATACTTAGAAAGGGCCTCTTTGGGGCCCTCTTTGGGCCCCTTCCTTTGGATTCCCCGGTAGGTTTCTTCAGCCAGATTGAAGAGGGGGCCCAGGAGAGTGTCTGTGCAAATTTTGAAGAAAATCGTAGGGGCCGCCCCATTGGGCCCCAAATTTCAATTGGGTCCCGTTGGCCCCAGGTGGGCCCCATCGAAAAATGTTACTTGGGTTTTTTGTTTGGGAAATTACGTTCTTTCCAATGATGTGCATATTGCCGGGGTTGGTCGCGAAATTAGGGGCAATACTTAGAAAGGGCCTCTTTGGGGCCCTCTTTGGGCCCCTTCCTTTGGATTCCCCGGTAGGTTTCTTCAGCCAGATTGAAGAGGGGGCCCAGGAGAGTGTCTGTGCAAATTTTGAAGAAAATCGTAGGGGCCGCCCCATTTGGCCCCAAATTTCAATTGGGTCCCGTGGGCCCCAGGTGGGCCCCATCCAAAAATGTTACTTGGGTTTTTTGTTTGGGAAATTACGCTCTTTCCAATGATGTGCATATTGCCGGGGTTGATTGCAAAATTAGGGGCAATACTTAGAAAGGGCCTCTTTGGGGCCCTCTTTGGGCCCCTTCCTTTGGATTCCCCGGTAGGTTTCTTCAGCCAGATTGAAGAGGGGGCCCAGGAGAGTGTCTGTGCAAATTTTGAAGAAAATCGTAGGGGCCGCCCCATTGGGCCCCAAATTTCAATTGGGTCCCGTGGGCCCCAGGTGGGCCCCATCGAAAAATGTTACTTGGGTTTTTTGTTTGGGAAATTACGTTCTTTCCAATGATGTGCATATTGCCGGGGTTGGTCGCGAAATTAGGGGCAATACTTAGAAAGGGCCTCTTTGGGGCCTTCTTTGGGCCCCTTCCTTTGGATTCCCCGGTAGGTTTCTTCAGCCAGATTGAAGAGGGGGCCCAGGAGAGTGTCTGTGCAAATTTTGAAGAAAATCGTAGGGGCCGCCCCATTGGGCCCCAAATTTCAATTGGGTCCTGTGGGCCCCAGGTGGGCCCCATCGAAAAATGTTACTTGGGTTTTTTGTTTGGGAAATTACGCTCTTTCCAATGATGTGCATATTGCCGGGGTTGGTCGCGAAATTAGGGGCAATACTTAGAAAGGGCCTCTTTGGGGCCCTCTTTGGGCCCCTTCCTTTGGATTCCCCGGTAGGTTTCTTCAGCCAGATTGAAGAGGGGGCCCAGGAGAGTGTCTGTGCAAATTTTGAAGAAAATCGTAGGGGCCGCCCCATTGGGCCCCAAATTTCAATTCAGTCCCGTGGGCCCCAGGTAGGCCCCATCGAAAAATGTTATTTGGGTTTTTTGTTTGGGAAATTACGCTCTTTCCAATGATGTGCATATTGCCGGGGTTGGTCGCGAAATTAGGGGCAATACTTAGAAAGGGCCTCTTTGGGGCCCTCTTTGGGCCCCTTCCTTTGGATTCCCCGGTAGGTTTCTTCAGCCAGATTGAAGAGGGGGCCCAGGAGAGTGTCTGTGCAAATTTTGAAGAAAATCGTAGGGGCCGCCTCATTGGGCCCCAAATTTCAATTGGGTCCTGTGGGCCCCAGGTGGGCCCCATCGAAAAATGTTACTTGGGTTTTTTGTTTGGGAAATTACGCTCTTTCCAATGATGTGCATTTTGCTGGATTTTGTCGATGTTATAGGCCTGAAATTGTTGAAAACGTTTATTTATGCCCCGAGGGCATACTCCCGGGCCCATATATTTGAAGCTGTTTTGTTCGGTTCAGGGGGGCGCTAGCCCCCTAAATTTGGTACCGTTGCATGTAAAATTTTGTCCTCTTTCGAATGACGTGCATTTTTAGCTGTTTTGACGGCTAGAAGTAGGGTTTTCAAAGTTCGTCGATTGTGCCCTGAGGGCATACTGTTTTTTGGGATTTGTGGCCCCCCTGATGGATTCCCCGCATTTTGGCACTAGGATTTTCGATAGAGGACACCATTCTGCACCTCTCCACCAAAATTCAGCGAAATCGTAGGGGCCGTCGATCCCTGCTGAATCCCTGCTGAACCCCTGCTGAATCCCTGCTAACTTCCGTTACATCTACATATGTGCTAATGGTAATTCAGTTGGGCAAACTAGGCGGCGGGAATCAAAATATGGAGGCATCAAAATATTGATTCTAGTGGGCGGAGCTTTGACCATATATGGGCATAGAATCAATATTTTGATTCATTTTGGGACATTCCCACCTTCAGACGACCCGTTACGGCGGAAATAACCCCCATGACGGCGAGATTTTTTGACAAGTCAATACAAAAAACTTCTCCGCTTCAATTTTTCGCTGCATGGCTATCAGCCGTTTGTCGCGCGTACCTTTACGAATGGCATAAAGATTTCGCCGCCATAATTCAACAAAAACGTGCTGTTAAAACTTGCTCTGTTTATCATTAACGACGAGCCTTTGTAATTTTTCATAATTTTGTCTAAAAGAAAATAAAAAATGCGTTATTTAGTTGTATAATTCATTTATAAGAAATATTGTTTTTCTTTGTATCTAGCCACGATTTCCGGTTCCCGCCATTTCGCGCCGGCGTCGTGTGTGTTTAGATGCAAAGTAGTGCTCCCGGGTTTATTTTGTTTAAGCGACCTTTTCTGAAGTGTAAGTAACAATGGATCATATTTTAAGATACTTTGAAGTGTGTTTTTCAATTTCAGGCATGTGATCTTAACGTTTCTTACCGAAAACTCGTTTTAAGAGATGGTTTTAGGAACATGGCGCGGTAGCGACGTCAGCGGCGCGGGACGCCTTCTCACCTTCTATTGTCTTTTTAAGCTATATTTTTTTGAAAATGATGTCTTAGGTGTAGTATTTCAGTGAAATATGATGTCCTTTAAAAGTTACGGTATAAATTAGTTACAAGAAGCCTAATGTTTTGTCCCACATGATAGAATTGTTGGGTGGACTCATGAAATGGGAGCAGTGCATGTCCAGTATTTTACATAATTTGGATGTTTTAGCCTCTGCTTGTGTCTCACTCACCCAATTGTTGCTACAACTTTAATTTGTAGCATTTAAATTTTTAAGGGCAACTAGGTTATTGACTTGTTCCGAGTTAAGATTGAAAGGTCGTAGTGCATGTTCGTGTTTGCCTTATCTAAATAGTAGGCATGTATGCTTGGCTTGTAATTGCTTCGCCCAATTTTGCTACATATTTAATGATGCTTATTTTAAGTGTAACAAAAGCAAGTTGCTGAATGGTGTAAGCCATATTTACATTATGCGTGATCTTCAAGAAAATTACGTGTCTAATCATCTAATGTACGTCAGTCCAGGGAATGCTGGATAGTTAATTTTCAGGATTGTCCATGCCAAAGTTAATTTTAGAGGCCAGTTTTATCAACACAAATAGCTGCCTGCTGGAATTTTTTGCCTAAAGACTGCTTCACATATGGAGCGTTAACATGATGGGCACGTAAACGGATAGGGCTGTACCGTTCATGCTCTGTATGTGAAGTAACTTTTAGACAAAAAAAAAATCCAGCAGCCACCTATTTTTCTGTTGGTATAACTGGCCTCAGATCTACTTTTTTGGCAGAATTTATATAACTGCATGAAATGACATTTGTTGGCGCACCTGGTGGCATTCAGTGGAAATTTAAGTGACATTAAGTATTTAATTTTTTATTGAATATATTCTAAAATTAATAGTTGCTGAACAAGTAGATTAATAACACATATAGTTTCCTAATTTATTGTCCACAAATGTCCTAATTATTGTGTTCTGTTGTTTGCTGCAGGTCAACCAAGGATCAAACACTGGTCGTTGCGGGGATCGGCTTCAGAGGGTCAAGGATGGCGTCTTGAATCGCTGTTCAGTCGACAGGCAACTGTATGACAACGCCATCCCTGTCAACCAGAGCGTCGACCGAAGTAGGGCGGCGTTGCGCGGACCTGGCCGCACCCGACCAACCGGTGGAGTACCTGACTCGGGCTGGGCGGAGACTACCTACATCACGACCTTTTGAACTTTGATCTCGTGGCGAGAAACAGTATGACGTTAGGAAGTGTGTATGTGGCTGGCGGGGCCGAGGGTGAAATGCGCCACGTGTTTATCCTGCCGGATGACGACAGCGTCACCAACCTGTCAAAGAACGAGCTGGTGCAGCGCGTGATGACTGCTATCTCGTCCCTAGAACCGGAGTAGAAAAACGTGCGCATAGCCCAAATGAAGCGAACCAAAACACAGACAGGACTGATAGCTTTTCGGTCGAGAATGTTCTGAAGATGCCGATCAGTAGACCAATTGGTGACCGTTTTCGGTGGTAATATGGGATCTTGTGGTGTTCCAAAGCGACCTGCTTTGGGTGTGGACATAAGTGGCTCAACCTGACAGGATTGATGTTTTAGGTAGCCGTGCTAATCATAAACCCTATATTGAGTGTATCTGTACAAATTTTGTTTTGATGTATTTGATTCGAAACCGAAAATTGCTCTTTGTAATTAGGCAACATCGAGACGTTGAGGTCATTCTCCAGACGTTTATTTGTTTTTTTTTCTTACCTGTCCACGGTATGTCTTATTGGTTAGGTCTCAGTTTCAAATATTATTAACTGCATGTTTTGCAAATACGTAACCATATTGAATAAGAGACGTGTCCTAAAAGTGAGTAGGTATTGCTTTGCATGGGATGTGAGCATCAACGACAGGGCTTTGTGATGGCAAATGTGTGGCAATTGCAGGGATCGTTGTGAAATGTGTTATGAATATCATCGTATTATTTGCGAATGCAAATACATCCGTGTATCATATTTTCATTCAAATTGTGCAATTTGTGCAACGGGCTTGAGTATATTGTTCGGCGAAATATCTCTTACTGTAGGTACTCCACAGAAATGGGACGGGATACAGATGCGTAGAAACACATTCATGAACACGTGAAAGACGATAAGTTAACTTTTTTTTTACTCAAAATCAATGCTACAAAGCGGGGATGTGGAGCCGTGAAAATGTCAGACGGCTTCGGCTCCGGAGGAAAAAATCGGCTCCAGCTCCGGCTCCGGCTCCGGCTCCGAGTAAAATGGTCGGGCTTCGGTTCCGGCTCCGACTCAGTACAACTACAACCCCTATACGAAGGTCAGCACGGCTCCCTTCACGCATTCCCTCGAAGGCTTGCAGCTTTGAGCAGGGAGCCAGGGTGAGTGCTGAAAATCCCTGGTCTACCGTGGGAATAAGGTCTAGAAAAAATTACACGATCCTGTGCTGATAATATCTTCATGAATTTATTGAATTTGCATTATTTGCACACAAGAAACATTCCATAAATCAATTTGAAGAGTGAAGCACGTCTGCAGAAAGTCAGTTCGCAGAATCAATATATTGATAAACCAGCTGATTTCAGAATCAAAATAATGATTAGCCAGCTGATTGCGGAATCAAAATATTGATTCTCGCCGGGATTAGCCGCCGTGATGAATCAATATCTTGATTAGTTTCAAGACGCTTTCCTAAACTAACCAAAGAGGTTAGGGCTATTGTTTCGTGCCTGGCGGGTAGCTTCAATGTTGCTCTTCATTTTGTGAAGAAACTATCTTGAAATTGTAGCCGGTTGCTGAAGAATTGACGTTTCTGTGATGGTCTGCACGTATGCCCATATATGGTCAAAGCTCCGCCCACTAGAATCAATATTTTGATGCCTCCATATTTTGATTCCCGCCGCCTAGTTTGCCCAACTGAATTAGTATGAGCAAGGCTATAGAACTCCAGTATGAGTGTGTAACTGGTGAAATTGTTTAAGTGTTGATGTCTTGAATCATCATTAAGTCATTAAGTATTATCAACTTTACTCATGCTAAATCAGTGAACTTAAAATAAAACCCTCTTATATCGTTGAGAGCTGCTGCGAGGAGCATGATAAATGTAGGAAGTATCATTAGAATATATGACCTTCTCCTCGGAAAATAAAGCCCTCTTACTCTGAAACTGTCAGGACAAGTGCTCCAGAGAATCTTGTTTAATTTGTTTTTTATATCATAAGTTTTTTATTTTAATGATTGTGTTTTTACCCTCAGGGCATGTCCAACAAAATGGAATTACTATCAAAGCACCACCTGGATGTGAACAAGAAACACCAAGCATGGTAAAATAGTCATCCATGATCCAATTTCAATCAATGATATTGGATAGCTTTGTTGATTTACTCCTGAATGTCATCCTCACAATATATTTTGATATCATGAGGACTATGGAACATTGTAATTTACAACATATATCATAGTAAGAAAGCAGTTTTCTCATGCTCCCATTTACCAATACATCTCCCGCTATTGCTGGCCCTTGAGGCTTGACATGTCCATTCACCCCTCAGCTCATGAACAGTACCCCTCAGAAACAGTACCCCTGAAGCCCTGGCTATGAGCCCAGTCAATGACTTAACAGTGGGCACTGGGTAGCCAACCTGCTGGTCATAGGTAGCTATCTGGATATCAGCTGGATTCTTCCAGCCTTGTTTGTCCATCAGTTGTGGCCTTGAATTGCATCCTTTCAAAATTTTAATGACTTAAGTTTTCTTTGTCCATCAGCTGCGTTCTGCTGAAGATCGGCTGGTGGCTCTGTATCCTGATGGCTCCACCTGGCTAAGGACAACTGCCTGGCGCCGACTAGCACTCCAGTCAGCTGGCCAGGAGACTGCTGAGCCTGCACGTCATGTGAGCATCGGCAGACACACATTGGCTGCCTGTGACACAGGTCAGCAGCTCACTCTCATGACATTGATCATGTAGAATGGTTTCTGTTCCCAAATAAAGTAGCCAACTTTGCAATAATTGCTTTAAGGTTACAAATATTATTCCAGTGGAACATTTAACCCTCGCCGGCCGAGGGGGGGGGGGGGGCGGGTGCCGCCCCCCCATAGGGTTTTTTCGCGATAGCTCCGAACACGCTGGCGATAGAGAGCTGAAACTTGGCATACCTGACCTTTGATCCAAGCCGGATCTTTTGACACCAACCGCATTTTTGGATCAGGTCAGGTCACTGACCTATGACGTCATACGTGAAACTCTGCATGGTCTTCAGATGTCGCAACTTCGCAACGCCCTCACTGGCAGAGGAGATGTCACAGCGAAATGAAACTTGCAGTATCTAGTATCCATTATGAGTCTCACATTTTGTATATCTCGGATTTTTCCTAAAGGTCATATGAGGTCAGGTCATTTTCGTGACCTCACCATTATAAGTCAATGGGGAAAAATGAAAACTGCTATTCTGGCGCCGGGAACGATCTCCAACTATCTCAAGCACACAGAATCGTGATTTGATGCACTCCTTGCAAGGTTAGATGCGTCACTTTTGCAATGTTGACCTTACGTGACGTCATTTATGACGTCATCAAGGTCATATTAGTTTTTCGTCAATAACTCCCGATCAAATTGAGCTAGCGAGTCGGGAAAGCCACCAATGGACTCAGGAGGACCTGCCGAATCGAATGATATGCGACATGACCTCTTTCGACCAATTTCGTGACCTGGGGTGCTGACCTGACCTTGACATGAGGTCAACACCCCAAGTTGACCTGACCCGAATAAAAAGTATATCATTCGATGCGCCTGATCGAGGTGAACACGATGCTGCCAAAATCGCGGCTCTGCGGCCGTTTTTTGCGAAGTTATTCACCAACAACTGAACCGTACCTTGGGGCACTTGACCTGACCTCAGAGGTCACCGGTTGACCTAGGACTTTAAAACTGGGTACCAATCTCTGCGTCTCGTAACGGCGCACACGCTCGTTTTTTTCCGCGACGCGCTAGCTCCACCAGGGGCGAAACGGCGAGGGGGGGTCGTACCCGCCCCCCCCCCCCCTCGGCCGGCGCGTATGTAGAAAACCAATAGGTCCGGCGAGGGTTAAACCATCATGAGCTGGGGTATCCCATCCATGATCCATGTTTCTTTTCAAGTTTTCAATGATTGCTCCAGTTACTTATGTGGCTAAACCCTATTCAGTCCTCCCTTTCACAGGCCAGTAACCCAGCTCACTCTTGGCCAACTCTGAATGGGTCCTGAGTTTTTGTACACCTCCATGACTGGCCTCCCATCCCCTGGTGACCCAGGCGGCTCGCTGCTGACCCTGGATGGGGTACCGACACCGGCCGGTGAGCGGCTGCAGGCGATCTCCTGCGGCCGAGAGCACGTGGTGCTGCTCACACGCTCCGGACGAGTTTTCACCTTCGGTGGCGGCAGGTCAGTGACGACGATACCAGACAGGCTCTACAACGAAACTAACTATTGCTTAGCCAATCTCCGGCGACGGCAGTTTGGCCACCCTGTCGCTTATAGGGATGGGCTATGGCTCTCTAACCGATCACCGGTAGATGGCAATGTGTGGTTACATTTGTTATAGGTGAACTGGTAAGCTAAGCTCTGACCCACGTAGTGATGTCTCTGGGTGTTATGTGATCCCAGCCGAGATCATCGTGGTTATACCGTCTGTTCTGATTCCACTGTTATGTCCGCAGCCGAGGTCAGCTGGGGACCGGCGAGCTGAGTTCCTCGGACATGCCTCAGCTGGTGACCGCCCTGGACGGACTGGCCATCACCCAGGTGTGCGCCGGCGGATGGCACACGGCAGGTGGGTGCGTCACGGGCGGGGGACGGCGCCGGGGTTACTGGGACTGTGTTCACATCACTCCGTTTTGACTCCGCCTAGTTTGTGACGCGGCCATCGTCGCCACCAGATTAGACTACCCCCGTCGTTAGCGAATAACGAGCGCGAAAGTCACTGGTAGTGGGCTGTCTGTCACCACTAGTCGGTTCAGCGGTCCGTTCCTTGTGCTATTCGTGGGCTCGTTTCTTTCCGCGCTGTGCTTCTTGACCGAATACTAATGATGTTATCTGATGTGCTATTCAAAATCAGGCCGTTCTCCGTCCCACTGTCGAAAGTGTTCAGTTTCGTGACTTTTCCAGTCCACGGCATAACTATCCAAGTCCCAGGTAGCTTGTAAAGTGTAAACCAGTCCGGTTCCGTCCACTCATCTAGCGCCACTCTGTTCCAGCGCTGTCGAGCTCTGGTGACGTGTACACCTGGGGCTGGAACGAGTCCGGCCAGCTCGGGCTCGGCGACACAGTGAACGTGGCTGCCGAGCCGGCCCTGGTGGACGCGCTTCCCAGTGACGTCACCGTCACTCAGCTGGCCTGCGGCTCGCGACACACGCTGGCGCTGCTCGGTAAGACGTGGGCTGTAGGGGTTTTGGTTCTGACTTGAGATGTTTGTGGTTCAAAACTCAGTAGTGATCGCCGGTATTTGACTGATTGAAGCGAGAATATGCAGTGGACTTACATTCTTATTCTGAGCTGTGTTTTCCACAAAATGCATTGGGAAAATAACTGTTTATCTAATTTGTCACACGCTTAGTTCAAATCAGAGTCTATCCATGGATGTGTTATTGAGTCAGGAGTTCGATACCCGATCCTACGGCCGGTCTCTGTCTGCTCTGCTCTGACCTCCCCCCTCCCTCCCTCCGACAGAGGACGGCTCAGTGATGGGCTGGGGCTGGAACGGTCACGGTCAGCTGGCCCTGCCGCCCTGTGACCGGTCACCGCCCCGGGCCCTGCCGCTGCCGGAGCGAGGCACCGTGGTCAGGGTAGCCGCCGGTGGCTGGAACTCCGCTCTGGTAACCCGGGAGGACAGCTGATGAGTCTTCGGTGACCGGTGCAGTGAAGTAGCGTGCTTTGTAAAATTGAAAGATATTTCGGGGTGCGCCTAACCGGGCAGGATGGCGAGCCCAAGGTGATAAGGCGAGCCCTTTTATGGCGTGCGTCATAAATTCGAAGTATCCGGTACTAAAGCTGATTTTGCCAGCGTGTATCGTTTTCAGATTGGGTATTTGGTCGTGATCACAGCACCTTGCCTCTGCTATGTGATATGGGGATTTGGGAGGGCCTTGTCATAAAATGGTGGGGTATGCAATGAAATGTATTTTGTGTGCTTGAAAAGGTTACTTTTTGCAGTGTTTTCTTAAGCTTTTAGTTATGGAAGGCTTAGCTTTTCGAATTTCGAAAGGGTTAGCATAGTGTAAATGACGTGCGCTTACCGTCGAATGTGATGCTTTGACGACAGAAGGTGCAGATGTGTTCATGTCATTTGTTATCATTTTTCGGAAAATATTGGTTATGCGCATTCAGAGTGTTCTGTTTTAGGTGACTTTCACTCAATATGCATGAGAGTTCTCAAGAGAAGGGATTTCTCGAATCATAGATAACAGTACTGTTATCTATGCTCGAATAAATGCTGTTTTTGTTGAGGACAGTCATTTTTATTGTCTAACGTGCGTGGTTGTGAATGTATACCAATTACCAATGTATACCTAATAGCCAATATTACTTTACTAAAAGCTGCCCAATGAAGAAAAGTCTGTGGCAGCAGCGAACAAAAAAAAAAAAACTACCATTTAAAATGCAATGCAATGCAAATGGAAATTGTATGCAATACAAATTCATTTTTATCGTCAGAACAACGGAATATAATTACCCTGCTGCTAAACGATGAGAGATGACTCGGTTCTCAAAATACCCCTGTCAAGTGAAATTTTGCAGCATTTTAGTGCTATCAAGCGATGGAACTCGTAAACAAAAACACTGCGATCTCGTCTCGGCTCGTGGGTAGTCTTTGGTGTGAGTTTTTGATCTCTTTGTCTTTCACTTGTCTACCTGTTAGACGACTGAGTCTATTGCTATCTTTAAGGTTATTATTTTAAATCAGGAGTTGTTTCTATGCGTTTTTGCGTTGTTCTTTCACTCAATTGGCCAGCGTTGCATAAATTAGGCGAATGTGGCGCAAATGTTTATCATCTGATTATTTACAGTTATTGATGACTTATTGATAACTCAAGTGATAAATTAACTCGAGGAAGATCGATAGATATATTAAATTATTGTTTGGTGTTTAGTATGATATTAAAATCAGTCATTTTTGCATTTTCAGATTTTACGCCTTTGCAAAGGCGATCTTTTCAGACTTTTTTGGCCATTGCTGTTTGCAAAATTAGAATGAGGTGATGAATGTGTTTTTTTACATTTAGGAGAATATTTTATTGATAATAAGTCTGAATCACACTATCAAGAAGGCAGGCCTTCTTGTATAGGTATGCCAGGGCTAAAGCCTAAAAGTGGCATTTTTAGGATATTTTTAAGATGGGTTGAAGTAGGCTAGGGCTGAACTGTGAGGTCTTGGTCATATCTGGATTGTGTCGGCTGGCTGGCCAGCTGATGACGTATGATAGCCATTAATATGTAGATATAAGCATGCACCTAGTAGATGGACTTAATAGAGAAATTAAGAGGTAGATATTCAGTCTATGATATCTAGCATTGATAAATAGCATTTATAACAAGCTCTGCTAGTGCCACCACATGGTGCCAGTGGGCAAATAATCCAGTGAATACGGCAGTCTGAGCTGTGTCCTTGAGGATACATTACATTCAGTTACAGGAACGGGAGGCTTAGTATTTTGGCTTAGTATTTATAAGTATTTTGAAGATATGTTTAAATGTTTGTTACATACCTCTAATACAAATACTCCTAACAAATAAATGGAGAATGTGACATGTGTCAGTCAAAAATTACTCATTTTATATAGTGTTATGTTTGAAGCTTGTGGAGACATTTGCATTTAGCTGTCAGCTAAGATTCATTTCTTGTTTTATTGGATGGGTATTGATAGCATGAAAAGTAAGCTCACTAGCTTTGCTTATTAAATCTTTGACTGTTCTGTGGCTGTTCTGTTCTGGACCACTTAATCTAGGAGTGCACTTTTTTAATTTAAATATTTGCTGTGAAAATTGACCATATGGCAATAATATGCACAGGTATGCATTTTCCTCCACTTTTGCATCATTTTTATGGGTTATGATGTTGAAATCAGTGACCAAGTCACCTGCTGCTTAGTTGCTACATACATGGCCTCTAGCTATAAAATATATGTACTTGAGTTTGATTGTTTTTTGTTCATGCTTGTTTCAGAGTGATGGAGGCTTTCTTGTGGAGTTGAGCTTTCAGCTGATGTGTTGATCAGAAAGGAGCTCTGCTCAGTGCTGAGACAGTCTCTGAACTGCAGCTAGGACCAAGGAGGAAAAGGTGGGCAAAGGCAGCAACAGAGTGCTATATCCTCACTTAGTTGCCACATCTAGTCCTGTCAATCTGTGGCTCTGACAGTGGCACTGCTGCTGTACTGCTCCTATCAGCTGATAACTGCACCATCAGCTGCCCAGCTGGGTAGTCCGACTGTCCCATCAGTCCCCGCTGTCGTCACGCTGGCGGCCGCGGACCCGCACGCGGCGCTGGGCGCGGCGCCGCCGCCGGGCCACCCAGACCCGGGCGCCCTGGGCACGCCGCCAGAGTTCTGTCTCAGGTGGAACAACTACCACGAGTCGCTGGCTGACGCCTTCTCCGGCTTCCTGGAGCGGGAGGATTTTCTGGACGTGTCGCTGGCCTGCGACGACGCCGTCATCAGCGCGCACAAGTGCGTCCTCTCCGCGTGCAGCCCCTTCTTCCAGGAGATCCTGCTGGTGAGTTGGCGCCGGCGGCGATTTCATTGATACATTCTCTTCAGTGGGTGGCGTCCCTTCCTGAAAGCTTGAAAACTCGCGCAATTGTAATAACAAACGATGCATAAAACTGGTGTGATGGCTATCATGTAAATTGTTGTAGCTGAAGTTTCTCATCCACTTTAGTTCTCACCATCGTAATATTGTCCAGATTTGACCATTCTGACCTACAAGGTGTGCAGTTTTTTAAGTGAGTTCGTCCTCTGTTGTCTCTCCGCAGAAAAACCCATGCAGCCACCCGACGATCGTTCTGCCGAGCGGGGTGCAGGCGGCGCACGTGCACCGGCTGGTCAGCTTCATCTACCACGGCGAGGTCAACGTGCCTCACCACCTGCTGCCTGAGCTCATCAAGACGGCAGGTACGTGCGCGGCCGCAGCGAGCAGCTACTGGCCCGTCAGCGGGAGCCGGAATCGGGTTCAACAAGTCCCGATGCCATATTGGGATCCGCCCTATAATTATCTTTATTTGATTAGGTCGTATGATACCATTGCGTGATTTCGATGCATTCTTATTAACAAAATTAAGTCTATGATTTGACAATGCACTAGGTTCACTCATTTGAGTACTTTGTCGACCAAGTTCCAACTATAATTATTTCATATACTTTGGGGCTGACGTCCGATCGTGTGTGTATGTTTCCACAGATCTGCTGAAGATTCGCGGCCTGGCTTCTGAGTCCATCATTCCCGTACAGATGACGCAGCAGCCGGTAAGTCAGAGTCACTGTGCACTAGGGGATATACCCCACTGATGTAATCCCGTGAGATAGACTGGACTGGCACCGGGGCGCTTGGCTGGAGCTGTGGATGCATCACTCTCAGAAACTCCTGTTCCGTGCGGCATCCTTCCATGTTTGCGGTTTGTCCCGTTTCTCGTCCGGCTTGCTGCGCACTTTGGTGAATCTCTGGGTCTAATTTTGTTCCAGGTGCCAGGTGGCCCGCCGTACTTTTTGTCTGTGGTTAGAGAATAAGTAAGCAGTGGCGCGGAACGAAATCTACCGAAGCGGTGCTTTGCTTGCACGAACGCAACTGAGTTCGTCATATTTAGTCGTACTGAGACCTTTTGACGTTTTTATCGATTTCACGACTATAACGATTAACGATTAAACGATTTATTATTTCTTAACGATTTCGTGCTGGAATGTATCCAGAACGGGATCGCAATGGCTTTTTGTTTGTCCTTTGTATGTACGATTTGGTCATAATATTAATAGAATTTAATTGGATATGAATTGTATCTTATTTCTGTTATCGTCTGTCCGGCAGCTGGAAGTTCAGGCGGTCATCACGCTGCCCGAGCAGGGGCCGCCCGACCTGAGCATGGCGGCCGCGCCCGCGCCGCCGCCGCCCCAGCCCCCGCCCACTCCGCGGCGCAAGAGGTCGCGCCGCGACCCCGGCGACGCACCGTCGCCACCGCCACCGGAGTTGACGGCGGCTGAGACGCCGCCGCCTCCGCCGCTGTGTCGCGGCGGTGTGGAGCCGGCGGTGGGCCCGGGAGCGCCGCAGCATCACCACCCACACCAGCCGCAGCACCAACACCACCAGCCGCAGCACCAGCCTCCGCCGCCACACGGCACCGGCGCCGACGACCACAGGGTGAGAGCAGGGAGGAGGGAGAGAGAGGGGAGCGGCGTCCGACCGACCGCAGCCGGCCTGTGGTCGGGCGGCGCACGACCGACGGTGGGAGAGGGAGAGGGGGAGTGGCAGCGTTGTGCTTCTTTGTGTTTGGTGCGTGCCGCGTGGTCTGTATGACGTTGTTTTGTTTTTCCTTGCATGAATAATACGAAATCTAGTTTTGCGTAAATTTACATATCAGACGAATTATACTTCGTCAGTTTTCAGTCTCCGTGTCTTATATGTTGTCAATGCCATCGGTAATCCAATAGTCAATGTAGCAAGTCGTGTGGGTTTTCCGATTTCTCTGTCACAACAACACAAGCTGCCGTTCCACTCAGCACTGTCTTCTCTTTTCACTTAGACACCACTGTGCCATGTCCGGGCCTGTGTGCGACCCTCCCCCTTCCCCCTCTGTATTGCCAGTCGGGTCTGCCGGAGCTCTCCGCCGCCGCGGCCGCCGCCTGTCGTCTACCCTCCGGCGTACCGCTCCGCCTGGAGTCAGCCGAGGTCAAACGGGAGCCGAGCGGCGAGGAACGCGGCGAGCCGCCGGACCGGGCCGACCGCTCCGAGCGCGCCGCCAGCCTGGAGTCGTGCCGCAGCCCCTCGCAGCAACTCACCACCATTGACGGACTGGACCTGCTCGGTGAGTGGGTTATGGGAGCGGTAGATGGGACGGGTAGCTGTATAGTGTACCCTGACCAGCAATGATAAACTGGGCCTAGTCGGTGAGTAATAAAGGGGAGAGGGGAACGGTAGTTATATGACAGGATCAGGTTGACTGCAATAAATTTAATGGACCGAGCCTACTCGGCGAGTCATAAAGGGGATAGGGGACAGTCACTAACAGGCTGAGGTTGACCGCCTTAAATTGGTGGACTGAGATTTCTGGGCGAGTCATAAAAGGGGGAGGGGACAGTTCCTCACAGCAGTTGGCCACCATAAAGTGATTGACTGGACCTGTTCGGTGGACCATGAAGGGGACGAGTGGAGTGGCAACCCCACACTGATTTATCAGGGTAGTCAGTGAGTCAGTCATAAGGGGAAGGAACAGGTCATCCACGGGTACCATCCGTCAGCGAAAACTGCCACCGGTGGCGGTGGAATGGACCTGCTCATTGAACAGTATAGAAAGGAAGGCAGCTCTACGCAGCAGCATCTGAGTAATGGGAAAGGGGCAGATGGGACAAAATATTAATCTATATGCTTGTGATGTTTTAAATGTGACTTCAAAAGAATGTGTATGAACGGCTGTGTTTGTTCGTTTCAGATCCCTCACAACTACTTGGCTACGACGGTTCAGGTGAGTTCCACTTCCAGGCCGGGCCTGCTTTGTGAGGATTGCCTTCTCGTGTGTACTTGGAAAAGTCCAACACCCATTCGAAGTCATAGTTAACATCGTTGGTTCCTGTACTGTTTAACTATTGAATATAGGTACCAATATTTGACATCAAATTTTTACCCTCGCCTCCCCCCCCCCCCCAGCGGGCGGAGCGTCCACCCGGCACCCACAGACCGTGTCCCGTGTGTGACCTGTACCCCTCCCCTCCCCTCCCTAGCGGGCGGAGCGTCCACCCACCGGCCGTGTCCCGTCTGTAACCGGATAATGCGCAAACGGGACATCTCTCGCCACATGCAGCGCGTGCACTCGGTGCGGAAGCACGCGTGCTCGCACTGTCCGCTCAGTTACGGTTACCGACTGGACCTGCGGCGGCACCTGCTGGAGAAGCACGCGGCGCTGGCCGGCCGCGAGAGCCCGCTGTCGGCCGGTGGGTCACCGCACCGAGCCGACGGCGACGGGTCAGACTACGACGAGCGATCCGACAGCAACGAGTGACCGAAGAGTGCTGGGGGCCTAGGGCTGAGTGGTTGGCGAATGGCGGGACAGTAAGAAGCGAACCCCGGGCGCCGTCAGTCTCAGTGGTCGGCAAGACACCAATGGCTTGACTGACAGGCGCAGCTCAGTCTCAGTAGTCGGCGGGATACCAACGAGTGATCGACGAGGGCCGATTCGGAGTCGTCAGCGAATGTACCTGCGGCCGGGATCTGAGCGCTGCCGTGTTGATGGTGTCGATGGCTATATAATTATATATCAGCTGTGGTGAAGCAGCGCCTATGTGTTTATCGCCGCAGTATTCAGTCGGCTAAGGCTACAACTGTTGGGTGTGCAAATAATTCCCCTGGTATCCGGGGTTCATATCGAAGGAGGCACAGGGCTGCTGAGTCGTTGACTACATATGTTCACGCTTCGCGCTTTACGTACAAGCCGCCAGTGTGACGCTATGCATTGTATAATGAATTGTTATGTGATGTTTTTGTTTTCACAGAAACCGTTAAAATATGTTTATTCTGGAGGTGCGTCGTGTAAGTCATTATCCTGCCATGTAAGTCATGTTTGTTTTCGAGCTACGGTTTTGGCGTCGACACCTCCGTTTATCCTGCAATGTTGCTTTATGATGTTCAGCAAGAGAGCATTGATGTCATGACCTCTTGCCACTGTGTTTTGTGCAACCAAGAGCAAATCAAACTGTATGCATGAGAGCAATGCACGCATCGTATATTTATGCGATGTATGTAGTGTCTGAGAAAGCACGATGTACTGTATGTATCGATCTGTTATGCTGTCATCTGACCCAGTGTTGAAGGAAAACTATTTAGATTCCATATATAAAGAATTGTTGCTTATATTGAAACTGGTGTTTGACTGATCTAGAAACACTACATTCTTTGGTCGATGGCCGTTCTACGAGGTTCGATGGCGCATCAAGATGACACCGCTCTATCAGCAGTGCTTCCCGCCGGCTCCGTCTTCACACAGTTGGGTATTACTCGGTCACTCGTTCAGTGAAAGACTGATTGAAAGTGTCCGATGATTCCGAATCGTGGTTTCAAGCTCTTTGGGTCCGGCGTTTGGTGCCGGTCGTTCACACGTAAATATTTCGTTCTTTGCTCGTTCGTTGAAGGCTCGGCTCGTCTTCTAGCTGATCCTGCATAGGTACGGTGCTGTTGAGTCAATATTGTGCAGCAGTTTGTGGTTCTGGGTTCGGCTCTCTTCAGTTTCACTGTTTTGCACCCTACTTACGCCGGTCTAATATCAGCCTGGGCCGGGCGAACTGACTCATCAGTCATCACGCTGCATTATCACTGACGCTGTGCTGCAGTCTCGGCACCGATTCTCTCCGTGGCGTCGCAACCAGGAAGAAATACTATCTGCCTGGCCTTTTGAAAACCTCCCTTAGCCTCTCCATCGGCGCCTCTCAGGCCTCGGCGGCGGCCGGCGGTCCGGTGCTCGCCGGCTCACAGCGTCTCTGGGCTACCGGCCGATGTTCACAGCTCCCGTCCGTGAACGGACACCGCTGCTCGTGTGGGAAGCGGCGTGCACGCGCGGCCGTCCCGCCGACCGGCACCCGGAACGTCTCCCTGCGGGAACCGCGGACGGAGAGGGAGTATCACGAGGTGTCACAAACTAATGATTGCAGAATGTATAATACGACAGTTACTCCCACCACATGCAGTATACTCTACACGCATGCGAGCCAGGCGATAGGTCATCCCCTCCGAACTCCCCCATCATACGCACCAGAAAATATTGCTGGCTAGTGGCTACCCTGTTCTGATGCAATGGAAGATTGCCAGTCACTTCCAGTCTCCTGTGTGGAACTAGTGATGGTCTTAAGCCCCGGTCTCCCCTGCGCCACGCGAAGGCCCACCCTCAACCCTGTCCCGTCCCTCCCTACCTGGCGATGGTCTGCAGTCGCTGCTTGCTGGTCGGCCGGCCGGCCGTGTCTATGAAAGCGTCTGGTTCACTCTCAGAGTGTTCCCTGTTGATGCAGCAGGGCCGCGCCTTGCGGTACGTGCCGCGCAGGCTCTCCCCCAGTGTCTCGTGCTGGTACCGGTTGTCGTGCATGGTGAACGGGAAGCGTAGGTGCTCGGAACGTAGAGTCTCCATCAGCTCGAACTTCCTGGGCAGCGGCCGGTCAGGCGCGGCGTCGGTGCGGTCCGCGAACAGCGCTCCGGCCGTCGACTGGTAGTGGTCGCCAGGGGGTGTGGGGTAGAACCGATCCTTCATCCAGATGCCGTCCCGCTCCGGCGGAGGACGGCACGCGAAGCTCTTGGACATGGCGCCTCGGGTGATGAGATGGCTGAGTCTTTGGTAGATTGTTGAAATCGAGGAAGATTGGAGTTTTCGAAAAGAATGAGCTTGATTTAGGTCACGACTTGGCAAATTGGGAACGGTCAACACTGAGCGGTGTAAAGCAGAACCGGACAAGAAGACAGCATGGACTTTACAACATCGTGATCACGGCCCTAAAACATACGTATCGTGATTGAGGAAAATTTGCGGAAAAATGCCATTTTGGTGCGAGCTGTTGTAGATTGCACTTCTTCTCGTGTAAAAATACTAAAGACAGCACTAGCATTCTAGCAAATTATTATTAACCGTGCAATCAAAATGGAGATCTCAGAGTCTTTGTAAAGCAAAAGAACAATATGGGAAGACCCTGCCCGGACGGTTTAGAAATTTAAATAATCCAGGGTCGGACCGCGGACGCAACTACTGCAGCTTGATTACAAACCGAAGCGCCTAACGAAACGAGATATAAGTTGAAGAGCAGCGGAACCAACATTGGCTACGGCTTCGGTTTCATATTTACACCAATCAATTATCGCAACATCAACACACGAGTCATGAAACGCTCCCCGCAAATCGTATCACAGCCGTTGAGATTCATGCTGCCACCTCCATTGGTAGAAGCACACGACCGCCATGCTTGCATACACATTAGATCACTTATCTCGAAAAATCACAAGTCCTTAGCATCACCACTACTTCAACGCTACTTCACTCAATTTGGCATTTATCACCACTGACCACACTCCCCCTTCATTCCCTCTCGTGCTGACACTTCACCCAGCCGCCGTCTCTGCGCCCCTGCCTCGCTCAGGCTTTGCCTTGGGCGCCACCCTCCTCCACGGCTCCGGCGTCCACCACCAGAGTGTCGAGCGCGCTCTTCAGATGGGCGCGCCGGATGTGAGTGCGCATGTTACCCTTCTGCGCGAACCCGTGGCCGCAGAACGGGCACGTGTGCGGCCGCTCACCGACGTGCGTCATGGCATGGACCTGCAGCGCGTTCTTCTGCGAGAAGGCTCGCTCGCACAGCTCGCACTTGTAGGGCTTCTCGCCGGTGTGCGTGCGGCGGTGGCGCGTCAGCTGAGAGGCCGTCGGGAACGAGGCCAGACAGTCGGGACAGATGTGCGCGGAGCGGCCGGTCGCCGGCGCGGCCACTTCCACTCCGTGTGTGCGCATGTGGCGCCGCCACTGACCCTGGCTGGTGAAGGCGCGTTCACAGACGGTGCAGCGCAGGCTGCCGGTGGCGCCGACCTCCTGCAGCGCGCCGGCCACCACCTGCCGGAGCGTGCGCGCCTGCTCCGGGTCGGGCCGCGCTGCCGGCTCGGCGCCGCCGTCACCGCCGGCCGCCGGCTCCGCCGCGCCGGCCGTCTCCTCCTCCGTCGGCGGCACCGCCTCGACGCCGACAATCCTGCCGTCAGCGTCGATCTGTAGCTGGACACGGAGCTCGGTGTCCATGGGCAGACCGGAGGCGCCGTCCGGCGTCTGGGAGGCTAGCACCAGCTGCAGCTGCTCGGCCAGGCCGGCCTCCAGCTGCAGCACCGACTCCCCGCCGGCCGGCTGTTCCACAGCTGCAACAGCCGCCGGCGCCGGATCCTCCTGCTTCAGCTGGACACCCGGGTCGTCCGCGTCTTCCTCCAGGATGGCGTCGGAGGTCACCAGCTGGGCCCGCGCCTGCGACCGACCCCGGCCGCCGGTGGCGGCGCCCTTCTGACCGGCCGACCCCGCAGTCAGCTCCTCCAGCACTCCCTGAGGATCAACAGAGCATGGTGAGGAAGATGTCTGGATTTTAGGGCACTGGGCTGCATCGGTTACCGGGGTCTTACAGACGAATGTGGGTGTATGGGTTGTAAGGAGCAGCGGAAGGTGAGGGGTAGAGGGGGCAGGAACTGATAAAAGAACCACGATGAGGCGGAAAGTGGCAAATAGTCTCACAATGCCATCTGCAGAAGGCATACAATTCAAATAAAACACAATAGCACAGATCGCCTTCAGTCCGCAGGCACAACCACTCAGTGGATGCTCACCGGACTACAGGGGCAGGCGTAAATTAAAATGAAATCGGACTTACTCCACAAGAGTTCGTTGGGTCGGAGCTTTCGAATTGTATTACAATTCTTCGTCAGCGAGAGTCGTATCGGATGTTAAGATCGAATCGAAGGTACAGTGCGGATCGAACAAAATATGTACGCAGTGGCGGTCTCACCTGCAGCTGGGCAGTCAGCGTCTGTCCTGCCGTCTGTCCGCCGCGAGCACCGCCCTCCTGCCGGCCCTCCGTCCCCCCTTCAGCCGCCTTCTCGCCCGCAGCGGCGGCGCGCCGGCCACCGCGCTGGAAGCCGTGCGTCGTCATGTGGATGCTGCGGTGTCCCGAGGTGCGGAACGCCCGGCCACACACCTCACACACGTACGGCCGCGCGCCCGTGTGCAGCCGCGAGTGGACGCGTAGCGAGCACTTGGTGCTGAAGGACGCCTTGCACACCAGGCAATGGAAGTCGCGCTGGCCGGAGTGGGTGCGCATGTGGCCCAGCAGGGTCGATTTCACCGTGAAACTGAGGGAGACGGAGAGTCAGGTATGGTTTACATATATATAACGCTGATCGTATAGCCCATACTTACTTTTACAGGACTTAAGTCAATGTAACAACGTAAAGTGAAACTTGCAAGTATAATGTAACTAATAAATAAATACACACCAGCCAAAACTACCTCGTAATTAAAAAAAACAATATTAGGGCAAAACATGTACTCCTACCGCCTGTTTGCCGAATAACATATCCCATTACTGTGCGATGCATCTCGCTGATCTCACATTTTGTTGCACATCTCGCCGCGCTCACCGTTTGCCGCAGATCTCGCAGGCGAAGGGTTTCTCTCCCGTGTGAGTGCGGACGTGTCGCACCAGGTCAGACGGCTTGCGGAACGCTTTGTTACATATCTGGCAGCTGTGCTTCAGCTGGACTTCGGCCGCGTCCTCTGGCTCGGCCCGCTGGCACACAGAGGTCAACGAGAGGTCAGAGAGGTCAGAGGTTACGGGGAGGTCAACGGTCACTGGGAGGTCAACGGTCAAGGGGAGGTTAACGGTCACATATGAGGTAGCAACGGTCATCAGGTAAGAAGTTACAGAGGTCGAGGTTAACAGCTGCCATTGAGGTCACCAGTCATACGCAGGTGGGGGTCAAGTGTCAACGGTCACACGGAGGTCAACAGTCACGGAGAGTTGAACGGCCACAGCAGACCAGTGAGGAATCGTTCCAACACTCCATCAGTCCACGTTCAACGTCAGGGACCAAGAAATTAGAGTCCAACAACTATGGAAATGACTACACAAAGTTCACGTTCCATATCAATAAAACTTGAGTGCAATCAATATAATTGAGTGCAAAAGCTATGAAATTTGAATGCACGAGGCTCACGTTCAATGGCGTGTAAAATGAAACCCAGAAACTCGAGTACCCAAGGTTCATGTTCAGCGGCGACGTACAATGACCCCGATGAATTCGAGCCCAACCGCCTTGAAATTTGAGTATGGAATGCTCACGTTCAACGGCATTGCAAATTGAGCCCGAAAAAAACCGGGTAAACAGCTTTGAAATTTGAGTAAGCAAGGCTCACGTTCAGGGGCATTGAAAATGAGCCCGAGAAATATGAGTACGCAAGGCTCACGTTCGGCAACACTGTAAATTGAGCCCGAGAAATTCGAGTGTGCAAGGCTCACGTTCAGCGACAAGTTAAATTGAGCCCGAGAAATTCGATTCCAATGGCATCGTGTAGTTAGCACGTAAGTTCCAATGCCCGTATCATCCAAATCGAGCACAGTACTTCAAAAATGACTGAAACCTGAGACTAGAATGTCTACACTGTTGCACATTGGACCTCAAACATTCAAAACTGCCGAAACCCGGGATCGAACCGGGGACCTTTAGATCTTCAGTCTAACGCTCTCCCAACTGAGCTATTTCGGCACTGGCATGGAGCGGTCAGAAAGTACAAACGACCACAATGCACCCTGTCCTAATTAGTCTCATGAGATTATTTTGATTAGTTGAGCAGGTCAGAGATAAGTCCTTACCGGAACTGGGCCGTTCTGGACCTTCTCGACGGCCGACTGGATGAGGCAGATCTCCGCCTGAGACCGGGTGGTGTTGAGCGGCTGCTCTGCCAGCTTTGCAGTCAGCTTTTCACTGAGTCGAATCACCGGCTGAAAGGGACACGGAACAGGTCAGGTCACTGGTCAGGGCAGGCACGGCACACTGTGAACACACTGTTGTCATAAACAACCCCTGGCTGGACGCATTGAGAACGGAAGGACAGGACATATTGAGAACACAAGGGCGGGGCACGCTGAAAAAGAAAGGATAATATTACAATTTACAAGGGGTCCTCATTTCTCGCGAGGCCATGCACAGAGGCACACCGCATAATGTGAGGGTGCACTGAGTGTGTAAAGCAATAAACTGGCCCAAGCGGCACTTCCGACGCCAACGCTTCGGTTTATGGCACGCAGCTGTGTCCCTAACTGAGACCCGCTCGGCGCCAGCCTTCTCTCTGTCTCCATTCAGCAATGGATGCGCTGCTCGCTGTGCCATTATCCGTGGGTGGTGCAGTCTGTCTTGCTTGCGTCCTAGGTGTCGGCCCAAATCATACGAGAGTGGTTGCGTCTACCGATAGATAGATGCTACTTGAAGCGAAACAGACGGTCTTCCAGCGATTTAGCAACGTTGCGCAGAAGTTGACGGGAGCGACGTCCTGCTAACCCCTATCAGTAACGGAGATTTGTGGAGTGGGGGAGCGTGTTCGAATTATTGAGTGGGTGCGCGAGTGTGTCAAGTTGTAAAGTAAACTGACCCGCACGGCCATGCGGGCGCCGCCGGTTTATGACACGCCGCGTCGTCGGTTTATGGCACGCAGCTGTAAGTTGTAACCTAGTTCGGGGCCGCCAGTCCGTCTGACTGAGCTGCGGACAGTCTGGTGAGAGGAAGTCGCCATGATCGCGTGGTGACTGCTAGTCTCATTGTTCGAAAAGAGGAAGTGTTCTGCGCTTCGATCTTTTGAACGTACTATAAAAAATAATCGGAAACAATACCAAACAATCGATCCACCGAGTAGCACATTCACTGGTCTTCCTCCTGAGCCCTCCTCTCCTCCCTCCCTGGCCCATGAATATCCCTCTCACCTTGTTTTTCTTCTTAGACTTTTTGTGTTCGCCGGCCATGTGTTTCTTCAGTGAGGTCGCGTTCAGGAACGATGCCCCACAGATGGTACACTGATGTCCTGTCTCCTCCTGCGGCTCCTGGGCCACCGCCGTCGCCGGTCGGCTCTGGGCCGGCGCTGGCGGCTGCTGGGCCGGCTGGGGTTCGTGGGTAGCCTGGTGGGCGGCCAGCTGCTCCGCCGACCCGAACACGCTCACACACTGAGTGCAGAGGTGCGCCTCGGTCGGCCGGGTGGCGGCCGCCGCGGCCGGAGCGGGGGCCGCCGGGGTGACTGCCGTGACGCCGATACCGTGCTCCTCCTCGTGGGCCTGTCAGCGGGCGGGACGGAGAGCGGGGTCAGAGCGGGGCCGCGGCTGGGATGTCACTCGTAAAAACCAGCCGGCAGCCACATGTAACCAATCTAGTAATTGAAGATAAACCATGCAATGTGGAGTAGGGTAGAGTGTGTTCTCTGTACTCACCGCGAGGGCCAGCTGCGTGGTAAACATCTTCTTACAGATGCGGCACCGATGAATCAGCGGCTGGGAGAGCGACGGGTCCTGCAAATAAAGGGTAGAAATCATGCATCAGCACTTAATAGCTCACAACACCACCGTAACCCGACATTGTTCCAATTACCGACAAGCATCACAGGCAAGGAATTGGGAAAAGTTGAAGCAATCAACGACTTTCTTGTCGATTCTCAAACCAAGCCTCCCCGCCTCCAGCGTCTCGGCCCGCCCACCTGCAGCAGGATGTTGTCCGAGTCCATCTCCAGAATCATCTGGCCGTGCTGCTCGTTCCGCAGGCGCAGCACCTCATCGTCATCCGAGTCGATGTCGCCGCCCGCCGCTGCCGCCGGGTCCAGCCCAGTCTCGGCCACCGCCACCGTACCGTCTGCGGGAGTGGAGCATGGGGTATTGAGCACGCTGAGCTGGTCATTCGCTCCTAACATCAACGAATGATTTACACCATTCACCAGCTTATGTTTTGCGATCACCAATCCACATCATTTCAATCAACCATGTAGCAAATAACCCATTCCTTTCGTATGACCCGAATTTATTCTGCACGATCGCCGGGTATACCGCCGGCTCCTCTCACCCCCGTCAGCCTCATCACCCTCGCAGGCCACTCTCTCCCTTCCCACTCCCTCTCCCTCCCTCCCTCCCTCTCTCTCTCTCTCTCTCTCTCTCTCTCTCTCTCTCTCTCTCTCTCTCCCTCTCTCTCTCTCCCTCTCTCCCCTCCCTTACCATGCGTCTGACCGAGGGAGGCGATGTTGGTTATCACCAGCGTCTGCTGGTGAGCGCCGGACGAGTCAGCTGTCTTGTCCTGGGTCAGCTGAGCGCTGGTGAACAGTTGCTGCTCCAGACCCGAGGCCAGCTGGTGATCCAGGCCCGCCTGGTGACACGAAAGGGCATAAGGTGTAAGTGGGGCCGTGACCTGTGACTTACGAGTGGAACGTCGATAAAATGAGCCAAATAAATGGAAGTCAACAGTCTCGTAAGCTGAGAACAAAAGCTTCGAGTTGACAGCCTTGCAAGATGAAATTCGAGTCAACAGTCTTGTAAGCTGAGAGCAACAGATTAAACAGCTTTGCAAATGGGGCCAGAAACTTGAAGTTTAGTGATTGTGCAAACCGCATACGAAACGTTGAAGCTCGACTATGTAAAATTATCTTGAGTAATTCAAGCCGGCCTCCATTGTAATTCGAGAAGGCTTAACTTCAGCGGCCTTGGAAACTGCCCGAGAAAATCGAGCCCAACAACAGCGTCATCCGAGTCAAAAGGTCCGATTTCAACAGTGCAATAAATTGAGTCTGAGAAACTGGAAACCAACAGCAGCGTAATCGGAGAACGATACATCCAATTTCAACAGCTTCTGAACTGAGCGCAAGCGGCTCAATTTCCACAGTATTTTGTATGATAAAAGTGTTGAAGGATCACGCTAATCAGCATCATTTCAGTCCGAAATATGTCAAAATATCCGCGAGCGGAGTGCCAACATGATAAAAATAATGCGAAGAGCTGCAAACAACACAACACATCCGAATTCAGCGCAGCTTCAAGCTCAAACAATCAAAACTGCCGAAACCCGGGATCGAACCGGGGACCTTTAGATCTTCAGTCTAACGCTCTCCCAACTGAGCTATTTCGGCCACGACCTCCGCGCGGTCCGTCGAGTTCGCGCGCGGGCGGCGACTCCGGCCTCACTCGCTGTTCTGGTGACTCACCTGCGCACCGCCGCGGTCCTCGGTGACGGTCCCTTCGTTCAGCAGACTCGTCTGGTCCTCAGTGAGCCCAAAAATGGTCGCTCCGTTCAGGTGACTCACCTGCGCGCCGTTCTGGTGCTCGGTCAGTTTTGTGATGTTCCCTCCGTTCAGCAGACTCACCTGGTCCTCTGGGATGGTCTCTCCATTCAGCTGACTCACCTGTGCGCCGCTCTGATGCTCGGTGAGTCCGGTGATCGCCACAGTACCGTCGGGGTTGGTCGTCAGCGTCTGCACCTGCCCGGGAGCCAGCTCACCTGTTTGGGAAGAAAAGGAGGAAAAGGGGTGAAACGCCTGAAAAACGGAGGATGGGGGAGTGAAAAATGTGTCCTTTGCCACCTGAGTCAACGAGCTAGCAGCCCATGCCCCCTTCCCTCACTCCCTCGGCCCATGTGCCACATCCCACGTCCCCCTCGCCCACGGCCCACACCACACCTCAACTCCCCCCTCACCCACCCCACGTCCTCTCCTTGCTCACCCATCCCGTCCTCCACACCACCCTCGCCCTCTCCAACTCACACTGCACCATCCTGCCGTGGTGGTCCACAATCACACTGACGTTCTGCGCGCGCGCCGTGTACCCTCCGTCCGCCAGTCCCGTGGCCAGCAGCTGCTGCTCTTCCTCTCCCATCAGTCCGGAGAAGAGCGTGCCGTCTCCGCCGCCGTCCCCGGCCGCCTCCGGCTCCGGCTCCGGCTCCGGATCCGGGTCCGGATCCGGATCTGGCTCCGGTTCGTCGGCTCCAACACCAAGAGCGGTGGCGCACTCCACGTCCGGCTGCGGGAGGTGGGAGCAGGACGGTCAGGGGAGGTAAGAGAGAAACGTCATCACAAGGCCATCAGGAGAGTCTCTAGGTGGGGAGGTGGGACAGAGTCCCAAGAGGAGGGCCAGCATCGTCAGGGGAGGTGGGACAGCGCCGTCAGGGAAGGCGGGATAGGACCGTCAGGGGAGATGGGACAGGGTTCACGCTGTCGGGGGTGGTCATGGTGGGACAAGACCATCACGGAAGGCTACCAATGGGCAGAGCGCAGTGTGATGCTGCAAACGCTGAAGCGTTTGCGGCAGTAGCATGTCCCAGTATTGTAGGATCCCAGGAGAGCCCCCCCACACACATACACACACGAATACCCCCCTCCCCCAATATCCACCACCACAATGCTAAGTAGCATGAGCATCATTCCAGAACGCTGCAAGTGCACACGCTGTGACGAATGGAACGACTCAACGACAGCTAACAGTGATACATTGCATGGCGGTTAGGTATGTCAGTGATGTCGATGACGAAAATCGAGTTCAGCAGCTTTGAAAAGCCCAGCATAAATCACTATTTTCTAGGCTATTGTAATTTGAGACCCAAAAGCGAGAATACAGTAGCCTGCGACCTGAGAAGATGAAGATCATGTTCAACAGTATTGTAAAGTGAGTTCAGATATCCGAGTTCAACAATCAACAGCCCGTAACCTGAGACCATGAGGCGCACGCTCAACGACATTTTCAATTGAGCCATGTAATCTCAGTCCCATAGCCCTGCAACCCAGAAGTCAGAACAGAGCTCAGCGTTAAACGACACTGTTTAAAGTGCCCGAGGAATTTCGCGACTATAGAAATCAAGTCCAAGAGAGCTGTTCGACGAGTCTGAAAGGGTTGTGACTTGTGATGGTCTTCAAGAACGTTGATACCTCAAGCAATGAACAAACACTCAAAACTGCCGAAACCCGGGATCGAACCGGGGACCTTTAGATCTTCAGTCTAACGCTCTCCCAACTGAGCTATTTCGGCCACGGTTCGGGCCGTTTGGGCTCCAATCGCGCGCGGGGCCCGGAGCACTGGTTAGGAACTCGCCAGGAAAATCAGTCATTCACGTGCCTCCTGTGCTGAGTACTCAAACACGAACTCGCAAAGGCATGGCTAACTGCAGGTGATGCCCAAGTGGCTGCGAAAACCGGTCCGAGTTGCGAGGAATCGGAGCAAATGTGCAGCTGTCGTGTGAACCCCTCGGCAGCGCTGCTAGCTACGAAGTGGACGAGGCGATTCAGAGAGCCAGGCCCCAGACCGCCTCAGCACCGTGACGGAGTGGAGAAGAGTAGGCGAGGATATCTGGCGGCTGGCTGACATCAAAGCACCAATCGAGCCAATCCTCGCCCTACCGGACCCACCGTGAGAGGCCTCTTCACCCGTCTCCTTCGGACTTGACATCGGAGCCGCTTTTCCACCACCAGCAGCTAGCGGTTAATGCAAGAGGAGCGTGGCCTCGCAGCGCCTGGCGGTGCTCCACAGTGCGCCACCTGGGTATGGAGCGACGGCTCGGCCACCGACGGCGTCCTAGACGAGGCGCCAGGGCTCTCATCGTGTGGCCGGACGAAGAGGAGTACACGATCCACACCGCTGTACGCCGATTGTGCTCCAGTTTCCGAGCTGAGATGGTCGCCCTTCGAGCTGCTCTTCCCTTCCAGTTGGAGAACCCACTACTTATACACGCCAACAGCCCAGTCGTAGCCTGCACTGACCCGACAGTCTGCTTTCACCACCCTCCGAGGTGGCTCGGATGTCCAACACTTCCCGCTGGGAGTTGATATCTGGAGGACCCTTCGATGACTGGCAGCCGGAGGCCGGCGGGTCTACTTGTACTTGCAGTGGGCACCGTCACACTGCGGTCTAGAGGCAAAAACGAGGGCTGACACCATCGCCAAAGAAGCGAGCAGCCTCGACCAAGTACAAGTCCAAATCGACGTCGCCCTCCCGGCTGGCGGGGTGCGACTAGTACGACGACGATCACTGTGGAGCCGCACTCTGCGCCGTTTTCCGGGAGGAGGCGGAAACCCAGCAGCACATTCTCCTGCGATGCCCGGAACTGATGGGCATCCGGGCCCGGCGTCGTTCGCTGGGATCTATCAACCTTAACAAAGCAGAGGTGCGGAACAGCGACGTCGTGGCGGCCCTGGGGGCCGCCCACATGTCTATATAGCCCCTCAGCTTCGCCTCAAGCGTTAAGCGGATGAAAGCATCAACAACAACGGACAACTCACACTAGTGATGAGCCGGTGGAGTTGCTTAGAAGCGGGCGGAGAGACGTCCCTCTACTCTCACATCGCAGTCCGTCAGTCAGTTATTGGTTAATCAGAAGACTGAATGTGTTAGAAAGGAGAATTGCGACATTCAGTGCTTCTACATTGGTACGTTCTGAACGAATGCAATCGTCACCTCGCGCTTCCGCGTCTTGCCAGTCCGTGGTGGTTCGGAGTCGTCGAGGGGCTGTCATTTAGTCACCGCTTATTTGGGAAGCTGTCAGTACTACCTGACAGCTCAATCTGACAGTCATACCCCGGCACACCTTCACAGGGACCAGGCGGCAGGCCCTCACCCGTCAAGAGCGGATCCCTTGGCGTGACCGCTGATCACGCGGGCTGCCGTGCGCATCCCCACTTCACGCTGCTCCATGCGCGAATCGGACGTTGCGGGGAATCGGCCTCGCAGCCGCGGTTCCCGCAGACCATAGGGCCCAGGTTCGAACGGTCATCTTAGTCCACGAAGATATGTTGATTGCTGGCGTCGACTCTTCGAAGCGTCGTGACAGAGCGAGACTCTCGCTTTTTGCTATCCGCAATCGACATCTCACAGTCCAAAACACATTTCGCTATGGTGTCCCTTATTAGCTGCGCATGGTTCCTGTCCTCATCTAGCGTTCCCCGGAGCACAGTGTTGCCGTTCCATCGGCGTACACAAAGACGGATGTGGCCGCGACTCACTTCATCACCGCGACAAGGTTCGCCGACCACAGCGTGAACAGGATCGGAGCAAAGACGGATCCTTGCGGGAAGCCAGCTCGGAAGGGGTGATTTCGGCGTGGTGCGCCGACCGCCGCGCAGGTGCATCGGTCACAAGGGAAATTGTAGGTCCACGTTACGAGGTGGCGAGACATCTTCAATCGCAGCATTCGATGATCGATTACGCCATGGGTACGGGGGAAGTCGTGGGTGGTAAACACAAAGCTAGTGGCGGTCTTGCCGTCAGGCGGGCATCCTGACGGTGGAATTATGTTCCACCCGCCTTGGCCTTCACGTGTACGTCGTCCCACGTTCTCTTCCGGAGAGCTGCTGCAACAGAAATCGACCTGCTCTGCAGAGAAAATGTACTCCTGCTCCAGAAGATGCGAGAGCCTTGCCACGGCTATCCACTCTTGGCGACCCTTCCTGCCTTGAAATGAGGATGATGACCACCCTTATCTATACCGATAGGACCTCAATGGACAGCGGTGCCCCGCAACTTGTTGATGGGATGCAGCAGCATGTTCTCGGCGATCGGCCTTAGCTGATGCCATGTCCTGCGCACAAATCGTCCACACCGGGTCTTTCTTTCGTATCAGATTTCTAAGCTGTTTCAGCATTGTCCCTTGCCTAGCGAAGAACTGATAAGTACCGTCTTGTTGTCCAGCGAGTGTGCACGGATGTGCCCCTTCACCGCCTTCAAGTCAACCTTCACTGACCGTTCCGCCTCTTTTGACATGTGTAGCACCTAGCGTTTGAAGAGGTGCGGACCAAGGTCTCAGCCTTGTCACACAGGACAGTCCTTCTCGGCAAGTTAAAAGCCGACCCTGTTCACCACCGGAGCAGGAGTCCGTCACCGCTTTCTCCATCTTGGACAAGATCTTCATGTTGTGGCAATGGCCCGCAAGACGGTTCAGTTCAGTGTCTTACGTCAGTCTTAACTTCGTAGACAGAGTACCTTTGTAAGATACAAATTCAACACTCAGCAGCATTAGAATTTCGCAGAAGTTTAGGCATTGCCTCGCACTTTCTGGTCACACACACACACACACACACAAAACGTTTATTAAGGAACAAAAGATACACGAGAAATAAAGCATGATCAATGAAACATATGGCACAATGTAGCAACATAAAAGTGATAGCAGAGTGGTGCAAAAGCGCAATCGCTTAACTCGAGGCACCACTCTGAAACAAAAATAAAACATGTGAAACAACCGCCGCCGCCGCTGACCAGTCGCTCATGAGCGGTAAATTTTGGTGTTCCATCAGCCGCTCAGCCCTCGGGATTGCAAATTTTGAAAACTGAATGAATTTATTTGTTACTACGAAAATCTATTTGTTTTTGTCAAAAACTTTTGAAAGGCGTAAGCCATTTCTCGACTGCCCTCGCCACTCAAGCGATCTCCGTGGATAAGAATGTTCAATTTTTGGTCGGGTGAGTAATTTGCAAAATTTTCTCTCAGTATACGAGAAGCGTTATCAAATAGTGTTTTCCTTTGGGCATCATAATTTCGACAGAATATTACGTAGTGGCGGACATCTTCCTTGAAGTGGCCGCAAGAACATTCAGGCGAATCTGCTTTGTTGATTTGAAAACGATGAGAATTTAGACAAGACATTTCAGTTCTTAGTCGGGTATGTAAAATATTTCCAGTTTTTGAGCCAATTTTGTAGTAGTCTGGGGGTTTGGGCATCCCTAGTCGCTGGTTAATTTCTTTTTTGAAGGATGTATGTGGCAAGGATCTTAATGATTCTGGGAGGTGGTTCCATAGTTTGGCAGTTGAAAGGAAAAACGATGACTGATAGGATGTGGTGCGATGTGGTTGGAGTGTATGGTTCCTGTGATTTCGCAGGGTCCTTCCTGTTCTTTGTGAGCGGGTGTCCGGTATGATTGATTTGATGTAGTTGGGAGTTTTTTGCATGTGGCTATTGAGTGTATGATATAGTGTTATTTTGTGCATCTCTCTTCTTGTTTTTAACTTGTTCCATCCTAGGTCTTTTAACAATTTGTCAGTTGGTGTTCTAAATAAAGTGCCAGTCACAAGCCGAGCCGCTCTGTTTTGTAAAACTTCAAGTCTCTGTGTGTCCTGGAGCGTAATATGTCCGTCATAAACTGTGTCGTAAAAGTCAAAATGTGGTCTCGTGTATGTTTTGTAAATTTGATCTAAAATTTCTCGGGGGATGTATGGAGCAATGGAGTACAATGGGCTCATGGTTCTGTTTACCTTTTTGCAAATTTCGTTAATGTGCTGATGAAACCGCAAGTCCTTTGAAAATGTCATTCCCAGATGAGCATGGTTTTCGTGAATGGGTATTATGTCGTCCCCAAATGTAAGAGCAGGTGGTGTGTTTTGTGGGCTGCGTGAAAATGTCTGTTGTATTGTTTTGCTTACGTTAAAAGTAATCGCCCATTCTTTACCGTATTTTTGTATTTCATTGAGATCATTTTGTAATGACGTCTGTGTTGTGTTCAAATTTTGTTTTGTATGGGATGCATATAGCGATACGTCGTCTGCGAAAAATAAAATGTCGTTTTGTGTTCTAGTAGAGAGGTTATCGAGGTAAATGAGGGCTAGAAGAGGACCCAAAACCGAACCCTGTGGGCATCCGGCGTTGATAATTTCTGTTTTTGAAAAGGTATCGCCGATCTGAACTCTCTGTCGTCTATCAGACAAGTAAGATTTTAGCCAGTCGTAAAGTGAGTCAGTGATGCCAAATTCATGTCTACATTTGTACAAAAGTCCCTCGTGCCAAATTTTGTCAAAGTATTTTGAAATGTCCAGGTAAATAGCAGTAAAATCGCTTTCTGAGTCCAATGCCTTGTATAAATTATGTGTCAAGTATAATATTTGTTGTTCTGCGCTATGGCCTCGCCGATACCCACTCTGTTTATCTGTCAAGAGGTTATGGTGGGAAAGATGTGCATATATGTGTTTGTGGACTATTTTTTCAAAAACTTTGGACAACGAAGAAAGAAGACTTATGGGGCGGTAGTTTGTGGGCTCAGATGGGGAGCCTTTGTTTTTAAATATTGGTTTGATGTTGGCCTCTTTGAATTTGGAAGGGTAAATGCCTAGCGCTAGTGATTTGTTGAATAGTTTCGACAAAGGGGATGCAATTAAGATGGCAGTTAATTTTAAAAGTTTCACAGGGATGTTGTCTGGGCCGGTAGATTTGTTGGCGTCTAGGGAATTTAGAATTTGCAGAACTTCTCTTTCAGATGTGGTAATTTTGTCCAGAGTGGGTACCGGCGAAGTGTCTGTTCTTCGAATAGCTGTCTGTAAGAGTGTCACATTTTTGTCAGTTTTGGTTTGTCCGGCGAAAAATTCGTTTAGAAGGGTAGCCTTTGTGTAATTGTCAGTAAGTATTTCTCCGTCTTTTCCTTCAAATGGTGGGATATAAAATATCGTGCCCATCAAACACAAGCAATGACACACGCAGGCAAATATGGGACTATTCGAACCTCGACTCAGAACTTTTAACACGATTATTGCTTGACGTTGATTGGGAAGACATTTTAGATCACGACGTAAATGAGGCGACTGAAAGATTCATTAATGTTTTACTAGATGCCGGTGAGAAAGCTATTCCTCGAAAGACCATTTACATCAAACCATGTAAAAAACCTTGGCTGTCAACTGAACTTAACAAAAGCATAAGAAAACGCGACAGACTTTTCAAACTAGCAAAACGATCAAACACTAATTACGACTGGAATCGCTGGAAATACCAAAGGAACGTAGTGACGTCATTAAATAGGGAATTAAAGAGACAACATATAGAGAAACAGGTCCGTAAGCTTTTAACTCATAGACGAGACCCTTACAAATATCACCAGACGTTACGAGAAATAACAGGACGCAAAAAGACTGATAGCACTAAGCACTACACTGTAAGCACTAAATTGAACACCAGTCACCAACCAAGGGTTGAGTGGACATTCAGGGCTATTGTAAGTGTGCCAAAGAAATAAGAGACCATCAGCCGTCAATCAAGAGAGCGACCAGTATTTAGGTTAAAGTTTCAACAGCATTGTTATTTGAGCCTGAAGAATTTGAGACAAACAGCAGTGTTATACGAGTCGAAAGGTTCAAGTTCAATAACAGTGTGACTTGAGACCTAGAAATTCGAGTGCAACAGCTTTCTAAATTGAGTTAGAAGGGTTCAACTTCAGCAGCATTATAAATTGAGTTCGGGGACCTCAAAAGATTCAAAGATCTCAAACTAGAAGGATTTAAAACTGCCGAAACCCGGGATCGAACCGGGGACCTTTAGATCTTCAGTCTAACGCTCTCCCAACTGAGCTATTTCGGCCACGTTCCGCCGCATCCGGGTCCAGCGCGCGGGGCCAGCAGCACGGCTCGCTACACGTCAGGAAAATCGATGTCATTTACGTCACTTCAGGACCACGTGCGCACGAACGAGCCAACAGCTGATTGATAATCAGAAGGCAAGACCCCCCCATGGACGCAAAGATGGCATTTCAGTGGGGGAAAGCACCCAGGAAATTGGTCATACCCCCGTAGACGTTCGGAAAAATCAGGGTCTGGCAGATCTGCCAGACCCTGATTTTTCCGAACGTCGAAGGCATCTATGCCTTCGGCAACGAGAATCAACTCAGGCACTTTCGCAGACACACAGTACACATATCTTTGTCTCCAGACCTCAAAACTGCCGAAACCCGGGATCGAACCGGGGACCTTTAGATCTTCAGTCTAACGCTCTCCCAACTGAGCTATTTCGGCCACAAACGCGCCAGAACAGGCCTAAAGAAAGCGCAACCCTTTACCTGACTTCACTGATCAACATCTTGAAAAACCAGTCGCACCTGCACCAGCTTTCCTCTTCTCCCAGCCTGCAAAACCCTCACCGCTCCAATCCCAGTCCATTTTCCCACGCCCATAATGTCCCGGTCACGACCCCGCCCCACCCCTTCAGCACCCCACCCTACTCACCTGGGGTTGAACACCACGCGCCAGGTCCGCCTTGTGGGTGCGCGTGTGCTTGGCGCAGATGATGCGTGTCTTGAAGCGCCGATGGCAGTACGGGCACATGAAGGGGCGATCCTGGGTGGAGAGCGGGAGGGACGTCACGTTACAGGGGTAAGATATGATCAGGGGTAGCGAAATGGGGTGTGTCACAAGGGTGTGTGTTATGAGGAGGGATGCGACATAAGGGGTAGCAAAACGATGGCTGCGGCACGAGGTGGTAAGTGGTGGAGAGTGGTGTGACATAACATGATGAGACACGGGGGGCATCCCGAGAGACGTGGAGTCATATGGGCAACACTTCATGCGACGGTCACAGAGCTATCTGCATTATCGTCCGAACAGCTAGTCAATTATACCGATCGATCTCCGATCAGTGGTTAAATATCTCCACTAAAGCTGCTAGTTTGTCCATGATCTTCCCCGTCCACTGGCTTACTGAGTGTGGACATGTGTGCCGTCCTCAGCCACTGTGAGTACTAGACCAGTGCCCTCCCCAGCACCCACTGACCTCCGTGTGTGTGGACATGTGCCGTTTGAGGCTGCTGCCGGTGGTGAAAGACACGCTGCAGATGGGACACTTGTAGAAGCGCGCACCCGTGTGCGTTCGCTCGTGAGTGGTGAGCGCGCTGGACGTGATGAAGCCCCTGTAGGAGCAGACACAGACATGGTTGTAAGAGTCGAAGAAGTCTGACGGACACGAGGGAGTGGGTATCCGATGCTATCATCAATGTCAGGGAAACAATAACTTGGGTAACGGTGACGGGGCGGTGAGCAGTAGTCCAAAGAACAGCAACACGTCATCCAGTGATGTGCGTCTCTTGATCAACCTACATAAAACACAGCTGCATGTATTTAAAGTAAACTGTGGAAGCCCAATAGAATCACAGCCAGCAGCTTAACCCGCGCACCGACGAGGGTCTGCGCCAACTTCGCACCGACGGGAGGGGGGCGGATGACCGCCCCCCCCCCTGAGATCTCGAGAACGAAGCAAGATAGCGACAAGCGGTAAACGGCATCGGATACGCACGGTCAAGATCTACAATTTTTACTAAGGTCATTTTCAGGTCAAGTCAAAGATGACGTCACAGGGGTCGAAAAAGTCAAAATGGCGGCGCTAGATATGGAGAGTTTTTCTCGAATAACTTTCGAATTAGTCAAGATAGGAACAAACTAAGGGCATCATCGTGATCCTCTCGTCAATCCGCATCGAATGATATATATGTTGACCTCGAAAGGTCAAGGTCAAAGGTTGACCTCAGGTCACGTGACCTCGAGGTCATCATGTATATCATTCGATGCGTCTTGACGAGCTGAACACAATGAGACCATCCACGCGGCTGTATCTTGTTCCTGTACGGAGTTATTGGCCAAAAACCTTTGGTGACCTTTGATGACGTCACATGACCTCACAGCTGTCCAAAAGCAAAACAGACCTCATGGTAGTGTCGGTTGATCGTATATGAAGTCATGTATGGTATATGTGGCCATTCCGACCCGTTTTAGTGGTAAAAACAGGGAGTTGATTTTTCCCCCATTGACTTATAATGGGTAGGTCGCGAAATTGACCTGACCTTAGGTCACCGATATCAAAATTCCGAGATATACAAATTGTAGCTACTAATGACCTAATAACATCCTGCGACTTTCAAAGGTCTCCGACATCTACTGTAGCTCTGGCACGGTGACAAAGTTGCAAAAAAGTGACTTGAGGTTGGGTCATTCAAAGTGACCTGGTGACCTGACCTTAAAAGGTAGGAGGTTCAAACTTGCACACCATGTGTAAAATTGATGAGGGAATAGTCATACCAAATTTCGCGGCGCCGTAGCGCCGCGGTTTTCCCGCTATTCGCGAAAAACCTCAGGGGGGGGGGGCGGATATCCGCCCCCCCCCCCGTCGGTGCGCGGGTTAAGTGTGGCAAATTAACGAACAAATAAACCATCGGAGGAGGGCTCGATAGACCAACAGAGCGCAGTCGAAGTACTGACTTTGAGCAGAATCGGCACTGGTGCGGCCGCTCGCCCGTGTGGCGCCGGTAATGCTGGCGCATGTGGGAGACCTTCTTGAAGGCGAGGTGGCAGATTGAGCAGCGGTGAGGACGGTCCTCGGAGGACTCTCCGTCGGCGAGTTGCTGCTGCTGACCGCGGCGCGTGTCCTCCTGAACCAGACTGCCTGTGAGTGAGAGAGGGGACGGTATAATCTACCAGGCTGCCCGTCTGTGACGAGAAAAAAGCATCGCCAACAAATAGAAATGCGAAAGCACGATGAGAAGAGGGAGCAGCTAGCACATCACTCTTCTGCCTCGTATTGACGTCTATGTCAGAGATAGAGGAGAGACTAGAGAGGGGGATAGCATGATGATGGAGAGGGATGAGAGAATGAGAGATATAGAGTAAGAAGGAGACAGAAAAAGTAAATAGAGAGGGAGGGACATGAGAGGTAAACAATAGAAGAATGGAGGTGGAAAGGAAATTTACGGTAGAAGGGAAAAGTGACAGAACGAGTGCAATAGAATGGAAAGAGGGCGTTCTGAGTGCCCTGTCGACTGACCGTCATCGGTGATCCGTATCGGCGGCTCCAGCTGTACGTCATCGATACCAGTGGCGTCCGCCTTTCGCCGCTGGGCGCGCATGTCTTTACCTGCCGGTCAGACGGGGTGGGTAACAGGTCAGGCCAGGTACGGATCCGCGTAGGACAAACTGTACCATATGGCAAGTTATGTACGAATAGACTGGTCTCAGTCACATCAAAGCGGTATGATGCATGGGTGGAGCCTTTCCAGGAAAGTTGGTTGGGCAAAAAGTTGTCAAACCTACAATGTCCGATTGTTAAGTTGGATAAAATACAACAATAAATCAATTATTTTCATTACAGAGATAATATTTTGCATTACACAGACATTTCAAAGCTCCTCAATGCGAAAAACATTGGTTTGCTAAGCAGTTAAGTCCTGCAAATCGGCTTAAGTTGGTGGGGCAGCCGCCCGACCAAGTGAATAGGAAGCTCCGCCCCTGGTAAGATGGTTGGTGACAGTTTCCCTTTGTCACATGTGGCTGCAGTACGGCAGCGTCGACTACTCACCGTTATCATCGAGGTCGCCAGCGCGGTGGAACGACTCGTGGGTGTTCTTGTTGCCCAGCGTGCGGAAGGCCTTGTTACAGTACTGACACGAGTACGGCTTGGCGCCCGTGTGAACCCTGTGGATGGGCGGGGTGTGGCGGTCACACATCAGTTAGAGAGAGGGACGCGGGACGGTACGGAGCGATATGGCGAAATGCAATGTAACTAATGCATCCGGCAACAGCGAAATAGACAGTGAGTAGACCTTAAAAACATGAGCACCAACCTAAGTCCGTCCTTCATTCATGACCACACATAGGTACTCTATTTTACGAATTACGATATCATGCAAAATCGTTAAAATGACACAAACTCCTTGCGACAGATTACACAACTCACCTGAGGTGCACCCTGAGAACGCTGGCAGTGGAGAACTCTTTTTGGCAGATGGGACAGGAGGCCAGCTTTACTCCACGGTGGACGCGCATGTGCGCCTCCAGCCCGGAGCGGACGGTGAACGTCCGGTGGCATTGCGCGCACTAAAGGACGGGTGTGGGTCAGCAACAGCATTTCGTCCGAAGAAAAAAGGCATTGATATTCTACAATCGCATCGAACGATGTTCCTCACGAAAACACTCCGCAATAAATCTTTAATTACCAGAATCAGAAACGACTGCTTACTTTAAAATGATCTCCTGTGCAGGTCAAATGACGGCCATATTGTGTCACAACCAGCAAAAGGATTAACAAATAAACCACAATATAAAGGAGACTAATGGACAACTAATCTCACAAACGTCCTCAGTCCTCACCTTGAACGGTTTATCCTTGGTGTGGATGCGCAGATGTCGCACCAGGTCGTACGGTTTGCGGAACTCCTTGGTGCAGAACAGGCACTGGAACCACCTGCGGCGTCCCTCGTAGCGCACCCTGACCAGGTACTTCCTGCCCTGCTGGTGGGCGGCGCTGTCCGAGCCCGGGTCGCCGTCAGAGTTGGCCCAGGAGCGGCGCGCGCCGCTCGCCCAGCCCACCTTGTCCACCAGGGTGATGATGGCCGGACGGTGGCGGCCGGGATCCTCGCCGTCCTCGCTCGGACCGGCCACGGCCGCCGCCGCGCTGGTGATGGAGGAGATGATGGAGGCTGCCTTGGCCGGGCTGATGGACGAGGTAGTTGGAGGAACGGGAGGGTCGGGGGCAGTGTCTGTGGCAGTATCGGTGGCAGGGTCAGTGACAGGAACAGTGGCAGGTTCAGTGACAGGCTGCGCTCCAGGCTCTGGGGCAGGTTCAACGTCAGCTTCTGCGCCAGGTTCGGCAGGTATAGGCTCAGCAGGTGTCAGCTCGTGCACCGTACGAGCCACCGGCGTTACGGAGACGTCCGGCACCGGCTCCGACTCCACATCCATCTGCTGCTGCTGCTGTTGGTCGTCCTGCTGCTCAACGTGCTCCAAGTCTGGCAGCGTGATCTCTTGCGAACGTTCTCCCTCCGGCGCTGTCTGCCCGTCCTTCTCCGTCGCTCCCGCTCCAGTCCCGGTGCTGCGTGCCGCCGCCGCCGCGGCTGCCGCACTCGCCTTTTTCCCCACCAGGCCCGCCAGAACCGTCGGCAGATCATCATCCACAATCGAGCCGGCAATGTCTGCGATCTGCGCGTGGATGCGCTCGCGCGCCGCCTCGTTGGCCGCCGAGTACTCAAGCAGCTGTTTGACCAGGTCGCGCAGCGCCTCGGGACCGATCTCCGCGCCCGGTGGCCGCTCGTGCATTTTACTGACGTGGCTGCTCAGCACGGCGGCTGAGGTGAAGCCGCAGCCGCACTGGGAACAGACGTGCGAGCGCTGCGTGGTCTCGCTCAGATTGTGAACGCGCCGCACGTGGTTGCGCAGGTTGCCTTTCTGTGCAAACGACAGCCGGCACAGCTGGCACTGGTGTGGACGCAGCTTGCCGTGCTTTGACTCGATGTGGACCTTGAGCGCATTCTTCTGGTTAAACGCTCGGTCGCACTGCTCGCACTGAAACGGAGGAATGTCGAAATCAGGTGTGTATGCTTCCGACGGAACTTAGCAGGGCTAGCCATTTTTTATTTTACTTGTCAAATGCTTTTCAATTTACACATGCATGCGAATCTTATTCACAAATCAGCCGACTGCATTCGCACTTGGATTTCAATAATAAGATTTGATCTTGTTGAATAAGAATCTTGTCGGCCCATAATGAAGAGGCCAAACAAATATGTTGACTTCTTGGGAGCCAGTGCCTGATGATAACTGCATATGATATATAATATGATATATGATATATGATATATGATGTATGATGATAACATATAATTTGGTTCAGCTTACGATGTAAAGCCAGCGTAAGGCACCAGTCTCGGCTCCATCAACCCACCTTGAAGGGCCGCTCGCCCGTGTGGATCAGCATATGCCTTGTCAGCAGGCCGGGCTTGGCGAACGTCTTCTCACAGAGCTTACAGCGCGTGCGGCCCGACGGCGTGGCCGTCTTGGGCCGCCGCCGCCTCTGTTTCACCGTAAGGAGAGACTGTACCTGTGCAGCGGAGACGCGGGAGGGGAGTTATAGGGTCAAAGAGGCAGCGACAGAACGGCTGGCGGGTTATTAACACTTGGTTATTTGGGTTTAGGACACCGTGGCAATAAAGCTATATGACGCCTATGACAGGAGACCATCAGCCGAACTGCGGGGGAGGACTACGGGAACAGCGGGAGTCGCTGGTAGGATAACACCGTTGGTAAACACCCCAATAAAGCTTGGTCAGTGGAGAGAGAGTCGATGTGATCAAGAAACACGATATTTCAATTACCTAATTGGCGTTTAGGGGCGTGTTCACAGCTGCGTGGCCATTTGCGACCAAAACACGATATTTTTATTGCACTGCTGTTTAGCGCCGGCTCGTATATCCGGAGCGGCATTAGGGGCGATCCGCCAGTTTACTGGGGGTGTTGAATGGCATCGAGTGTCAGGTGGCCGGCGTCTGGTTGGCGGGGAGGCGCGGTGTGGGAGAGGCCGGCAGTCGGCGCCGAGCGGTCTCGGAAGGAGGATAGAAAATGCAGTGCGTGTGATGCTACATGAAGAGCCGTGTGATAGGCAGCCTTATTTTGTAAGTACATCATGACCTTTGCTATGATGACTTTCTTTAGAGACGGCCTTAATGATTGAAGGTGGTGTGTGTTATGATGTGTGCAGTGGTCGTATCGCTTTGAAGGTCACGTTTATCGCACGAGTGCCAGCTCAGCTGGCCACAGACGCGTATGGCAGCACATATACACCAACGCGAACGAATCTCCCTCCGCTAATGCTTATGCGCATAACAGTGTGTGCACAGCAAATCTACGTTACGACTTACAACGGCATTGCGATTCAATGTTGCAGTGTGTGACAAGACCGTCTTACTGATAGTCTGCTAACTGCTCTCACTGACCCTTTGGCCCTCTACTTACCGTGCGGTGGGCGCGCACGTGCTCCTGAAGGTCGTCATAGTTGGTGAACACCATTTTGCACTGTGTGCAGTGGAGGGAGTCGGGCGGCGGCGGCTGCCGCACCAGTACCAGCTCGGTAGTATCGGCCAGCGCCTCAGCCGCCGCGTCGGCCAGACAGTCGGGCTGCTTGGCCGGCCGCTGAGGCTGCGGGGGTTGTGGTGCCGGGGGCTCCACCGCAGGGGCGGCGGCTGGTGCGTCCTCCTCAGCGGCAGGAGCCGTGTGTACGGGGAGATGTTTGTCCAACAGGACCTGGTCGGAGACAGACGGGTCAGTGAGCTACTCGCGGAGGTGGGAGCGGCAAGTGTTGTACGTTTTGAAGGGAAACCAGAGACGGGGGGGGGGGGAGCGGCAAGAATCGACCAAACGAATCACAGCTGACAGGGGCCTAACAGAAGTAATTACAAAGCTACGTTACGTGTCTGATAAAAATCGATAGACGGATTAACCCTCGCCCATGTAGGGGGGGGGGGGGGGTTGGTGCAACCCCCCCCCTGAGGTTTTTCGGAAATAGTGCAAAAACGGCGGCGCGCAGCGCCGCCAAATTTTGGGTACCTTATGGGGCAAGCCTTGCGCATCTTTTGATAAAAAAAATTTGACCGGGTCATGTCAGGTCACGGAGTTATGACGTCACAAAGGGAACAGCCTCCGGCCGGATTTTCACAAACTGAGTGCCAACGCCCGAGGTTTCCTGCCGGTGGTACGGACATCGGTTGATGGATCGTGATGAAACTTCCCATGCATGTTGGGGCAAGTATTGGCTATCATATGGTATAAGAAATTTGACCGGGTCAGGTCAGGTCACGGAGCTATGACGTCACAAGAGGAACAGCGTCCGGTACTATTTTTGAAAAGCGCCCGAACCACTATTTTGCTAATTCTTGTCACCTCAATGGGAATATGCAGCAATATTAGCTTCTATAGGGAGCAAATGGACATCCCAAATCCAAAAATACAATCAGATTTCAAAAATTTAAATTTTGATTTTTCGAATTTCTGCCGCCGACTGTGACCTTGCCGACTTCCGGCGCTCCCAACGCGCCATTTTTAGAGCTAGGGAAACGAAATACATACCAAACGATAGAGAATTGATCAAGGAACACGATAGTGAAGGTTTCAAGTCGATATCTCCCACCGTTTTGCCGCAATCGCCGCGGAAAATTTGAAAAAGTCTATTTTTCCGAAAATTTGACCTTTGACCGGTCAAAAGTAGGTCAAATGTTGACCTAGGACCAAAAAATATACCACCAATCGCGAGATCTCGGCGAGAGCAATCCGTTGGTCTTTTCCGCTAAGCTCTACGACGCTCCGTTTTCAAACGCCAAGGGGGGGGTCGCACCAACCCCCCCCCCCTGCATGGGCGAAGGTGGCAGATCGCCGTTTACGGGCGAGGGTTAAGGCACTGAAAAAGTCCACAGTCATAAAGAGTCTCGACAAAACCGACAAGAATACCTCCCGACAGAATGCGCTTGCACAGCAGAGATCCGCAGGCGCCCACCCAAAACTGCCGAAACCCGGGATCGAACCGGGGACCTTTAGATCTTCAGTCTAACGCTCTCCCAACTGAGCTATTTCGGCCACAAACAAACCACGGCGCGAAAATACAGCTGGCTATAAAGGACCTATGTCCTTCAACAACCCTCGCACAACTTCTTTCGCGTAGGTATAAAACAAACATATCTAATGAGGAAAGCCACCCCACTCTCGTGGCGTGGCGTGGCGTTTTTAGGCAAGAGACCCCATACATGGACGCACCAAGAGACTTGTCGATCAGCCACAACGCTCCTACACAAGGCACCACTCACAGTCCAGGCGCCCATGACGAACTCACACCGAAGTACAATACCAGTATAACGCCTTTTTGGGCGACTAACGGAGCGAGCGAGAGGGTGAGCCTTGCACGTGCGAAATTTCGAGGGGTACCTCCAGCTGACTTGTGCACGGCACCCTACTAACCGGTCTCTAGCGATGTGCCAAATTTGAGCACAATCGGCCCAGCCGTTCTCGAGATCTGGAAGCGGCACCCTGCACGTGCGCACGTGCAAATTGGGTCCCAACTGACTTTTGCACGGCACCCTACTAATCGGTCCCTAACCATGTACCAAATTTGAGCGCCTTCGGTTCAGCCGTTCTCGAGATCTGGAATCGACCCCTGCACGTGCGCACGTGCAGCAGCACCCCAACTCTGGCACATGGATATGCATTGCCTAGTGGGTGCCTACCTACATCCCAACTTTCAGCGCAATCGGCCAAGTAGTTACAGACATATTGCAACAATTATAAAAGTGACACCTCTTCGTTTTGCACGTGGCACGTGCGTAAGGGGTCACCCACATGCATCGAGAATAGTCCAATACTTGGTAGAAGGAATGAAGCTACCCTACAAAAATTACCGCGTGTAAATCGGTCGAGTGGTTGCTGAGATATAAGCCTCGCAAAAGCGTCCGCACTTACTCAGAAATTTCCGTTAATCTAAGGAAAGACTCCGCTCGCTTTGCTCGCTCCGTAATCACAGCAGCTCACAGAAGCAGCCCAGACCTGGCCCAGACATAGGTGGCAGTTGGCGCCCAACTGGGGGTGCCCAAGCTTTCTTAATTCCACGTCGGCTTGGCTTTGGAACCGCAACAGACGGCGGAGTTTAATGTCACCGCTAGGGCGGCGGCCGATTTGCTGTGCACGGGCACACCCAGCTCGGCACAATCCTCCATTTATGATCCCAGAAGTCCCAAGAAGTCATCCCATGGCGCTCTGAGACCGGCAGCCGGCGCCACCCACCTGCGTGGGGAAGTCCTGCTGGCAGTGCGGACACAGGATCGTCTCATCCACCTCATGCACAGCCAGATGGGAGCGTAGAGAGGCGAACCGCCGGAACAGGCGGTCACAGTCGGGACACTGCAGCTGGTTCGGGTTGTGCGTGACCAGGTGGAGCTGCAGGTTCTTCTGCTCGACGGACACGGGAGGGGAAGCTGGGTCAGTCATATGCCGAAGTGCGTAGGACTAGGGGCTGTGGCACAGTAGAGCTGCAAGATCATGCACATTGCAAGATGAGACATCATGGACTTAGCAGCAACAAGAATGATTTTGCTTTATCATATCATGAGCCAAAGGAGACGTGTTAGCCTAGGGCTATTGATTCTGCCATTGGACCCACCTCGAAGTTGAACTCTTCTCGGCACTTGTAACACTTGTAGGGTTTCTCGTAGTCGTGCAGCTTGACGTGGTTCAGGTAGCGCTTCCACAGGTTGAACCTCTTGCAGCAGCGGGGACATGTCCACGGTGCCTGAGGCAAACACGCGCAAATCGACCCGTCAGTAAAACCTGACTTGGATCGGCTCCAAATACACTGGACGCAAACGTACATGGATGCATTATGTTGGCAGTGGTGGCAAGCTGATCAGATGGGAAGAATACAATCCACATCTCACAGCACAGCAGAGAAAGGCGACCGTTTAGAGACGACACACCCAGCGATGACCACACACACACAGGCCCAGGCGGCTATACGATCATCTGCCTGTAGCTAAACATCTCAGTCATGACAGGGAGAGGTAGCTCACAGTCCATACCATATGCCACAGACCGCTGCAGCGACACGTACCGGTCCCGGCGGCTCCTCCTCCGGCTCCGGCGGGTACAGCCGCGGCACCCGTCCCCTGGTCGGCAGCTGCGGAACCGGGGCCGCCGGCTGCGGCTCCTGGTCCGGCTCGCCGGGATCCCGGTGGCCGGTGAGGTCGCCGGATTCTGCCAGCAGGGCCTCGACTGAGGAGAGGGGCCGGCCGGCCGGCGCCGCCGGCGGCACGTCCAGCGGTACCTCCTCAGTCACCGTCTCCAGGCCCTGCGGCGCGGCGGCCGGTCAGCGTGGGGGATCAGTACAGCGGAGGGTCAGCACGGCGGATTAGTACGACAGGCCAGTACGGCGGCGGGTAGCACGGACGATCATTGAGGTCAGCACTGAGCACGGACCGTACAACACCGGGGGACAACCATGACTGTCGCGTAAAAACCGACTTGACTCAGCCGCTATACAATCATCAACATTACACATTACGCTAAGATGATACAGACGTGACGTCTAGGTAATAAGATGTCATCTGGCTACTGGCTATCATGACAGGCCACGGGCAGCGTTAGACTTCTGACGTAGGCGGCGGCAGCGCCCACCTGTATGAGCTGGTGTCCGGCCGGGTCGGCGTCCACAGCGTTGAAGATGCTGTGAGTCAGCAGGTCCGTGCCAACCGGGGCGCTGTTTAGCACCAGCTGGCCGCCCATGTGATTCAGAAACGTCATCTGCAGAGCGACAAGCGTGGTCAGACTTAAGGATGACTCAAAGCCGTATATTTTAGTGTTGGCCACAATATGACAGGGGCATTTGTACAGAACGAAGCAATGTGAACGGGGTGACATGACTCATTTTGAGTGTATGTGAATTAAGCGTACTTTAATTCCTTACTTTGACGAGCATTTTATCACTACTGGCCGAAAAAGAAGCGCTCGTTCGTGGCTGAGTACAAACTCGGAAGTAGCAGCCTTTTGCTATCTTACTATTTCATAAAACAAAATACCCTCTCCCTGGCATTGTAACTCACGGCGTCGAGCAGGACGGTGGTGCCGTCGTCCAGCTGTTTGATGACATAGCTTCCCTCTGCCGGCACTACGTTGACAGGCAGGCCCACTGTCGAGGCCAGTCCGTCCTCGCCCACTGACGGCAACAGGTGATTATCAGCGGCGTTGGTTCAGGAAACACCGACCACAGTGACACAGCTCGGCAAAACTGGATAGTATTGGGTTGGGGTTACTTTATTCATCAATGACACACTCCAAGGTGTATGATGAGGTTTTACCTAAAAATACAAGGCTTCTCTCCTCATCAATATCAACAAACAATAAGTGGTTTGGTTTGACATCACAAACAGAAGGCATTGGAATTCTATGTCTCAGGTGTTTACAGGTTGCACAAAGCTTACACAACTTCTGAAGTTACCAAAATTTTGCTTACTGATATAATGATATATACTGATATAATGATATGATATCACATTGATAATATCAACTACCCACAGTTTGACAAACAAAAGAATGGGCAATGGAAATGTGTTGGGACAAGTGACAACTACATATTAGCAACAATATGATGCAAAAGTTTTGTATAAATTTCTACAGGCAGAAAATGCAACAAAAAAACTGACACAACTCAGGAACATATTTCAAGCAAGGTCTTAATTTAGAACTATGCAGAAAAACTGTCCACACTTACCATTGATTTGCAGGGCATTGGAGTTAACAAGATCATCAGTGGCTAAAGTCAGAACGTTCTCCATTTTAATTATTTACAGAAGAAGCTAGAACAGAAAAAATCATGGTTAAGTCAAGCACTGTTGAATTCAAGAGCCTCTCCACTAGGCTCCATATACCACAACAACAGAAAAACACAATCGATCGGATAAGACGTCTTTTGGGATGTGAGAAACGAGCGAGCGCGAGAGTGAGCTCTGTAAATGTATAACCACGGAGTGGTACATCCAGCTCACTTGCGCAACAAATGCAAGGGACCCTGCTAAGCAGCCCCTTGCGATGTGCCAGCTTTGAGCACAATCAGCCCAGCCTTGTGTGAGCAACCGAGATGTGCAAACGGCACCCAACACTGCGCGCAAACTGGCAATACGAGCTACGTGCGGCGACTACGGGAGGCGGGGTCGACATTTCGGCGCACTCGGGAGACGGCACCGGATTGCGACAGCCTCCTCAGCTGGGCCTCAGGTGTTGATTGCTGCCGCCGCGGGGAACTTCTCTGCCTTTCTGTCAACCTCCTTGCCTCAGAATCTCGTACACTGTGCTCATATCAACGCGGCAACGACCGTGGTAAAAAGCTAAAAATTTATGTTAAATTTTCAACCTCAATTTTTTTTTTGCCGTTCTAGACCAAGTATGTAGAGTAAAATAAACACCACCATTGGATTCCCGTGATTAGCTGCATCAAATAGATATCCTTTCTATACAAAAATATCAACTTCGAAATTTGACCTTTTCTTTTTTTCCTGACCTTGACCTGACCTCCAGTAAAACATAACCTAAACCAGCCCCAATGGTCGTCTAACCCACTCCATTGAATGTGAAATGTAAAATTGGCTACAAGACATGCATTATAAATAGCATTCACATGACCCTAGTTTAGATGGGTTTGTAATGTGACAAGGCATTAGTGGCCTGACCTCTGTGACCTGACCTGGTATCAGTGACTTCTTTAAACAGCTTATGTATGAGGCAGCCGATGCTCTATCAATGATTTTGGATAACATGCCTTTTAGTCAATGTTATAATGCTTTCCTTAGAATGCCCGTAAATAGTCAAAAATGTGACTTTGGAGTTTGGACCTGCCCTGAGACATCATCATCATCGGTTGCACCTAGGCCAATGAAAATTGTTAACAAGGTACCTAGTGCCGTGGCATTATCAAATACTGTTTGAGCTTTCAAAATCGGTTGGTATGTGTTGTGCCCCGTTACTGTTGCGCTTCCTCCGTCCTCGGTCACTCTGTATCTCTTTTCACCTTTATTCCTCAGGCGACTAGTTAACGCTCACGAGGCCAGAACAAGAAAAATAAATCATGGCGTCTTTACCGCGTGGCAGTGGCACAGCCTGTCAACAGTGGGTAGCTCTCCATGTTCTTAGGGGGCCAAAACGCCCCCCCCCCCCCCCAGCCCAGTGGGTGGTACAGTCCAAGGCTATATAAACCAGTCCGCCAATAGCTCAACAGGCCACAGGGCATGGGTTATGATACACAACAAACAGAAGCATCCCCTAAACCTAGCCCAGCCTAGCAGACAAAGGTTTGCGCACCAAGATTTACAAGAAAATTTGACACGGATTGCCCAGGAATCAATGATCTGATGCACAACAAACTAGAGTTGGAGTGGAGTGGTCCCTGCAGTTCACATTATTACAGCGGTGGAAAAACGTTCAATGAGACAAAATTAAGGAAACGGAAATGCTGCTAAAATTATATTCATACAGAGAAGCAGTTTAAAATCAAATGAATGAATTGAATAGAAATTGACTGCAACCAAGGCACTGCAACTAATGATGGCCTTGCTGCTAATCATAGCTGTAATGATAAGCAAGTGTGTAACACAATAATAAAGATACGCGTGGAAAAGCAAAGGATAAAAAGCACGCCTACCCCTCAAAATACCACCAAAATCAGTCGGTGACACACCAGGGAAATAAGCTAAAATTAGAGCGCTCTATTTATTGCTCCTGCCCCATGTTGAAGAGATACCCCTAAAAACGTGATCTTTTATCGGCCCTTACGCAGCAAGGCAGTAATTCTCAGACCGGTGGATGGTATCAATAGAAAGAGAATGCGTCAAAGATTAACATGAATTAATTAAAATAACATTAAAATGTTAATTAAACGTGGAAATTAGTCCCAAACATAAGCTACTTATTGCTCCTACCTCGGCGACGGCGCTCCCCGCAGTCGGCGGAGAAGCTAAAATAAAAGCCACCATCCTCCTCCGTAAGTCAATTTTAGAGCGGCCGAGTGGGCCGATGCGGGGCCACCAAACTGAGGTGAGACGTGGCTAGTAATTGCAAACCGCCATAGAAATCAATATCTTAAGACGTACAATATGGAATGATTACTCTGAAGCTGGAGTGAAAGCATGAGTAGATTGCAAGAAACGAAATGCATAGATTGGTTGAATTATGTACAACTACAATAGGCACAGCTCAGATGAAGCCATTTCTATGATGTTGACATATGACATAACCCTTCCTCTCCTCACCTATGACCTAAGTGCATTGGCAATTACCGGCATAGTTTTTGAGCACGAGTGTAATTCGCAATCGGACCGCAATACATGTTGCTAGGCTGCTGCAATTACAACGAACATACGAATACTGCCTTCATTTGTAGACGTTTGTTTTTTAGGCGGTCTTTGACGTGCAGGGGGCATACCTGTCGACAACTTCAGTTTCTCCGAATTTCAAAAACTCCCAGAATTTCAATTCCTTATGCACTGTTGTAGGTACAGCTATGTTCACAAGTTTTCGTTTTCTCCTGTTCTAAAAAGGATGATATTTGTCGATTTCGTGCGTCGCTGATAGGAGGGTGCGTTTAATAATTAGGCCCAACGCTTTCTGCATCCGCGAGTACCTTCAAAAGGGAACAACAGTTTCCATTTATTACACTATGGGACATGTGACAAAATGACCACTGGAACACGCATGAAACGGAGCTCATATTCCTAAAAATGTCTACAATCACTTCTTTTCTGACACTATTAGCAAATACCATCTCAAGTTAGGTGGTTGACAGACAGTCAATGGAGATCTGGGGAGACTGAGTGATGCCAATTCACCACTTAACTGATAATGAGGGCCGAGGGAAGAGAAACATGCAACATGCACAACTGACAACTTGACAAGTGACAAAACACTACCACTATTGCGCAGTGCACAACAAATTACAGCAGCCAGCCCAAAAAATGCTTTTGGTGGCTAATTGCAAAACAAGTCACTAATAAATGTCTTAGTTGCAGCTGAACACTGCACAATAATCACACTGTTCACACATTGAGTGAGATGCCACAGGTGGTTTGAATCACACTTTGGTTCAACTGCAAATCTGAAGTGTTGTCATGAGGTTCATACCTCCATGATCACAGCACTTTGGTTGTGGTTGGCATAACACTTGTAGTCTGCAGAGTTCCACATGAACTGCAGACACCTCATCTGGTGGTCTTCATGTTGCTCAACTTCTTCAGGAGGCAAATGTCGACCACCCAGCGGAAGCATGGTCCTGCAGAAAAGAAAGGTAATGCATAAGGTACAAACATTATCTGCTGAAACAGCTCCTTCTGTTGGCTGTTATTAAACTTTTAACATAGGTAACATAACAACATGTATTCCATGTATATTACATTTGTTGAAGTAAAATACTGCCGGCTATTTCAAAACCAGAAAATGAAATTATATTGTGGCATAATTCACCTGCTCAGCTATTGGTATCAAATAATAATTAATTTAATATTTGGCATATTCTTTATAACACATTCATAGAATATTCTACTTCACGTCACAAGGACTCACAATCTTTCTGTTGGGTGTTTGATTGACGCATTAACTAAGTTCGTCTTAGGTTTTATTATTGCAAAAAATTCATACCTATTGCATTATTGTATCAAAATACTGCCAGCAATAACAAAACAAGAACATGAAATGCAATGAGCAGGCCGCCTTTCCTTAAAATGGATTACTTTGAAAGGAATTTTAGTTTCTTTTAAGGAAAAGGAGAAATGATTATCAGGTAATTATCAGAAAACCACTCAACCAGCAAGTGGCTGGGTGGTTTCACAGCAAACATCAAGCCAAAACATATACTTACATCTATCTAACAATTGAGCCATTTGACTACTACAAGGATATTTGAGAAAAATAAGAATTCAATTATCCAATGTTGACTTCCTTGCAAAGTTTATGCCTTATTTTATGAAAATGTGTCACTAGAATATGATAATTATCATCGAATATTATTTAAATTACGATTTATTTCTATCGGAATGCACATGGAGTCCCGCGCCATTTTCGTCGACGATGAATATGATCGTGCTTCATGAAGAGATAAGGGGTTTCAATGGTCTTTCAAAGCAATAATTTGATGTAAAAATTTGTAGGAAATAATATGAAGCTGGTTCAAATGGCCATCAACCATTTAAAACACCGAAAATACTCACAACTCCGTCCCGACGACCACGCAGCACCGCGCACGCCACACTACTGGCACAATGCCAAAACTGCTGTCACAGCGGAATGTTTTTTTTCTCGATTGCAATTGTGGAATTATTTATTAAACAGAAGATGATTTTTCCGAAAAACCGACTGATTTCATACACAGATGCATGGAAAATAAAAAAATCCCGGTAAGTTTATTTGTATTGTTTTGTCGATTTTGACATGCTCCTAGTTTGCAGCCATATTTCGATATGTTCTACAGGGAGTTCAGAATTATTTCAGGACCAATCTTTTCCTCATTCATTTTCCCGTCGATCATGAAATTTTTAGAGCGGAACAATTGGTTTCCAGGCGGTCCGAGCGGTTTTCGTGAGAAGGGTGCAAAAATCGGCGTCATTTTTAGAGCCTCGACACCAGCTCAACACAGGACCCTATGGGAGACGGTGAAGTAGCGGGAGCAATAAATAGAGCGCTCTAATTTTAGCTTATTTCCCTGGTGTGTCACCGACTGAAATACTACTTAACTTTGCGATTGTTATTGCCTTTGCCTATTGACAGTCGAGACAGTAGCATTGGTTCAAATATTTTAGCTGAACTTTAAATGACGTCATTTGTTCATTTTTTGCATTTTCAGGATAATATTTTCGCAATTAAAGGTAAATAAAAATTTTTGCAGCATAAACTCATATAAAAATAAAATTCTAATAAACTTAACTTGAAATAATCATATTTAATCTTAGAAACATTAGCTCTACGTCATTTTTAGCACAAAACACTTAACACAAAATGCGACAGAAGATGGCGCACAATAGTTCATGTTTTTGACAAAGATAACGAAAATATGCAAAGTCTTAATCTGATAGCATGAGTTTTTAGCATCAGTGTGAGCTAGCCGTTTCTGACGCATCATTTCCGTACCGTACAACAACTATCATATTTTTTTTCTGAAAACTTCAAACATATCATGGCCGAATTCGGCCAAACCGCTTATCTGGGTTTGTTTGGCATTTTGTGCCTTTTGGTCGCCCGTGATTTCTTAGGTGGCGAGCAGCAGGGCACTGCAGAAGCGAGCGTTGGAGAAAATCCAACAAAAATCGCATCAAAGCTGATGGGACCCACTATTACCTTCTTGTATTGGTAAGTATTAATTAGAATGTTAGATTTTGTGGGCTTGGTTGGATGATTGAACCTCTTGTACATCGACATTGATTGCAAGCTGTATGGGAAGCTCGTGCTTGTGGTGAGTGATATGTTCAGTGTCTGATTCAAAATGACTGGAACTTCCAAATGTAATGGTTGTGAGACAGTGCTGGTTGGGAAATGAGGTCAGGTCAGGCCACTGGTACAAGGTCAGGGACAGGTTGATACTTATAACTATTAACTTAAGATTTTACCTATGAAAAATTTAAGCTGTTAAAGAGCTCTTAAATCTTAAGCCAATTGAGGCCTGTATTCTGCTTAGGCATGGATTTTTGACTGGTTTAAAGCTTCTTCACTTTGTAGTTCAAGTTTGAGCTTAACAACAACCACTGTATTACCTTTCATGGCCTAACAGGTGCAACACAATGAAAAGCTTTTTGACAAAAGTGGATTTTTTAGGGCCTGAAGGTATGCATGTGTCATAAAATCAGTAATATTGGTTGGTATATACCTAGGTTTGCAGGACAAATATTAATCAGCTCCCTCGTCTCATATTCACTTAGTTCAGCTGATCCAACTGCCCTCATGTGCAGAGTGGGACTCAGGCAACTTGTCTGTCTTGTCTGACATCCATCTAGTCACAGATGACGTAAAGCACTATTTGCTTAGTGATATCATACAGATCTCAGTGGTGCCACTGCAGAGAACAGCATCACTTATTGGAGACTGGTGTAGGTGACCTCTGACAGTGTGTGCCCAGCCCAGGAGCTCGACGCAGTACTGGTCCCGATGGTCACCTCATTCAGAGCCCCGTTTCACGGCTGCTGCTAGCGTGCTGCCAGCACACATGCCAAATTGAGTTTCCATGGACACATCAACAAACTCTTATCTCCATCACTGCCAGAATATGTGACGTCAGCTCGCGAAATGCTCTAGCAGCTTGGTAGCAGCGTCCAGTGAAACACCGCCCAGATATGGCTTCGGTCGCTGGTCGGCGTGTAACAATATGGCTGATAGCGCGTGCGTGTAGGCAAACTGACCCGTCGCAGCGAGCATAGGCACCCAGGAGCGGCGCGCCGGTGGAAAATTGAGGCATAACGTCGCTGAGATACGCCTCTGACCGTTTTCGTTTTTTTTTTTATTTTAATGAGTTTGTAAACTATTGGCGAGAGAGGGTCATCGAAACGACGAAAGTGCGGTTTCATGACGCCAGCGCGTTGCGCTTTGTACCGTTTTCAGTTACTCGTGAGGCTACCAGAAGGCATTTGAGCAGTATGCCGGCTTCATCAAGGACAAGTTTCCGGACGTGCAGGTGGAGGGGGAGAACTTCCCGCCGCCTACGTGGAAGATGGGACTTGCTCGACTCATTGTAAGTTCCGTCACATATCTGCCGACTCACGCACTCAGCATTGTGAGCGGTGTCGTGTGCCAAGGTTACAGGATTTGAGTGGTGGACCAGGGCATTGGGATGCCAGCTCTTATGGATGTACCGCGGTGCTCACGTTCGCTTAGCGTCTCGTATCGGGTTGATAAGACGATAAGACGGTCACGCCGCTTTAGATGGTGACAGGAGTCTGCATGCGAGATAAGATTCCGTTATGTGTATCCATTGTGTGCTTGCGATATGCATTCCTGTATCTTTTTCCTGAAGTATTTGACATGCTGGCACAAAGTATAAAGCATTCTATTCTTACTATGCATGATAACTTCGATATGGTCGAGAAAAACGTGGTAATTTACTTACACGTTTTGACCTGGGTAATCCCACATATTCTCCAGATAGATATTTCACGGGTGTTTTGCGTGCACAAATGGCCCTGCTGTCACTGATCCGTGTGTGTTGTCTGTCGGCAGGGTGTCGTCAAGCTAGTGCTCATAATGCTGGTGGTGGCCGGGGGTAACCCGTTCCAGTTCCTCAACCAGCCCACTCCCCAATGGTGGAACTGGCTGCAGGAGAACAAAATCTACGGCTGCATGATGCTCTTCTTCGTGTGCAACTTCTTCGAAACCAACCTGATATCGACGGGCGCATTTGAGATCCAGTTCAACGACGTGCCCGTGTGGTCCAAGCTAGAGACGGGCCGCATCCCCAACCCTCCCGAGCTGGTGCAGATTATCGAGAACCAGATCCGCTGGTCCACGCACGCCGGCGGCTCGATGGGCGGCGTCTAGCCGCGGAACGGGGCGCCGCGCCCGCCGGCCGGCCGCGCCGCCCGACCGCCGCCGCCGCGCGCGCACCGCACCAGGACGGCTGGCTCGCAAACCGGACTCCGGGGGAGCCGGCCTGATGCAGCGGTGCGCGCGGCCGGCGGCGGCGGAACGGCGGCGAGACGGCCGGCAGGCGCGGCCGAGTGATTGTGATTGTCTGTGGATTGTGTTCAGTTCGGTACCGGGTTTCTGTTCGGACGGGGAATATGTTTGTGGTATCCGCCTTCAATTTCCTTGAGCTCCGAGATAACCGGTGTTCTGTTCTTAATGTCTCCTGCTTTCAGTTGAGACGGTCAACATATCGGGACTGTTGTATTTCATTCTGCCAGTAACTTCCTACGGACCGAGAATCACTAATATTTTGTCTCCATTTTAACCACATCCCAGCAAATTGCCGCGTTACTTTGATTCCTCGTATCAATGTTTTGGATGAATGGGCTGGGCAGGGAGGGGGTGGGCATGTCACTAGGTTAGTGAGGGCGCTGAGTCTGCCTGTGCAGCTGCTCCCGGTCTCCGTAATGTATACCAACAAATACCGTAGCTCCACCAGCCGAGTTTGGCAAATCGAACAAACCCGTTTGTATTGGAGTGGTTGGACGAGGCGGCATATTTCAATAACTGAATGTGCAAAAATGATCCTCTCACGACATCTTCCGCTAAGCCAGTACACTGAACTGTGGAAATGATGCATGAACGTCGATGCAATAGTGATCGTAATTCTTCCTCCTCGGCCGTCTGTGTTTCAATTCTGTTTAGTTGATGCTTCACATCAATCAGACGAGTTTTGACTCCGTGTGTAACCACGAACCAGTTTGTTCCGTACTTCCGAAAAGGAGTGGTCTGAAATTGCACTCATTCTGCCTTATTGTTTTTTTCCAGCTGCATCATTTACCATCTTACGGCTAGCGCGTCGCTTCTAAATAGGCGTAGTTTGGTATCTGGAATCTGGTCGTGCTGAGTTCACATGAAGAAAATTATAAGTAATGAATCTGTGAGCATTATTTTATTGTGTCGTAATTGTGCATTTTATTGTTGTGTAGAACTGGAGCGATTATGCTCTTAGCACGATGTTTACCCGTATCGAGTGACGGTGCAATGTATCCTCTGGGGTTGATTATCCACCATGCGCCTTATTGCAAGCACGGTCTGAAATAAATAAATACAATATTATCCGTCTTTATATCCTCTGTACTTCGGTTGGCATTCGCATATTACCCGCTAAATCGTATTTAATAATTATGTATGTTCTGGCCAATGGACAGAAGGTACAAAAGGATCGTTTATTTTTGGGGAGTCGAACAGTTTCTTCCATCGCGCAGTCTCTCACGTGTTGATAATTCACTTTTCTTTATTGCTGACTTGCGTGTAGCCAGTTCGCTGGTGGAGAAGAAAAACACGAAAACTTCGTGTGTCAAAGCAAGGAGTTATCTATATTAGCATGGAAATATGTACACTATGAACCTTGTACAAAACAATGGTACAGCGAGCGTCTTCTCTGCTGGATCGGGGCTCCTCCCGCTGCTGGGCAGTCGCCAGTGACGGACAAGCACAACACGCGCCGCGTCTGAGTGAGATGAACGAGAGACCGGCGCGGGCCATGTGTGAGGAGCAGACGGCCGAGGCACGGCTTCAAGCCGTCCACGCCAGCCGCCCGGCACCGCTCCGTTCGATGTGTGTCTAACACTACCCGCCGCTGACGTCACCGGTATGACGTCATCACCGCCGCCGAGCACTGAAAGCCTCCAACAGTCCGGCGCCGCTAGTTGCACGTAGCTCCCGGTTCATAAATAATAAAGCACGCATCCTCTGGCGGCACTGCGCCGTATTTGCACGTAGGTCCGGCTCCGCGGGACGCCGGGTGAGGGGAGGGGAGGGAGCTCAGGGTTTGGGCGGCGCGCGGGCCGCCTCCTCCAGCGCCCGCTTCTCCCGCTCACGCTGGTATCTGAAACAGAATGACCGGAACGTTAGAAAATTCGGACACATCGGTCCATACCAACTGTCGCCTAATCTTATGACCAATTTGTTCGTTTCGCCCCTCTTTGGTCCCGCGCCTCACCATTCGTACTTCAGTTCCGAAAAGTCTTCCCGACTAACATGGCCAATCGCTCCTCTCCGTCTCACTCAGACCGACAAACTGATAATTTATATTCTTTATGAAACAGCTTAACCCATTACTAACCTGAAAACTTGAAACAGCCCTTCGCTTTCCTTAACTGGATGACCTACCCTCTATTCTTCAAACTGCTATGGCCAGCCATCCAGCTTACCACAACAGCCACCTCCCGCGCTGAACTGACCCATCATCCACTAGCCCAACCAGCACCCTCCTCCCCCTCCCTGACCTAAGTAACACCGCCCCCCTGCTCCGGTTTCCCACTGTCCTGCAAAGTCTCCCTCTTGACTGACTGGTAAATGACCATCCCCTCTCTCCTCTCCCAACCTTGTCCAACTAGTCATTGCCCCACTCTCCCTCCCACTGGCCTGAGCTCCTCTACTCTTTCTCCCACTGACCTGATGAGCTCCTCTACTCTTTCTCCCACTGACCTGATGAGCTCCTCCTGCTGGGCGTGGTGCGCCAGCAGCGACGAGTGCAGGGAGCTGGGCGGCAGGCCGTGCGGCGGCGGCGGCAGGCCCGGACCGCCGCCGGCCAGCCGCTCACGTTCCAGCAGCTGGCGCTGCAGGTGCTCCTGGGCAGCTGCGTGAGCCGACAGCTGGCGGAACACACGGTACAGCAGTCAGAACACTTGGCTGGGACAGAGAGCCAGACAGGCGACTGGCTTTATAAACAATGCGAAGGTATAATTGGCCGGATTGGGCCATGGTGGCCAGAACCGTCATGTGATTAGAAACAGACTAGTGTTCGCATGTCAGCTAAATGGCGATTGATGCAAGCGAATTGAATCGTTCATTGACAGCCGTTACCGTTATCTAAAAATGGCACGACCTAAGAAGTGACAACCTTTAATCTTCCACACAATTCTCAGTTTCCCACCCCGTCCCGAGTTGTCTCCCAGTCCGGTAAACTCACCTGCGCCAGTTGCTCCTCGTAGGGCCGTCCCAGATGGGGCGGGTAGCCGGCGGCGAACAGCGGCGGCTCTCCGGGCCGGGGCGGCAGCGGCGGCAGGCCGGCCGGCCGCGGGCCCGGGGGGTAGCCGGGCGGCAGCGGGTAGCCGCCGGCCGCGGCGGCCGCCGCAGCCGCCGCCGCCGCGTCGCCCGGGTGTAGGTGTAGGTGTGTGTGCGCGTGTGTGTGAGAGTGGGCGTGCGCGTGTGCGTGTGTGTGGTACTCGGGCGGCACGGGCACGCCGAGGCCGGCCATCTGCAGTCGGACCATGGGGTCGGCCAGGGAGAGCGGCAGCCGGTCGGCGCCCTCGGCCGACGGCGGTAGGGGCACCGAGGAGCCGCCCAGCCGCTCCAGACGCTCGCGCTCCATGGCAGACAGCAGGGAGGGCGACGGTGGCGGCGGATACAGCGCGCCCGGCGGCGGCAGGAACATGCCCGGCAGCATCTGGCGCCTGCAACCCCGCGCGGACACAGTCAGACACGGTTCGCATACTGCACGTCGGACAGGGGACGGCATGTCTGCCGAGGGAATTCATACGAATGCATGAGATTGTCGGTTTGAGAAGGTTACAAAAAGGTGAGTCACTCCCGTCTTGTTAGGCCTTAGTCGGTAGACTGGCAAACTGTCAGGTGATCAGTCGGCATTCGTAAGACGTCAATGGCTTCACGCCATTCAGGCAAAAATATACAGACATACCAATTACCAACACATACATGACGAAAAACGAAAGTATGCAGCAAATCACCAAATTCAAATGTTCAAATGTTTCCCGCTACTACCATCGCCTTCCCCGACGACCGTCTAGCGTCCTCTGAAGCTCAGCTTACCACATGTGCTGAGGAGGGCCGTACCTCTGCATCTCTAACCAATGGGCGTCCAGCGGGCGAGACTTGAACATCTCCTCCTTGAGGCGCTCGTTGAGGTCTCGCTCGCGCAGCTCTCGCAGCTCGCGGTCGCGCCGCTCCAGCATCTCCAGCTCCATCCTATGACAGATAAGGGGTAGTACAGGTGAGATGGACGGTCTTAAAGGTCACAGTGAACCATTCTGGTGCGAATTCAGACTGACAGCGGACTCTATGGCAACTAAGCCTTATGAAGTGCACAGGAGCGGCGGTGTCTCGACATCTCTCGTGTTCAATACCCATGAACGCCCGTCCCTCCCGTCTCCCCATCTTCTCTCGACTCTGCTGCTGCTTCTCCCGTCTCCCTGGTAAGTGGCATCTATCTCGTCTCCCCGTCATCTCCCATTTACCCTTCAATCTGTCCCCTCTCCCGTGTCGTCTCTCCCGTCTTCCCGTCACTGCACTGACCTGTCACGCGGGTAGACACCGGGCGGCAAGCCCGCCATGGCCGGAGCCATGTGCTCCAGGTGGGGCGGCAGCGGGTAGCCGACAGAGTAGGGCACGCCCGCTCCGCCGGGCGAGATGACTGGCAGCGGACGGCCGTAGTCGCTGAAGACAAAGCACAGACGAGTTACTCACGGTTGACAGTCGGCACTCACGGATAACGACAGACACTCGGGATAACTCGGAGGGCACCCATGGCCTATAAGGAAACACCGCAGCTCAAAGACCGAAGCTCCTGGCTCAGAACACTCACAGAGCGAAACCAACACTCGTAGCTAGCGGCAGGAAGAGTGTGGCCTTAGCTATATCTAAGCATATTTAAACTGCTAGGGCCGCGGCCCCTTCCCGTCTCCTGGCTCACCTGAGTCGCGACAGGCCCGACTCGGAGGGCCGCACCGGCAGCCGGTCGTGTTCGGCAGCCGCTGCTGCCGCCGCCGCGGCCGAGGGGGTGCGAGGGGAGCCGCGGCCCTTCTCCCCGGCGGAGCGCTGCTTCTCAGCCGCCTCCTTCCTCTGTGGACCGACAGGGGAGATTACACACCAGCTCACACGAGGTGCGCAGAGTGACCGATCTCTTATATACAGAAAAGGGTTCTGGAGAGTCCCGCCCGCTAAGCAGCAGACTATACCAAAATTTGATATATAATGAACAAATGGACGAATAAAAATGAATGAAGGTATGCATGAATGGACCAATGATACAAGTGTGACTCGAGATACGAATACGGATTACGGAATATTTTTGTGGCAAATACATAACAATGAATGCGGAAAACTAAGACGTAACGGTAAGTGCATACGCAAATTTCCCTTCGAAATCTAAAACCCGTATCGCAGCCGTCCCCCGCGCCACTCACCTGCTGCTGCTGCTGCTGGCGGTCGCGGTCGGCCCGCTCGCGCTCCTGGCGCTCTGTCTGGCGCCGCTGACGCTCCTCCCTCCTGCGCGCCAGTTTGCTGTCCGGCACCGGTTTGAATGTCATGTCCGTTCTCGCGCAGCTGCTGTTCTCGCCGCGGTTCCAGTGTCGCAGGAAGATGGCACTCTGGCTGCGGTGGCACTCCGAGTCCTCCACCTTGGGTTCGGGACTGGGCGGCCGCGCCGCCGGTGGGCTGTCGCCGGCCTCATCCTCGTCCTCTGCCGGGTCCGCGGACGGCTTCCCCGCGCCGCCGGACGGGTCGTGGTAGCCGGCCACGCCCGGTACAATGGTCGGCGGTAGGGCCTGCGTGGACGGCGGCCGCGCCGGAGGCTGGTTCGGGGTTAGCGCCAGAGGCCGCGGACTCGCCGGCGGGGAGGCGGGGCGGGCCAGCGGCGGCGGCGGCGGCTGCGGCGGCGGCGCGCCCGGAGGAACAGACGCTGGCGCCTGGGTGATCACCGACGATGGAGCGGCCGCAGAGGAGACGGGCGGCAGCTGCGACGGGTGCTGCTGCGGCGGCGGTGGGTGCTGAGATAGGTGCTGAGCTGGGTGCTGAGTCGGGTGCTGACCCGGATGCTGACCCGGATGCTGAGCTGGGTGCTGACCAGGATGCTGAGCTGGATGCTGAGCCGGGTGCTCAGCTGGATGCCGAGGTGGATGCTGAGCTGGGTGCTGAGCCGGGTGCTGAGCTGGGTGCTCAGCAGGATGTCGAGCTGGATGCTGCGCTGAGTGATGCACCGAGTGGTGGACAGAGTGCTGCACCGAATGCTGAGGCGGCACCAGCACGGACGATGTGGTGGCCGACACGCTGACACTGGACGAGTAGTGGACCGACGAGGACACGCTCGTCGAGTAGCTGTACGGGTAGTGTCGGGGCTCGCCGGCCGCCGCCGCCATCTCCATCGAGGCCGAAGCGGACGGCACCGTCGACGTACGCGTCACTACCGACACGGCGTTACTAGCCGTCGACGCGGGGGCGCTGGCGGTCGGGGCGGCCGGCTCTCGGCTCTCTGCCTTCCTCAGATCGAGAGTCTCGGGGTGACCGGCCGGGGCGGGCGGCGCACCTGCTGCCGACCGCGGCGGGTACCCAGGATACCCAGAGTACGGGTACGGGTAGGGGTAGCCGTACACGTGCGGCGGGTACCCTGGCGGCGCCGGGTGCGGCGGCAGCGGTGGCAGGGCGGGATGTGGCGGCAGCGGCGGGTGCGCCGGGTGTGTCGCGGCCACCGGCGGCGGCGGGCCGGTGACCAGCGGTCCGAGCGGCGCCGCCTCGGCCGGCCGCGGCTCTGCCTTGACAGTGGCCAGCGGCGGGGGCGGGGGCGGGGGCGGCCGGTGGGGTTCGTCCGTGTCGCTACGCGGCTCCTGTTTGACAGTGAGGTTCTCCGGCTCAGTGGGCTCGACGGGCTCCGTTCGCAGCGGTGAGCCGCCCGCCGCCTCTGCCGGGTACCCGAGGCCAGCCGGGTGCAGAGCCGACGGCAGGCCGTGCGGCGGCCCGTGCGGACCGGTGTGGCCGCCGCCCGGGACCTCGCTGTGCCGCCCAGCCAGCGGCGGCTCGGCGGACAGGCCGCTCTGCAGGCGCGCCAGGCTCGGCTTCACGTCCTCCTCGCTGGAAGACTCTGTGAAGGTGGTGGCAGCGCCGGCGCCGGCCGGCACCTGCGGCTCCAGCCGCTCGGTCGGCTCGGCCTGGTCCGCCTCGGCCGCCTGACGCTCTGACAGCTCGACTCGCTCGGCCGGCCGCTCCGGCTGATCGGCGGCCGCCGTGGCCGCCGGCTGGGCGGGGGCGGGGGCGGGGGCGGCCGCCGGCAGCGGCTCCGGTTTGAGCGGCTCCGGCTTGGCCAGCGATGCCGGCTGCGGCGGCTCGGCCTTGATGCGCGGCGGCTCCTCCTGCTGGTCGTCCAGCGACGGAGACGACGTCTGCGACGAGGGCAGGTCGGCGTCGGCCGCGTCTGTGCCCGCCTCGTCCGACGCAGAGTCGCTCAGGCTGTCCTCCGCCGACGCCTGCGAGAAATGACATCATAAGGTCACGCTGTGTACTCGGGGAACAACGGCATGCAAATCGCCCATTTCTGGCGCACAGCTACTGAGCTTGCTGAAGACTTCCAGCAAAATCTTCCATAGTTCCGATAAAAGATTCTGATAAATATTGTGTTTGTCCGGTGATTGTCGGGTGTGAGAGCACCTGGACTGCATTAGCCATAAAAAAGCGAAACGGTACGTACGCAACAAAGTGACCGACACTGACTGCCCAAGAGCTCTCCACTCACATAATTGACGCCCTTCTTCTTTTTGGCTGCCTTTCCGTCCGGGGTGTCGAGGTGCGTGCCGGCCCGTTTGGCGGTGGCCGCCGGCCGCGGCCGCTGGGACGAAGTGCGCGACTTGTCCGAGGAGCTGCTGGCCGAACAGGTGCTGGCGGCGCCCGGGGACTGGCGGCCCGCGTCGGAGGGTGTGTTGGCCCGACTGCCGCTGGCGCCGCGACGCGGACGGTGGCCGCGGGACTGTGGAAGGAGACAGGGTGGTCAGTGGGTGGGAGATGCATGGATGCACTGCTTAAGATACATGGCTGGGTGTGCTCGGCCGCGCGAGGACGAGGGTCATCAGTATGGGTCGAATATGGTAGGAACCGTGCAGTCGGTTCACAAATATGAGACAGGCACGATTTGAGGAGGATACAGAGGGCGAAAACCAGCCTCGAATGGCTCGATTTTATCTTTGGGCCTCACCATAGAAATAAAGACACTTGATAACAAACGAGTTAAACGAAGTTAGCCGGACCATGTCGACATAAAATCAGGGATGATACAGAATCGGGAGACATGAGTCAATACGGAAGAGCATAGCTGAGAGCAAAGCTTCCATTCGGGAACGGAGGTTGGAGAGCCAAGAAAAGTTTGGACTACTTGACATCGTGCAGCCGTCGAAAGATACTGCAACCCTTTGGTCGTCAACTTGTGCCACGTAGCGGTGGCGCTATTAGTCATTATTTGTCATCATGTCACACCTGTGATATCAACAAATCATTTTGGCAGGCATTGACGCAGCTGTTGTATAATCACACCACATAACTGAGGCACCGCTCGTGGACTCGAATAGTGTAGCGTTGGGTGGGACCGTAGTCCGTAACAGTGGCTGCACCGTGCCGGTATGAAGCGCGCGATGACGAATATCCACCCGCTGCAATTGCTGGATGTTATGTAACGAACTACACAGACTACGGTCTACGGTGACATCGTGTATACCTTCCTTCATGCCTCTCTTAATGTCAGGGGCCAATGTAAGCCCCGTGACTTGAGCAGTTTCAGATAGATTACCTAGTGGTCACCCCTCCCCCCGCCACTCGAAGGCATACCTCCTGCAATTCGCACACAAGAGACAGCAGAACGACGACGGGCTGAAACTCGGGCCGTGTCCAATCCGCCGTGCTCGTAGACAGCCGCGGCTCGGGCGCGGACCGCACACTCTCCTCGGGCGGCGGCGGGGGCGGCGGCGGCAGAGCCACGTCCCGGCCGTAGACGGCGGCGCCGAGCCGTCTGCGGCCCCAGGTTAGCCACTCGAGGCTGCGTGCCAGCCCGTGCCGCCGCTGCTCGCGGTAGCTGTGCCGTGCCGCGCGAGCCTTCTCCAGGTTAGCCGCCAGCTGGAGGTACCGACGCCGCCGCATCTTCAGGGATTACAGTCTGAAGCGCAGGGAAGAGAGCACCGAAATTCTGGCCTTCCACAGGGGCAGAAGGGAGTCTTGTAGATCCGACCTTGACCAATGCTCTCCTCTGATCGAACTCAATTAGACAGATTTGTCTTCACGAAATCAGAATCATGGACGAACGACAACTAACTGAACAAGGCATTGAAAAAATAACACAATTTCTTATTGAACATGCGTCCGATGTTTCGTCAAACACAATAAAACCGTACGCTTCTGAGGCCAGACTTTCAAAGAAGCATCACTTCCGGCTCATTTCAACCGTCTTGACGTTGATGAGGACAGTGATCAGAGGTGCAATACAGCCATTGCAACGCCATATTCCCGGCACGTTTCTTGGCACGGTCCCTTTCTCCATCCCTGTTTCCGTGAGGAATCGTTCGTCTTCGGCTTCTTTCCACCTCGCTTACTTATCTCGTTAGCAATCAAATGGCGCTTCACCGATCGGACGCTACACTAGTTGCGAGAGTTGCGATCGTCCTGCCACGTGGTCGCCGCTTTTTGCCGCACACCAGCACTCTTACGTCACCGTCACTATCCACTGCACGTGCTCGCCCAACACGTCACACCGCCTCAGCACCACGTGCAAAATCAGATCGGGATTTCTTGTTTCCGCGACTGAGTAAACACCACTACTACTCTCCCGCACTGCGCGGATCAAACTGCAGCGGGGCAGGCCGGCCGGTGACACGACCGCGCCGCCCGGGGCGAGAACCGAGCCGCCACCCCCTCCCTCCTCCCCTCCCCTACAGTTCCGCGACACGGTCAGCCGAGACCGGCCGTCTCACCGCGTCCCGAGGAGGGCGGGGGGAGAGGGGAGGGGGGTGACCACCACCCAGTGATCCGTCAGCGCTGATCCCTCGCTGACACTACGACCACAGCGGGGGGACACGCCCCCTGACCCCCCTGTCCGCGCACACCTGGGACGGGCGCAGCGGGACGCACACCGTACACGACCTCTGACATTCCAGGAATCCCCGAAATGGCCGCATCCAATGGCGTCCGAGCGGCACTTCCGAGTCACACGGTGACGCCGGAACCGGACGGACCGATCACCGATCGCCGCAAGATAAACCGCAGATTTGGAATTGATTGTAAGCTTGCAACATAAATAGCCATAGTTCCACTACAAAGAACAGTAGCATAGAAAACTAAACGAGTGTTACAAAAAAATAGGTGCGTAGTAAGCGCATAGTAGAAAAATAAAGGTAGATAGGCTGAGGCAAATTAAATACTTAGGTAACAGGTGCCAAACGCTCTCTAAAGACAGATGTTCATGGGTGAACATAAATTATCATTCATAAATGGATGTTGAATGCGAGTGAATAACTGAATAACTGAGGCAGAATAATTTATAATACAACGGCCGACGGTTTTTCATTGACCGTGTTGCTGTCAGTCGTGATTATGCGGCTTAGTTTTCTCGCCCGCCTAGACGAGAATCTTTTACAATTTACAGCCTTATACCAATGGTATTTCTTTTTCTTTTCTTCTGTTATTTACTCAACATGTGCCGGTACGCGAAATTCACAGACCGCGTGCATCCGTAGCGTAGCCCTGAATCACTGTTAGGTATCTAATATCTGGTACGCTATTTCTGTGCATCCGTTCTGCACGAGCTCGGTGTACGAAGCTTAAAACAACGCAAAACAAAAACCGAGAGGGCTAAATTTGTGAGAGTGCAAATGTCCCTAAATATATTGCAAGACAAAAAAAAAAAAAATGCACAGTTCATGCTACTAAAGAACGTGGTCGGATTAGGACAGCGATCATGTGAATCCAAAAAGTCCCACGCCACTTAGTACGCCACCCACCGCTGTCACATGGTCAGCAAACCTCACTCGCACGGGCCCGTCACCGGGGGGTCGCCGGTACCCCTTTGTGGTCCCGAGGGGGCGGGGTGAGCGAGGGCTCGAGGCTCCATCAATCAGACCCTCTGGACGACCACCCACCGGGCGAACCGGCCCCACGCCGGCTACCGACCCTTTACCTACTACAGAACTAAGGGGGGGGGGGGCAGGGCACACCTCTGTTCACGGGCACCGCACACTGCTGCGTGCGGTGTGTGCGGTACGTCCAGCAGGCGTGGGGGTAGGGGATTGGTAGGCGGTAGGCGGCTCTGACGTCACGGCTGCGTGCGGTGGACGTGGCCCAGTCCCGTCCGGCCACAGCGGTCGCTGTGTGCGGTGACGGAAGGCTGACGTAAGGACGCACTGAGCGGAGCTTGGAGGCCGACCGCACACAGGGCCCGTGAACAGCCCTCCAGGATCATCTCAAGGGACCATGGGCAACGGACATCCGTTCTTTTATTTGGCGCCTTTACCAGCCACGTTGTATGTTGATCGCTAAGTTACTCGAAAACGTGTCATATTTGCCGGGTCTGAATCACGACATCAGCACGGTACACCAGAGAATGTTGCTATCTCGTCTCTCGACCATCAGGCACTGCTCATCACTCTTATATCGACTTTCGATGGTATTAGGCATACCCCTGTCCAGTGGCGGCGGAACACTTTCAATTAAGGGGGGGGGGGGCACTGCCGACTTTTGGTCCCATTCTTTCCATGCAAAGCCCATAGGGCTAATGTTGAAATGTCAAAATCAAAGGGGGTCACGGTGCCCCACGGTGCCCCCCCCCCCCCCCACGTTCCGCCGCCTATGCTCCTGTCTTCCCAGAGCAGCGCCCTGCTGGAGAAACGTAGATGTAAGATCACAGCTCGGGTCCCTAAAATAGATACAACCGAAAAACCTTACTTCTTCCAGTCACAGATATCCTGAAGACGAATTGTCTTTCGCCGGTCGACCCCGCGTTCGTCATGAACACAAATTTATTGCATGCGGTGCGATGGTGTGGAGACGCATCCATGATTTATGACGCGTTCGTTAGACCTATCGATAACATGACACCAACTCATTCGTTTACTGCCCCATCCACATCCAGTTGTCTGCAATTGGACACCACATCAATAACCTGAAACTAGAAAGTCGATGCTTCGACAGTAGCACCTCGACAAGCTAGAACCGCAAACCGGCCTGCCAAACGTCACCCAATGCGACATCTATAAGCGGCATTTCGAACTGCAGCCTCGCCCACTGCCCCCTAGCTGGCGGGCCGTTCGGCTGCGGCCGCCCGCCCGCCGGAGGGCTGACCATTTACGGCAGCGGCTATGGTGGCGGGCAGCGGCAGCGATGGTGGCGGTGGGGCGCATTATGCGGCCACCGCTCCGGTGACGCTAATCGGGACAGTGACGGACGGTCGCCGGCCGCCGGCCGCCGGTGCCGATCGTGCTATCCGGATCGGCAGTATACTGCCGGCGGCGGCCGGCCGGGCGGGCGGGCTACCTACACACGAGCGGCCACTTGACTACATCGGACCACACCGCCGCACCCACAGACCGTAGTTTCTACACGGGTGTCAATGGGAACAGCGCACAGACAACTCACTTCAATGGAAAGAGCGAAAGAGGACCGCAAGAGAATGGGAGGAATTGAGAGCGAGCGGCGAGAGGGCCGGCAGACAGAGAAAGAGGACAGAGACAGAGAGGGAGAAAAGGAAACACAAAGACCCATAAAGAGAGCCCGGCGCGGTACTCACCAGTTCCTTGGCGCGTGTCCTGGTGCGCATACGCCCGCCGTCCTGCGCCGCCGCTGCCGCTGCCGCCGCCGGCTGCTGAGGGGTCAGCGGGGGCTCTCGGGTCTGGGCGTCCTTCAGGTCCGGCAGCTGACCGTACTTCTTGAAGTGGAGTCGACACCCGGTGCAGAGGAGCGCGTGATCCTTGCCGGCGTGGTGCCAGTCCTTGGAGGCTGCGGGCGACACACGAGACCAGTCAGAGGCGACTGGGGCAGAGGACTGGCACCGGGTCCACCCCACATCCCTACAGAGGGTACCCGGAAAACGCGCCAGGCACTTCCGGCCCGGAAATTGACTGGGGATGCTCGTGCGAGCAGTACATTTGATGGGCGTTAAAACGGCCCGTAAACCAATAGCAGTACCGGCTGCCCGGGGCGGTAGTTAAACAGGTGGTGGGAGTTCTCATTACGGGGAACACTCTGCGGCGGAGTGACGGCAGGGGTACTCACAGGTGGTGAAGCAGTGCCGGCAGTGGTACCGGGACATGTCGCGCAGGTTAGAGTCCGAGTCTTCCGACTCATCGTTCTCACACTCACTGGCCGAGCTCAGGTCACAGCCAACCGCTGCTGGGGACAAACGTACAGTTAGAGCGTATTACTGACAGGGTAGTCAGACAAACGGAGATACATTGGACACGAATGTAAGGCACGACATTTAGCCGCTGCCTTCGAATGACCATTGACCCGCTATCTGCACCAGCCCGACTGTAGTGCAGCTCAATCGACATTGATTGCTTCTGTAATCAACACAAATCTCAGTTCTCCCCACAGACAACGTCCCGCTACATTCATACACACCAAACATTCGACCTCCCTCCCACCTGACAACCACCCGTCTCCTGTCCCTCACGCCACCGACCTGGCTCATCCTTGGTGGTTTTGTTGGCTCCCTTCCTGCTCTTGATGCGGCGGATGCCGTTGGTCCGCCGATGTCTGGCTACGTTCCTCGGTCGGTTTCCCTGCGCACCGGGAGTCTTCTTCCAAAGGTAGTAGAATTCGACCAGCTCACTCTGGAAAGGACACAGAGAGAGGAAGAAATAAGTGCCCGAGCCAGGGAAGAATATAATGAAGCGACATAGGGGCAGCGCAGGAAATACCACATCTTATCTCATGTTCAAAATGTACAACACCGTTGGGAAGGATATCCAATACTAGATGAAATAAATGTTTACAATTTCACCCCATGCACATGAACCATCATTTTAGGCATTTTGCGACAAGAACAGGCACCGAGCCGGGTCCCAGCTTACCGTTTCCTTGTGAGGTAGCAGCTCTTTTCTGATGCGAAAGAAATTCTTCCCGTATTGCCTCAATCCCTTCACAAACTTTTTCTGAAAGAGAAAACCACAACACACGTTAACATATGTCATACCGCAAAACACGACAGGAGCCAACCAGAGAAAACAGCAGAGCTCACCAATTACTAGTTTTCCTATCCCGTACAATCGTCTAACAAGCCAAGCCTTAGTGTAAACACCGCATCATTCTCGTACTCCTCACAAACGACACTAATCTCCGCTTAGCCGGTGTCGCGTCTAGAAAACCAGTCGCACATTATCACACCACGTTAGCCCTCCCCTATCCGACGTCCCCGTCCGCTCGTCCCGCTGGCTTACCGTTTCATCTTCGCTCCAGCGCTGGTGGACGCCCACCGGTACAGGGCTCTTGACCAGCGCCTGTAGCGCCACGCCCTGCTCGTAACCAGAGTGGTGCAGCTGTCGGGGGAGGGGTCAGGTCAGGTCAGGTCAGGTCAGGTCAGGTCAGGTCAGGTCAGGACAGGTCAGGTCGGGTTGGGTCGGGTCAGTTCGGGTTACAGACAGGCTGGTAAAGGGACGAGTTATCGAGTCTGGATTCAGATGTTTATCGACGCTAAACGCAGCGTCAGACAGCCATCTAAAGGTTCGACCGCCTGGCAGATGTTAACACAACACCTAAAACCGTCGTAATCATAACATAAGATCAAACGCTGGAAGAACAAACCAACTGGATCACTGCCAATTAATACAGTGACAAGCTGTAGCACTAACACATCGATTGAAGTTCTTCCTTTGCAATGCCTACCATTCAGTAATGAGTAAAGAAATTTTGACGCATGAGTGAGTGGGAACATTCACCCCTCCTTCTCCCATCGCGCCCACTCCCCACTGACCACATCCAGGGCGTTCTGCGTGGTGTCATCCCGCTCTGCCGGCTTGCGGAACTCCGTGTTGGTGCTGCTGCCGTCGCAGATGCCGGCAAACTCGGCCATCGAGCGGGCGGCGCGCACGAACATCATCAGGTCCGAGTCGGCGGTGCGGCCGGGCACCCATAGTCGCTGCTCCTCGGCCCCCGTCGGCCGGCCCGGGGCTCCCGAGTGGGCGCCGCCCCGGTACTCGGGCAGCTTGGCCTGGAGGACGGGGGGGGGGGGCGTTAGGTGGGGCAGAGAGCACAGGTAACATCTACTCGGTAACGTTTACCTAGCTAAAACTCTAGTACAGTCGGTTAATCACGGAATCAGCAAACAGATTGTAGCTGTTCAGGCCAGCTTTCCCTGATCATACTCCATCCCCTATGAAAACAACGGTTGGGGTTTAACTACTTACATCAGTATGTAAACGCCATGGGGATTACAAGAGCCATGAATGACATATGAGGATTATAAGAGTAGAAAGCTGCATGCAAGGCGCCTTACAAGGTAGCTACAACGTAAGTGGCCAGGAAATCGATAGACCGGTATATCGCCGGTTGGCGACAATCGACCTGGCCCAACAGCCACTAGCTGACGGTACGGCTCAGTAACCGGTCCTCGCTCCCTCCCCCGCCCCCTCGGGTACCGAGCAGGGTGAGAAGGCCTTGAGTGAGACGTTTCTCACCTGGTGAGACGGGCCCACGCGGATCTCTCCCTGTGTGGACGCCAGTCTGCGAGTCTCGGGGTTGTAGGTGAGCACGTAGAAGAAGGTGTCTGGCTGCGGCACGTACTCCCGCACCTTGTGGACGTCGCTGTAGTGGATCACCTTGCACGGACCCCTGCCGGAGAGAAGGTATCGTCAGTCGATGGATACTACCAGTGATGCAGACAGACGCAAAGCATTGAGCCTCAGTAGCTCGCAACGCGCGAGTGAGGCCGTTGATGACGGCTGGTGTTCTGAGGTTATTGAATAGCATATAATAATTACAGCTGGCGTCTAATCGTAAGAGGTTGACAAAACAGCGCTGGAAATCGACACATCAAACCTGTTAACCACAGCCGAGGCTAGATATGCAATGTTGCATTGCGCAGTACATACATGATAATATTGTCAAACCATGCCCCACTGAACTCAGCTATGCGGGTCGGCGCCACGACGTTTACACAAATCATCTTACTTGCGGCGGACCACGGTGACTGGCAGACACACCACGTCACCTCCACACCATCCCGTCAGATCAATCCATCACATCAGTCGTCACATCAGAGCCAGCCGCCGTCGTACGCCGACCGCCCGGCTGGCGGCTGGAATTCGTCAGCCGTATGTACTGTGTAATTGTGTATGTAAGCGCCGGTCTACACCCGCCGGTAGCGGGGCCTAACCACCCTCCATCGGTCACCGCGCTACCAGCCGCCGCGCGGGCCGTGCACGGTGCCATGCACTGCACACGTGCTGGTCAATACCAGTACGGCTGCAGCGCCGCCGCAACTGGACGTAGCGCCGGTATATTTGTAGCTATCAGTTATGGAAGATCAGCTCGCTCGGCGACTGGTGGCGATGGTGGCCATGGTCAGTCACCAGCTGTCATGGCATGGTGACAGTGCGTGACAGTCGTGACAGCTGACAGGCGTATACAGTGGAGACTCGAGCGAGACACAGCGAGCGTGGCGATGGTGTCATATCAGCGGGCACACGGTAGAGAAGAGACGGCACTCGCAGAGTTCGGGGACACGGGATGCTCTCTGCACTCAGTTGTGACAGGTGCACTCAGCGGTGGCGGGGCGGAGGCGCCCTAGCTCAGTCGTGACTGGTAGACTGCCGCGCCCGCTCCGTCGGCACTCAGCAGGGCCCCGCCGCGTCCATATCCCGCCGCTATTCCTGCCCGGAGCCGGCCGATCACAGCAGCCACTATCGGTCGGCGGATCAGAGAGGCGGCAATCTCCGCTCGGCGGCGAGCCCAGCGCTGCAGCATGACCGGCTGCGGTCATCAACTGAGAGCGGGGAGACGGAGGGAGGGAGAGAGAGAGGGGGGAGACAGGCGGGATTATAGAATGCCTACTGAAGGAATAAGAAGAAGAGAGGAAGAGAGAACAAACGATAGGAAGGCGGAGGGCGGGAAGGACGATACGAAAACGGTGGAGAAGAGCTCCATCCCGGCGATCATCATCATCCTCTTTTTCACCGCCTCTCCAAATCACGGCCGTCTCGGAAACAAGCCTCAAGCCTGGTCCGCCCTGCCGACCAGCCACAGTACCGGCCGTCCCGTCCTGATGTCATCTCCCTGCGGTTGGCCGACCCGTGGAACACTGTACCGGAATACTGATCAGTGATCAGCCCGCTACCGCCGCCGGTCTCGGTGCCACGTGACCGGGCGGGGACCCGTGTCACCCGTCAGTGATTGAGTAGCGGCCGGTCTCTGCACGCCACCGAACCACTGCAGACGAGTGACGGCTCGCCTCAGCACCGGCCCGGTCCGGACGTAACTCACGCACGGGTATGGTGATCAGAGATGGTCGCCTCGCAGGCTCAGGAGCTGGGTGGGTCGGCGGCGCGCACCGCTGCGGCCTGCGAGTCTGGGCAGCAGAAAGAGAGAGTCGTACTCGTGTCCCGACTGCTCAGTGCAGCTTACGTAGGTGTTTAGCGAGCATTGACAGGGCGTTGGGCGCAAGGTGTAATGTCCTCACTTCATTGCGACGCCCCGCCCAGGATAACAGATGGTAGGTAATGGACAAGGGCTGCAACCCAGCACTCTTATCCCATCCACAAAAGTCGCATAAGTTCCCCATCACCTGAGACTTCCTTCCATCCGTCTTTCTCCACTCCTCTCCTTCGAGCACGGCAGCCGTTCTCACCCGAGTGAGGCAAGTCTTCTTACCCAAGAACGGTAGCCATTTTCACGTCTTTCCTTAGCACGACCACTCCTCTGTTTCTGTATTCTCACAAGACGTCTCTTCTCACTGCTCTTACTCAACCACCTCTCTCACTTCTCTCACAACATAGAGCTCACCCACCCCTCCCCCACTCCCCTATCCCCTCACCTCAGCACGGCCACAGGGAACGTGTCCGTGGCGTCCGATATGAAGAGCTCGCGGTGTTTGACGGCCGGCTGGTGAACGGCCAGTCCCGGGTCGTGCTCGGTGGTGCGGTCCTGCACCAGCAGCTGGTACACGTTCTCCGGCAGCTCACACACACGGTAGAACCACTTGATGTTCACCATCAGAGTGTCCCGCTTGCTCTGCAACAACAGGAAGATCGAGTTAGTTAAACAGGCTGGGAAGAGTTGAGTTCCAGCACTCAGCATGAGAAAAGACAGAGGTAGAAATTAGAAAGGGCAGGCAGGTAGCTTTGAAATTGTTTATTCGAGTCATCATGCGTCAGCACCATGAGCCCGAGCGCTGACAGTTCCACTGATACTTGGTTAGTTACAAAGTGGGTGCCAACACAGTGGAATATTTGGCTGTGGATGTGGCCGGCGGATGTTATCAGTATTTAATGTTGACTCTAAGCGACGTTGATAAAATAATTAAGAATAATGAGACGCCAGCAGATTGCTTATCTAGTGGCCTGGGCGGTGTCAGCTAAACAAACAGCTCGGCCACATTCGAAATAGCTGAGCCGCGGTTTACAAGCTGAAATCCTCTCACGAGCGTCACGCCGGACTGTGTTGGCACAGTCCCGAGCGGCGGCTGGCAGCTGTCAGGGCGCCGTCCGACACATTTGTATAGTGAGAGACCGGGGGTCAGCGGCCGTCACCAGGTCACACAGCCGGTCACCGCGACTCCACTGTAGGTCAGGGATGCAGGACGGACCATGGAACGGAAAGGGATGGAATGGAATGGGATGGAACAGGATAGGACACAACGGAATACAATGGGACGGGAAGGACGAAATCAGAGACGGGGTCGAATAAGCGACATGCTGTAGGACAGCATAGGGCAAGACAGAGACAGCTGACAAGACAAGAACAACATCACAGGACAGATAAAACGGATCAGTACACGACCGTTCCACGGACAGGTCCAGGGAATCCTGATGAGGTCAGGTCATGTCGGTGTCTCAGTCGCCGCGGCTGTCGGCGGCAGGTGGCCGTTCCCAGGCGTGACGACTGTCGGTGGATGCCACTCGGCCGGGCCGCCCGCCAAACCCAACACCAGCTCCGTCCCGACCGACAGAGCTCCGACGGACCGCACGGGCGCGCACTAACCGCTCTAATCGGCGGCAGACGGAGCGCCAACGGCCACCTTAGCGGGCTAAATGAGCCGGCGCCGCCGTTTGCCAGCCTCGTGCCACTCCGCTCCGGCACGAACAAAGACCCGGCCCTGCGCCGCCGGCAGTGATCAATGGCAGGGAGGCGTCGGCGTGATGAATACCCGTCTCAGCCGAAATCCCGGCACTTGGCAGGGGACTGGGACATTCATCATCCATTATCTTTCGCTATTTTCACTGCTCTTTATTTTATGCTTTCATTGACGTCATTGTCAGTGTGCACACTTTACGTTCACGGTACAGAGGGTAATCAGTCGTCAAATTAGTCGGACGGGACGATATCACCCGGCAACTGTGATGTAGAAGTGCGCCTACCGTTCGCTGCAATCGACTCATCCAACAACGCGAATAACTCCAACATCGTATTCCAATTCACTCCAACAGGCTGCTGCATTCTACAAACAGCACCCCGGTCTTGGCCTATCCATCGACAACGCCTCCCGACCTAAGGATCGGACAGCAGATCGATTGGCGCGCCCCGCCCCCATTCGCATCAGCACCAGTCACCACTTCACGTCAATTCACGTCAAAGCAAAGCGGCTTTCTGGCCACATCGTGTCACGATCACGTTCACCGTGACCGCTCGTGACTGCGCCAGCGAAAGTCGGCCACGGTGCGTCTCACCCCCGGCCAGCGTCCACTCGGCGGCGACCCGCACACAAAGGCGCCCGGCGCTATAGGTGGAGGAAACTCCTCAAAACATTGATTTCCGTCTGTCGGAGAGAGGGCAGCGGAGCGTGCCGATCATCTGGTCAGCGGACCAGAGAGGACCGGAACGGCAACAGCGGCAGATCATCGCACTCGATAGCTCGTGGAGTTGATGAGTGACGTGGACGTGACGTGAACGTGACGTGACGCCATGCGAACACCGGGAACGTTTCCCACGCACCAAGTAACAGGTGCATAACGCGCGTGTCGGAATGATAATGACGCGAGGTAGATATGGAAGCACTCAGTAGCCTCAGACATTCAGATGGATTTCTGAATCTGTTAATAGCGTTAACCCATCATTAATGACGCTAAACGAGCGTCTGTCAGCCATCCATCACACTAATCTAACCGCCGGGTGCCGAGCCGGGCCGTGGAGCGATCCTCGCCAGAGTCCCACATCTATCAGCAGTACGCCGGCCGTCAGCGGGCCGGTCGGCCAACAGGCGCCGGTCGGCCCAACAATGACCGGCCGGCCGGCGACCGTCGGCACAGCCCAGGTAGGCGGTGCCAGCCCGCCCGACCGGCCCGCCGCCCGAAATAGCCCGTGATCGCGTGCGGGGCGGCGGTGGCGGCGGCAGCGCCGGGCGGCCGCGGTTCGGCGGCGGCCGAGAGGGCGCCCGTCGTCACGGCCGATCGACCCGGCCGCCGCCGCCGCCGCCCGCTGCACCGGCCAGCGCTGTGCAACGCCGACCGCACGGCGGCGGCTGTCGGCTCCCCCCGCGCCCACAATGGACCCGTCCGCCGAGCTGCGACCGCCGCCGACCGCGCTGCGCCAGCCCAGCCGTCAGCGCCCGGAGGCCGCCACCTACCGCGACATGTCTCCATGGTGTGAGGTCACGAGCTGCGCCCCGCTGGCCAGGTCACGGGTCACCGCCGCCGGCACTGTCCCACCCTCACACACACCGCTCGTCCACTACCCGGAGCCGCAGCTCGGCCGAGCGCTGGCAGCACTCTCTCCGTGTGTGAGTGACGTCACCGTTAGGCAGCTGGCGGCGCCGGCAGGCCACGCCCCCTGACGGCGGCCGCGGCGCCGCCTGGTGACGGACGGCGGCACGTCCTCACGAGCCGGCGCGAGGGCGCGAGCGGCAGCCAGATGGGGCGCGAGCGGCCGGCGCCGGGCCGCGGCCTGGAACAAATGACCGCCGACTGAGCGGCCGGTAATGATGGGGACCGCCCGGCGAGCGCCGCCGCAGAGTGCCGCCCCGCCCCCGTCGCTGCGCCGCTCGACAGAGGGCGGAATAGGGAGCAGGGCAGCCGTCAACGAGCGAATCCGGAGCTCAGTCAACGAGAAAACTGGCCACAGAAGAAGAAAATCCATACAGAGGAAACAGTCAGCATGAATGAATGACTCGGTATATAAACATTACAGCTACTGGCACACGCATCCAAGTGACAAACGATTACCATTCATATGCATAACGTAAACCAGATCCCTTTGTCGAGCTGCTGGGGGCCTGAGCCTCCTGCGGCGCGGCCCACAAGGAGCATATTGATTATCCGCGCTCCAGCGTCACCGCTCTCTTGGCTCGGCCGCCACCCTCCCTCCCCCTCTGCCCCATACCGCTGCCACCGCGGGTCGGGCGGGATCCGTGTAAACGGCGCGTGACAGCCGCCGCCGCCGAGATAAACAAACAGCTGGTAACGGGTCGGCGGGTGACTCCAAGGTGCGGCCGATGGCGCGTCAAACAGACAAACACAGCTAAACACACGTCACCGCGGCAGTGTGGCCGCTCCCTGCCCGGAACAAACGACCGTGGCGGCCACACCGGCGCCTGACGCCAGCTCAGCTACCGCGGCCCGGCGGATTACACGGACAAAAGTGAGAGCCGCCCTGTGTCAGAGCGGTGGGCGACAATCGATTTCTTTTCGGTGACGGAGGTGCATGCACGCGGAAGAACATGGAAGGCCCGCTGAAGGAAAGCGGTGCACGGTGTGGGTACTGGAGCGGCGCGACCGTTACGGTTCACGCTACTTCTGAACTGTAACGGTTATTGATAAATTGCCATAAAATGCCGCTTACAGTAGCATTGCAGCTCAACGGCACGCAAAGTTGTGGTTCCTAGCTCCTGGATAACAATCAAATTTTTATTTTGACGATGGGTATTATATTTTATAATGCATATCGTCTTGTATTTGCTTTGAATGCGTTGTCGAATACCTATATGCCGTCTTCGGCATCTTCCTCCCTTACCAGGGAACACGACCTCTCGGGAGCCTCCGCGGTGTAGCCCCTTCAGAGTTCAGAGGAGCCAGGGACACGCCGGTGACCTGACCTGCATATCGGAGCTCGGGGATCACAGGTGACCACTCCACTAATGACGTGCAATAGTGTTAGGGAGCTCGGTCTTGCTCCGTTTACCACCAGCCACTCGGTGCCGTGCTGGTAAACGGGTGCTGAGTCCGCGCCGCGCAGAGCGCTGATAAAGCTGATTAACTCCCTAACGAGGCGACACCCCGCCATCACGTATACACTCTGTCCGACCACACAGCGACAGACGCTGGAGCCGCAGATGGACCAACAGCGACAGACGCTGGAGCCGCAGATTGACCAACGGCGGCAGATGGCACGCCGCGTGCCTTAGCGTGGATAACGCGGACAGGCATGTTGCCACGCTCGTGGGTATATGCAGTCATGCAGGCAGGTATGCAGCGGACTGCCGGGACGGGCTGTTGGTATGGTAGGTGCCCCTCCACACTAAACGGTCACCAGTTGCGGTACCTACATATCAGTAACAGGGACAAAGTAGCCCGAACGAAAGTGCACATTAGTGATACCATACTGATACTCCGTACATGTTCTTCGCTGGATGGCATTGATAAGTGACAGGAAGAAAGTTGCACGAAGGTATGCACTATGCATAACTCGCATGAAATTACCGTTTGACAAGTCTGCGTGACAATCAGCAATGTATTCATGCAGCCGCTGGTATAAAGGGCAAAGAACAGTGGAGAGGTCAGAGTCCCCGAGCTTTCGGGCTAGGGCTTTAACTAAGATTCACACGATTGAATTCATTACCATTCAATCTAGCCAATTAGCTATGCCAAAAACCAAGAGTCCTTCAGTGAACATGAACAATACAAAGCTTGCTAACGAGCTTTAAACTGTGGGTTAATTAGCTATACTCTAATTCACCTAGCGACCCGCCTCTCGAAATACGGCTCCAACTGATAATTACCACGCGACACAGTGATTCATAATACGATTCATAATCCGGTAGGTCCATTTGTTTATCTCCAAGCTGAAAAATATGCTGACACTCAGCCACTTTAGATAAACACTGAGAGACCGAGATAAACATAATTCGGTGGCGCCGGACAGATGTACATAGTGAGGACAGCCGACATATTATCGCAAAGGTTAAGCAACAATGACTCAAACAATCAGCAACAGCCACTCAAAGGCAACGATGGCATTGTTTTGACGAAGGTCGGCATTCAGTAGATAAATGAAGCCACCCGATAAACTCCCCAGAAGCGTTTAGAATCACAGTTAACACGGACGATGCAGCATCGTGATTTAATCTGTCGGGGTACGTAATTTATGGGAGGCCAACTGCCAGAGGAGCAGCAGCGTTTCATCGGGCCCTGACGTCGGGTGAAGATGGTGCTACACTTTGTTTATCACGCCATTTGTCTCCGGAGCCATCTGACTTTCATACGACAGAGATACAGCCATCGTAAGAAAACGTTCATAATTTAGAGGCACTGATTTACATTTGACAGGGTGCTGACACTTGATGACACGGATGGGTCTGTCGATGGTGACAGCTGGCGTGCGAATGGCAAACAGTGACAGTGTGACATTCTGACACATTGTGTCACGAAGACGCACAACATAAAAACGCGTGACACACGCAGTTGTGACACGCTGGCACATACACAATGACACAGTGTCAAGAGAGACGCCGCGTATCTACACCAACTGGCGCCGTCTACCCCCGTGCAGGTCCGTATCCCGGTCCCAGACTATTTGGTCCTGGACCGTGTGGTCCTGGGCCGTGTCCCGTGTCCCGCCGCGGCCGATCCACCCCACCGACCGACCGTATTGATCCCACGCCGCAGACACACAGACACACACACACACACGCTCACACATACACACACGGATGGTCAAACAAATGATAGTGGCACCCGACCACCCACCGGGCGATCATAATCGCACCCGTTCAAATAGGAGGGTACTGCCACAATAACGGTATACGCGCCAATAAATAACATCGTCCTAATTATCAAATAAACGGATTGATGCCTAAAAATACCTACCTAGAGCTCTGATAGCATCAATTTGTTCGTGACATTCCCATTCATTTCTTCTTCTTTTTTTTTTTTAGTCGATTAGGTACTTTATGTTCCAGATACAAAGAAGTAATAATAATATTAATACCGATTATATTCCACTTGTTGTGGTGTAATTTATCGGTTATCCCTAGCATCCAATCTCACCCCGCGTCCCGGGACTTTTGACGCCTGCGTTGACGTACGAAGCCGAGCTGGCCGGCCGCCGCGCCGTCCGCCCGTTTAGCGTCAATAAACCGACAGCGTTTACGAGTGCGGCCGACGGGGCCCGGATAAAATGGCCCTGATTGATGTGGGCTGCTCGCCGTTTGGCCCGTCGCGCCGGCGGTCCAAATAGCGTCGACGCCGTTTATTTACGGCCGTCCTTGCACGAGCTACAGTGACTGCTGAAGTTGGCGGCTAGGGAACTGCCAATCACAATATGGGGCGACGGCGGAATGACAGATTACCAGGGCCTCCAGAGCTCACTTATCTTCTGCAGGAGCAGGCATAAGAATTTATCACGAACCGATACAATTAATTGTTCCGATCATCCGAGATAATGAAAGCGTATCAACGATCTATATTTTATGTCTTAGTCGATCATATTTCTTTCAGCAAGCTTAGCAAATTTACTACAACACGACACAAGGCAAGGAAGTACCCGGGAACGTTGCAGACAATTCGTCGAACGAGCTTCAGCGACTCTAACCAATAACCATGTCCATCTAGCCTAGAGGTGCGTTCATTTCACCTACCACACATGTTAAGACACATTTGGAGGACTCTGTCCGGCCGGCGACAAGCCTCGGACTTCGCTGGGGGTCCTCGTCCAAGGACAGCCCGGATGGATGAACGGGAAGCCGTGGACAGGGGACACGGGTGATGCTTCATTCCCCGGTCGAGGTTCGACGCGAGAGGACTACAGATGTCGAAGCAAGCTACAAAAACACTAAGCTCAGAAGGAAACGTCCGCGAGACTCATACAGATATCAGCACGGACCATCAAAGTGCCGAGCTTTTTACAACTACATTTCATGTTAGCCCGCTCAAGATTAGCCCGCACAGAGCTACCAATGCACGCGCGCCAGCAGTGGCGAATCTCCGAACCAGCGCTACCGCCGAGCCGGTGGTAGATGGCGCAGTAGTCGCGGTAGGCGGTGTGATGTCGGGACGCGGCGGGGAGAGCAGAGGACGCGGCCGGTGAGAGCGCGGAGCCACAGGTGGGCCCGGCACAAAGGCGCTAAGCGGCCCGGTCTGAATACGCTCGGCGCGGGGCGGGACGGGCACGCCCTGGGGAGGCAGACTCCCCGCTGCGCGCCGTAACAGGCGCATTAGCCGCGAGCCGACCGGCGCCGCTCGGCTACACCGCCGGCATCGCGTGACGACCGCGGCGACAGAAACGCGGCTAATCAGTCATCAGCTGGGAACGCTTCCGTCATAGCCCTCGCCTTGTAATTCCGCAGACATGGACACAATGCTGCCGGAAGGGACATATCAGTTACCGGCGTCGTGAGACAATGGGTCAAAACAAAGAGGTCTTTTTTGTCCAAACGGACCCTGTCGGTGACAGTCCTGCCACCTTCACATCAACCCGCTCATTTGAAATGGTGATTAGCAGTCGGACTCAGTAAAGGCTTGAGCGCAAATCTGTGATGATGTAATTATACCCTGAAGGCAGTCGCTCGAGTGGACCGGAGCTGACTCAATCGCTCGCTTTTTGTGACCTTGATTGGCTACTATCTGTACCTACTGCCACTGCACCGCGGTCGCTGTTGACCCAACTGCCGAAACCGTCCCTCCCCAACGCACCGTGCCTTTCAGACAGCTGAAAACACAACCCAACCCTCGGCGACTGCCAACTATTCTCTGCGCGCCGCGCCTTTACGCTGTGTCATTTCCTTTCGTGGTTTAATTAGTTGTGAATGCCCTCCCACTTTATGGAGGCAAATAAAATTGGGCGACCAACACTAACGTAAAAAGCGAGGAGGAAAAATAAATTATTGGCACGAAATGTTTTATGCCGAGAAAGGACGCGCCCGAAAGTCGCATTGTCATCCAAATGCGAAATATCGCTGTTCAGTCACAGTGGCCAATGGTCATTATAGACAATAGACGGCAGGCACCTAGCACTACATTGTCCGCTAGTTCAGCACTCGGCAATGCACAGTCCGCCAGCTCCACAAACAGGAAGCGAGCTCAGAGGGTGCACGATTAGCAGCCTCGGTCAATTAATTATATATTGGTCCCGTTTTATCAGCACGGCGAATGCCGCGTTTACCTGCCTAGCTCGAGTGGCACCACCGTTCAATTGTAATGGTGGGAATGCATGCGGAAGAGAGAGCCAGCAAACCGCAATGAATTGCAACAAAAATGATCCGGATCCAGGCAATAAAAAATGGACAAGTGGCCATAAACAAAGGCAAACAAAGAAACTGGTTTGTAGTAAAACGTGATAAAGCACGAATGGATGCATCAAGCAAGTGGCGAAATGTTAGTCAGGAAGGCAAATTTGGACCGTAGGTCCGAGGTCGTGTAACATCTGTGAGCATGGAATTGGAAGATAAATGAGCGGAAATAGATGACAACGGAGCAACGGTGTAATGAGAAGCATATCGGAACATCATCACCGACCGGCGACCGCGGCAAAAACGGGCAGCTAATTTACGGGAAAACGAAACAGGAATGTGGGAGGGTAATAAACGGGGTCAACAGAGGGGAAGGAGAGAGAGAGGGAGGAACGGAGAGGAAGGAGAAAGAGAGGGAGGAAAGAGAGAGAGAGAGAGAGAGAGAGAGAGAGAGAGAGAGAGAGAGAGAGAGAGAGAGAGAGAGAGAGAGAGAGAGAGAGAGAGAGAGAGGAGGGGAGAGAGCAGCGCGCGCGACGGCAGATGAGGCGGTCAGTCGGACGGCGGTGATCGATGCTCGGCGGTGACCGCAGAGTCTGACCTCCGCCGTCCCTCAGCGCCGGCCACAGACATCGAGAAACGCTGGACAGTCCACAGCCAGACACTCCACTGGACACTCCATTGGTCCTCCCTCCACCGCGCACTCCGCAGTCGGAGCTCCGCCGGCCGGACAGTCCAGGGAGGGAAGCTGTCCGACACGACAAATGAACCCTGAAGGCCGCACCGATCAACGTGCTCCACGGGATATCATAACCGGACATCACACAACCGGGCATTCCACCGGACACTCCTACACTAGACACTCCGTCCTGGACACTCCGCAGTAAAGCTAGACACTCAACAGCCGGGCACTCCGCGGACAGCTCCCGGCACAGTTACGCCACCCGGCAGGCCCCAGGGAGTCGCTCCGTCTCAGACTGACGTGTGTCGACACATAAAGGGTCACGATGTCGGGGTGGAGCCTCGTCAACTGCCAACTGTCGTGTCGGGGCACCTCTGACCCAGCTTCGAGTCGTTACTGTCACGAGCCTGGTCAGACAGCGCTGGCGGTGGCTTCCCTCGCCCTTTCCCTGCCCAGTCTGGTCTGGTCCAGGGCACTCAAGTGTTGTCTGGTGACGGTCTGACCCGGTTCGGACGGGCACGAGGGCAGAACTGACACGGCTGGAGAGTCCATCCAAACCAGGATAAACCACCACTGCAGCGCGAGTCCAGCTCGACACAGTGGGTTAGAGCGTTTAACCGTCACGGCACAGTCTTGTATCTATAACTCAGCAGTCACGGTCGGCCCATATGGTATCGTGCCATCTCGGATATCGTCATAACCATTCCACTCCTCGGGCACTGATGATTTCTTCACGGATCCCCCTCTTTAGTGGGAGGCGTTGTGCCAACGTGCCCCGGTGCCGTGCGAAGCGCGTCCGTTCGCACGGAGCCAGCCGGCTGCAGCGGCGTGCCACTGCCTGCAGAAGGCTGCCCAACCACAGTAATTACATCAGGATAATCCGCACAGGCATGCAAATGCGGCCGCATGAGAATCCGGCACGGCTACGGAATGGATCATATCGCATTGTCAGAACTCAGAGTGCGGTATAACTGGCCGGAAAACTGCCCGTTCGGTGGCCGGGGCAGTACAGTGACCCAGTAGCTTCGCTCGCTATCGCTGTTCAGTGCCCAACTTGGGGCATTTGGCGGTAGTTGCGGCACGCTTCCATCAACAATAAAAACCGTGTTGATATCGGCCGCTACTGTCAAAACGGCTATGAATTTGCAAGGCTAATTCGATCCCATAACTGGTGCCGTCTCGTAGCCGATTACTCAGTCGCTACCACAGACTCTAACCAACACCATGAGTCACCGCCAGCGCTGTAAACTCGAACGGTCACTGAGAGTCCCTCCTAAACATGGCACATCAACATTGCCTAATCGCCGATTGAGAAGACGCTTATCGCCAATCAAAGCGCTTTCGCCGCACACCGCACCTTGGTCCTCAGTTCCCATCACTGTCCTGACCGGTCTCCACCCCGGCGGACCGGCATGGCAGTCCGAGGTCGACAGGCGACACGCGCTGACATGCCCCCCCCCCCCTTCCCCTCCTATTCTCTCCCCCATCGCCCCACACCCTCGCTGTCGACGATGACTGAGACGGTGGCACGCGGAGCGGCAGGGTGTCGGTGTCGACACTGAGAGGCTCCCGGGAGCTCTCGACACGACCGGGGCGGTTCCCAAGAGAGCCGGCAGCGACACATCCAAACCAGCTTTATCGCTGAGGAATTTACATGATTCATGAAGTTGTGTAGTTGTGTACGCGGTCTTGCTTTTAGTGAGAATTACTCAAGATTTCAAGTCGCACGAGCACAGACTCCGCAACACTTAGAACACGGTAATGTTTACACCATTCATTTATGATGGAGTTATCATTACCCCCTGTCGATAAGTCAGAAAACGCAAATATTCGTGAGCTGCCCATCCACTAAGCGCCGTCCGTTCGTCCGTTTGGCCTCCCACGCCTTCCGATGTCAGACCGGACACCGAGTCACGACTTAAGCTCATCACTCCGTGACATCACTGGGACGAGTCACATATCACCCCAGCCAGCAGCGTCACCCCTCACCTGGCGCTGTCCGGAGTCTCAGCCGTCCGTCCCGACAGTCCACAGCCGACAATTAATCGGAGTGACGTAACCGGACAGCTGGACTTCGATAGCCATCCGCCGCGTTCACCCGGGGAACATTAACAGATAACTACATGATAAACGACCGTGTCCGACCACAAAAACAGCTCTCAGAACTCACACGAAACACCCACCGCGCTGGCCGCCGGGAGGATATAGTCAATCGGGCCTCGCCAGATAACTGAGGTCTCAGCCGACAGCAGGATGACATCCATTGTTTTCTTATGGGACAGCCATTCATTTCAATAGATTTACAGTGCATCGCGGCAGTCAGTAGCGCCCGCCCGTTGCATGCCGACTAGAGTTGCAAAATTTCCCTACCGCACTACCGGCATGCCGGTAATTTTTCACTACCGCAGGTTTTTTCGTGGTATCTGGCATGTCTTGCCGGTAGCATGCCGGTATTTTTGATTTTGCACCAAAAAAAAAATTATCAGCATATGATTCAAACTTTGGACACTAAGAGGCTATTGAATTGTAATAACAGCAATCTTAGCCACTGTAAAATACATTTTGTGGTAGAAGTTCCATTGCTAAGGGTAGGGGTAACACATGAACCTCAGCATTTCACAGGTTTGGCTCTAATTAGAATTGTCAAGAATCTACTATGGTCTATCGAAGGAAGACAAAGAATACTCATTCATGTTGCAAAAGCATAACCAATTAGTAAGTCTGATGGTTAGGCAATAGGCATAATACAATAACTAAAATAAATAAATGTTCATGGCAACATTCCCTAGGCAAAAGGCAGAATCAAAACAACACAAAACACATTGTTTCATAGGCGTAGGAACAGGGGGGGCCGGGGGGGCCATGGCCCCCCCACTTTCGGAGGTGGGGGGGCCAGCAATGTTAACTGGCCCCCCCACTTTTTGCTGACTTAAGTGTCTGTCTGTACCTAACCTACCACCCGGTAACTTGACAACTATTCAGCTTGCCCTTTAATGAGGATTCCTTTTTGTTTCTACAGCGTTATTGACCGCAATTTCCTTCACTCAATGAAGGAAACCATATCAGAGACAAGACTGTGAGTCCTGGTGACTAGCACGGTGCAGGAGAATGCGTATACAAACGACCAACGCTTGACCTTATCTGCTTGGGGTCGGCATAGTTCGTCAAAGGCGTACTAGCTGGGGGCCAGGGTGACCGTGCCTCAGCCTCGGTTCAAACAGGCTGGGGGCCAGCAATGTCTGTTTCTGCCCCTCTTCCTTCCACTTTCAGTGCAGTGGCGGTCGCAGAGGGGGATCAGGGCCATGCCCTTCCCCCCTCCAAAGGCTAATCAGGGGGCCATCATATCATTTGCCCCCCCCCCCCAAACCCCCAATGGGCCCCCAGTGTCCGCCGAGCGCTCGGCCGGTGCGGACGTGTTTTCGTGCGCTCCGCGGCTCCAGCTGACCCCAACCGTGACCTTGGTCGGTCGGGTCACCGCTCGCGGGCCGCTGATGCAGCGGTAGACCCGTGAGGTAGTGTGGGCCGCGGCTCGAAAGTGATCAGTGTGGCAAAGACTGAATTTAGAACTTAAGTGAATCCGATTAATGCAGCATGTCTGCTAGTGAATCGGCGTTCAGTGATGCGGAGGAGAACCCTGTGCAAGGAAGGAGGACTGAACGGAAACGGCAAAGATCGGTGGGTGAAATGATAAGAGCTGCGGAGAAAAAATCAAGGGTCATGTCACCCAAGCAATCGGCACAGGTGGCCCAAGGTGAGAAAGACCGCAGTCTTCTTGAAGAGCTAAGGAAGATGCAGACGGCTATTGGAGGTGAGATAGCCGGACTGTGGGATAAGATTGAAAAGAAGTTCAACTCTTTTGAAAACAGGATAGAGAAACTCGAGGGGGAGATTTTTGTGAGAGACCAACGGATCGAGGAGCTCGAAAATGAGATGAGATCGTGTCGAGGGCAAATAGCTGGTTTGGAAGAGCAGCTGGAAAGCATGGAGAGGCACAGCCGTTCAGTTAATCTGGTGCTGAGAAGTGCGGAATTCGGGAAAAGGAAAGAGGGAGAGGACATCAGAGCACGCACTGTGCAAATTCTGAATGAAAACTTTCCCAAAATCCCGATTACTGAGGCTGATTTTGCAGTAGTGCACCGCCTGGCAGCTGAAAACTGTGTAATATGCGCCTTCAATGACAAGAAGCTGAGAAATGCGATTTACGATGACCGCTTGAGTCTCAGAAATCGGCGGGTGGAGGGCAGGAAACAGTTGTTTGTTAACGAGTCCCTCACAAAGAAGAAATCACAAATTTTCAACCGACTGCTTGCTTTGAGGAGAGAGCAGAGGATCTGGAGTGTGTACACCAGAGACGGTATCCCGATCGCCAAGATACATAGGGAGTCGCCTCCGATGAGGGTGCATTCTCTGCAGCAGCTTGCTCTGCTGGAGAGAGGGCTGGAGACTCGGAAGGACGCCGGGCCGCTGGCGGCGCCGCGGGCTGCGGCTCTGCCGGCCGGCGGGCCGCCCCCGCTGGGCGGGTCCCGGCCGGGCGCGCCGCCGCTGCCCGTGCGGCCGGCTCGGGGCGGCGCTGGGGGGGCGGCGGGGCGGCCGCCATCTGACGTCATCCATGTGGTGGCGCAGGCCGCGGGGGTGGAAGCTGCCGCCCGCTCTGCTGCCGCCCCGGGGGAAGCCGGCGACTCCAGGGGGATCAGCTGTGCGGTGGAGGAGACTTCGGCGGCGGGGGCGCTCGCGACCTCGTCTGCGTCGGCGGCTGGCGGCTCCTCCGTGGTTCGTGGGGCCGGGGAGCGGCCCATCAACGAAACGGGCGGGGACCTCACCTGAGCTGCCGCCGGGTTCCGCTGCGCGCTGGCCCCGGCCGGCCGTGGTGCTCGTCGGGCCGACACGGAGGCCAGGCCCGCCGCCTTGCCGGCGTGGTGGTGGCGGTGGGCCGGCGGGGGTGCGGCGCGGCGGTAGGACGCAGCGCGGCGGCCTTGACCGCTGCTGGTGACAGGAAATGGTGAGCGATGTGTTTTCTTCTTCTTTTTTTTAAATGTAGCTGATGACAAAATTGTGGTTTTTTAACATGTGGTTTAATACCAAAAGGTACTAAAGATTTCACAAATTTATCTCGTTTTTTTTTTCTCTGAATTAAGAGGACTGCAAATGCGTTATCAAAGTATTGCTAGGGCGTGAGTAGAGTGCTGTATATAGACATTTTTGCCTGGCAGTAAGTGGATATGGCTAGTGAAGTCGCGGGCCCGCGCTCCTGGACCGCTGCTGATCAGGACATGGAGCGGCTGGGTGTTGGAATTTCTATGTGTTCCTGGTGCTGGTTTATTTGTTTTGATATGTATGATATGTATGGAGCAATACTGAGCGCAAGCAGAGGCTATGTTTGGGGCAGACCGTGCCGTGCGGAGTACACCGACCGCAACTGTAACGTAGAAAAGAAAATGAAAAGGTCGATTTTGTTTTTAACGAGCTTCTTGAGAACTCGGCAAGGTTCGTTGCAACTCGAAGCGTGCTGTAAAATCTCGAGGCCCGCTCAAGTACATTAAGTTATGTCAGTTGATTATATAGGAGATTTAAAGATATGTTCTCTTAACTGTAGAGGATTGGGGGAATACAGAAAGAGAAGAGATGTGCTAAATTTTCTAAGGGACATTGATTGTAACATAATTCTTTTACAAGACATTCACTGCGCAAAGGGTCAGGAAAATTCGTTTCGAACTTTGTGGGGCACAGACATTCTGCTGGCTCCGTATACAAATAATGCAAGAGGAGTAGGAATTTTTACCAAGAATATTGACATAGCCTTTCCGGATAGACAGATTGATGAGAACGGTAATTTTATCATAGTGAAGGCAATAGTAAATGGGAACTTTGAGATAGTTATCGCCAATATCTATGGACCCAATACCGACAGCCCTTCTTTTTATGACAGGGTGCATGAAAGCTGTATTCAGTTGAGTGATGGAGGCACGCCAATTCTAATTGCGGGAGATTTAAATATGGCACTTGATAACGACTTAGATACGTACAACTATGTCAGAGAAAATAATGTTCAGGCGAGAAGTTGCGTCGTTAAATTTATGCAGGAGAACAATTTGGTAGACGTTTATCGTCAGCTAAATGGGGACGTCAGGCGATACACTTGGCGAGTAAAGAATCCAGTAGTAAAGCAGGCGCGACTGGATTACTTTCTTGCCTCTGAGATTCTGTCCCCTTTTGTTACCCACGCCTCGATAGATCCGGGATACCGAACAGACCATTCTATGGTAAAAATAACCATGTCTTTCAGTGAGACTCATAAGGGCAGAGGCTTTTTCAAGTTTAATTGTACGTTGCTAGAAGATAGAGAGTATGTTGAAAAGGTAAAACAAATCATTCAGGACACTATCTGTAGGTATGCAGTGCCGGTATATGAGCAACAGCCTACATGATCGATTATCCAGAAGCACTACATTTCACGATAACTGATTCTTTGCTGTGGGAGGTACTGCTGCTTAATATTCGAACAGAAACTGTATCGTATGGAATACACAAGAAACGAGTGTTCTTAGAAAAAGAAAAAACACTGATGCAGAAAATTGTAGAAGCGGAGTTGGCAGTACAAGAAAATGGCACTGTAGAAAAAATAGATGAATTGCAAAAATGCCAATCAATGTTGGAGGAAATGAGGAAAGTAAAAATGGAGGGAATAATCACAAGGTCAAGGGTGAAATGGCATGAAAAGGGCGAAAAGTCAACGGCATATTTCTTAGGTTTAGAGAAGAGAAATTATGTTAGTAAATTAATACCAGCACTCAAAATCAGACTGAAGAAAGTGACAGATCAAAGTGAAATTATTAAGGTTCTAGAAGGTCACTTTAAAGATGTGTTTCGGGAGAGAAGTGCTGAAGAGCAAGAACTTGATAGTTTCCTTGAGTCTGTGTCAGTGAAACAAATATCGGAAATGCAAAGGGAAGAGATTGGGAGACCAATTGAACTTGACGAAATAGATGTAGCACTTCGAAAAATGGGAAACAAGAAATCTCCTGGTTCTGACGGTTTTCCGGCAGAATTTCTTAAATGTTTTTGGCCAAGCCTTAAGCACCACTACTATAGAATGATTACTGAAAGTTATAAAACTGGTGCGCTCCCTTTGACCCTTCGTGAGGGAGTTATCTGTCTCATCCCAAAGCCACAAAAGCCAAGGGATGAAATAAACTCATATCGTCCCATTACCCTCTTAAATAGCAGTTACAAAATTGTATCATCGATTCTTGCTAATAGGTTTAAGAAAGTTATGGAAGCAATAATTGAAAAAGACCAGACAGGCTTTGTTGCAGATAGATTTGTCGGGGATAACACACGTTTAACATACGATTTGATTGAGTTTGTCAAAAGCAAGGGTATGCACGCTCTGCTTTTGAGTTTAGATATCGAGGGAGCTTTTAATTCTGTTAGTTGGTTTTTTATTAGAAAGGTGCTGAGAAAAAGGAACTTTCCTGAGGAAATAATAAGGTGGTTTGATGTCCTCTACGTTGGGTCGTTTTCGAGAATTGTATACAATGGACATATCTCTGAAAGAATAAATCTTGAAAGATCGTGTCGGCAAGGAGATCCGTTAAGCTGCTACATCTTTTTGGTTGTAATTGAATGCTTGTTAGAAAAAATTCGCCAAAATACACTTATCAAGGGAGTAAAGATAGGTGATCATGAATTCAAGGTATCAGCGTACGCCGATGATACACTATGTTTTCTTGATGGCAGTGTGAACAGCTGTAGAGAATTGTTTAATGACTTGGGAAAATTTGCGAAATTTTCAGGGCTTAAGCCCAACATTGGTAAAACAGAAGCGTTCTGGGCAGGGGTTGATGCCGAAGACAGGACTCCTATCTGTGAGGACCTAAAGTTGAGATGGGTTAAAAAATTGAAGGTTCTGGGAGTAGTTTTTACAAACGATGAAAAACTGATGATAAAAGAAAATCTTGAAACTAAGTTGCTTCAGGCTGAAGCAGTTATCAATAGCTGGAAGCAGCGCAACCTCACTATCAAGGGAAGAATATTGATAGCAAAAACATTGGTGCTCTCTAAATTTACGCATCTTTTCACAGCCCTCCCTGCACCACCAAAGCAATTGTTAGACAAGCTAAAGAGGTTAATTTTCAGCTTTGTATGGGCAGGAAAAACTGATAGAATTAAAAGAAGTAGCTTGTATAAGAGATATAGTGAGGGTGGCCTGTCTATGATAGAAATAGAATCTTATATTGCAGCACTTAAGGTAACGTGGGTTAGACGACATTTGATCTCTAATCACGTTTGGACGACTATATTCGACGAAAATGTAGCAGGAGGCAGACTTGTGCCAAGGTCCCAAAAAGGTCCGAGATCCAGGGTTCGCAGAGTCCAAGGTCTGGGACCTTGATGGATCCTGGACCTTGCATTGTCATTTTTGTCGTGAGACCTTGGAAACCCAGGACCTTAAAACATCCATGTGCCGCGAGACCTTGGAATCCCAGGACCTCAACATTTGCATATGTCGCGAGACCTTGGAATCCCAGGACCTCAACATTTCCATATGCCGCGAGACCTTGGAATCCCAGGACCTCAACATTTGCATATGTCGCGAGACCTTGGAATCCCAGGACCTCAACATTTGCATATGCCGCGAGACCTTGGAATCCCAGGACATCAACATTTCATGTGACATCAACATGAGACCTTATAGAAACCCAGGACCTCAACATTTCATATCCGTGAAACCATGGAAACCCTGAAACCATGGAAACCCAGGGGGGGGGGGGTCAGGACCTCAAAATTTTGATATGCAGCAAGACCCTGCAGAATGCAGACCTTCAGTCCCAGTTTTATTATTTGTCATGGGATCTTAGGAGAAGGGTCTGGATCTAGGTACACCATCATTTTCTTGCGGGACCTCAAGAATCCTGGAAGCTGGACCATGAGGTTTATGTTGCACATGGCCATCAAGGACCCTGCACTAGGTTTTGTCTGTAAAAACTTCAATAAATATCTATGGTTGAGCCGCTGAGTGACCAGCTGCAAGGGGCTAAGATAGATACATGAAGAGAAAATGAACCAGACTGTATAGACATATACAGAGCCAAATCATTGTCATGGCTGTGAGGCAGAACTGTAACAAGAGACCTGGTAGCTTTTTACATTATCAATGTTATGGATTATGAAACTGTCAAATAGTGGACAGTGGTGGTTTGGAAAGTTCTTTTCTAATCTCACCTCACATATTTTCTGGGCCTTGTTTTCTGGGTTGTGATATGCCGGGCTTGAAGCTACTTGGAAGCTACCCTGACCCACTGACCAAGTAAGTGTCAAACTTATTTGATTTGCGAGTCATCAAATCACCATTGCGCAATGAGCATCCAATATAAGCAATGATTCCATGACAGTTCAACTTTTCCGTTTAGCAGGTTTTCGTCGGACAATTTTTCGTCTGCAGATTTTCGTCCGCAGACTTTCGTCTATGCATTTTTCGCCTGTGCATTTTTAAGTCCGCGGATTTTTTTTTTCGTAAGGACATTTTCCGCCTCGTCCAGACGAAAAAATGCCGGACAGTAAAATACTCCGACGAAAAATGCACCAAATCAATTCGTACGGACGAATAAATGCAAGACGAAAAAGTCAGACGAAAATCTGCCGACGAAGAACCGTCTGACGAAAAAATTGTCAGATGGAATTTTGTTCAGAGCCTTCAAGCTAATGTGAATGAACAGTAAGTAAGGTTTGCGCTCGCTGATACTCTAATTCTATTGGCTTAATCGATCAGTTTTTTTCTGTGAGCGCTCGCGCAAACAAGACTTAGAACATATTTGAGTTTTTATCCAGGGCCCTGCTCGGTCGCTGTTTTTATATCAGCGTGCTGTCGGTTATTGCTGGCGCGGCTTGGCCTCTCATTGGTCTAACGAATAGACCACTTGAATTCGACCAATAAGGAGCCAAGAAGTTAGCAGCATGGTCGCAGCCTGCTGATAAATAAAGGGGCTGCGAACAGAGCTCTAGATATTATGTAACTGAATGTGCAGAAAATCGAAAGCATATACCTATCCAATTCAATTTTTCCATTTTTATGAAGCCTGTAGGTTTTATTTCTGGTTTTTTATCTTGCCTGAAAGAATACTCGGATTTCTGTCTTCAATAACTGCAAGGTGCTATCCTACATTCCTAATGATCAGGTAAGATTGATTTGAAAGGAACATGACAATGCAAAATGCAAGGTACCTATTACCTACCTATATTTTTATGAATTTGTCCGGCTAAAGAAGGAGAGATTGATATCATGATTCATCTTTAACTTTGACTTGTGTTGAAGCTCCCCCTACCTATGTAGTATGTTGGTAAATGATAAAACCACCACAGGTTTGCATAGGTTCTGCCCCTTTCAATGTTGCTGGGCATCTGTGCAGAATATCTAGAAGTAAGCCTGCTCATCAGAATGTTAGTTTAAGTTCTTGTTGTGGGACCCTGAATACTTTGGATCCTGAGATGTATTCTTGCCGTGGGACCTTGAGGACTGTGGACCCTGAACTCTGAAGTGTATACTTATCATGGGACCTTGGGGACTGTGGATCCTGAAATTCACGCTTGTCGTAGGACCCTAGGGACTGTGGATCCTGCAATGCATTCTTGTCGTGGGACCTTGGGGACTGTGGATCCTGCAATGTATATTTGCCGTGGGACCTTGGAAACCTTGGATTCTAGAAATTGAATTTGCCGTGGGACCTTGGAAACCTTGATTCTAGAAATTGAATTTGCCGTGGGACCTTGGAAACCTTGGATTCTAGAAATTGAATTTGTCGTGGGACCTTGGAAACCTTGGATTCTAGAAATTGAATTTGCCGTGGGACCTTGGAAACCTTGGATTCTAGAAATTGAATTTGCCGTGGGACCTTGAGGATCCTGGATCTTGATTTTTGGTCACGGCACAAGTCTGGCAGGAGGTGCTTTCTTATGGAATAGAAATAGGATTTCTCTTACAAAATTTGCAAACACAGTAAAAAACAGATTTTGGAAGGAAACAATACTGGCATATGCAGAATTTACAGCGGCGGTAACAATAGATGAGGAAGATGGAGGGCGATGTTCCCTCTGGTACTCAAATGAGACAAAGTTTAAAGACAGTGAACTTAAGAACTGGAAAAAGAACGGATTACATAATGTCAATGATTTATTAAGTGAAACGGGATTCTTGACCTTCCAAGACTTCAAAAGAAACTATAAGGTGACGGCAACACACTTAGATCTGCAAGGAATGGTTAGGAGCTTATGTAATCATTTTACACTTCAACATAGGATGAAAAGACACCCGGAACCCATAATTCATCCTTTTGTTAGTTGTGTGCTTGAACAAAGAAAGGGAGCAAAGATGTTCTACACCAGGTTAGTATGTGCTAAATATGGACGATGCGTGAACAGATGGGAACGATTTTGGGAGGCAGAGCTGGGCAATATTGATTGGAATGAGGTATACGAAAGAATATATAGAAACACTGCGTCAGTCAAGCTTCAAATGCTTAACTATAAGATCATTACAAAAATCATAGTAACTCAAAGGCTGCTTTTTCACATGGGTATTGCGGAACACGATACATGTCTGAGATGTGGTCATGTTAGAGAAACAATATCGCACAAGTTTTGGGAATGCGATCAAGTTCAGTTGTTCTGGAGTGAAGTTGGACAATGGCTAAGCAGCTTAGACGGATTTGACCGAATTGTTTTTGAGAAGAAGATAGTTATAATTGGTACGGGCCTGAGTAGTTTGACAAGTCATGCTATCACTTTAGGGAAGAAAATGATAAATGAAAATAGTCATTTAAGTATAGAAAGCTTCAAGGCACGAATGGACGATGATAAACGCTTTGAAGAAACGATTGCCAAACGCAATGGGAACCTTGCCGAGTTCATAAAAAAGTGGGGTGTGCTCGACCACAATAGCAGTTAATAAGTAACAATAGCGCGCGCTTGTACGACGGGGTGGAGGGGAGGGGTTGAGGAGCGTGTATGTGAGTATGTGTGACAGACAGAAAGGGATCGGGTGCAGTGTGGATGTAGAACGATTGTGAGACATGGCATATATAGACATGTATGTGATATATGATGGTGTGCATGTTGTGTGATTTTTGAAATACACCCCCGGTGGAAACCTGGGCAAAAAAAAAAAAAAAAAAAAAAACAATGGGCCCCCATGGGCGTATGGGGCTCTGGCCCTTATTCGATTGTCACGAGACTCAAGAATCCCACGCTAGCTATTAACAGCTCCCAAACCAGTCTTTGAGGGTCCTACACTGATCTCGGAGGGCCCTTCAGTGGCGGTCAAGCGCCCACATTGACCGCTGAGAACCCACATTGACCTCATTTGAGGGCCCCTAAACCGGCCTCAAGGGCCCAGCCGGCGTCTGAGGGCCTCACACCGGCCTCTGGTGGCCTCATTTCTGTCTCTGGGGTCCCAAGACTAGCCTTTAGGTGCCTTTGAGGGCCCCGCACTGAATTCTGAAGACCCGATGCCGGCCTCTAAGGGTCCGCATCGGCCTCTGAGGGTCCACCTTGGCCTGAGGGGTCCAACGCCGGCCCATGCCGGTCTTTTAGGGCCCCACACTGACCTCTAAGGGCCCATGCTGTCCTGTAAGGACCCACATTAGCCTATGAGGCCTTGCACGGGATTCTGAAGACCTGATGCCGGCCTCTGAGGCCCATCTTGGTTTTTGAGGGCCTTCTGCTGGTCTCTGGGTTCCAACACCGGCCCATGCCGGTATTTTAGGGTCCCACATTGACCTCTAAGGGCCCCGCACTGGATTCCGGAGATCCGATGCCGGTCTCCAAGGGTCCGCATCGGCCTCTGAGGGCCCACCTTGGCCTATGAGGGCACTCCGCTGGTCTCTAGGTTCCAAGTCCCGCCCATGCCGGTCTGTTACGGCCCCACACTGACCTCTAAGGGCCCATGCTGGCCTGTAAGGACACGCATTAGTCTCTGAGGGCCTTGCACTGGATTCTGAAGACCCGATGCTGGCCTCTGAGGCCCATCTTGGTTTTTGAGGGTCTTCTGCTGGCCTCTGGGGTCCAACACCGGCCCATGCCGGCATTTTAGGGTCCCACACTGACCTCTGAGGGCCCATACTGGCCTGTAAGGACCCACATAATGTATATCTCGGATTTTTCCGAAAGTTCATATGAGGTCAGGTCATTTTCGTGACCTCACCATTAGGTATAAGTCAATGGGGATAAACTGAAAACTTTTTCTGGCGCCGGGAACGATCGATCTCCAACTATCTCAAGCACACCGAATCGTGATTTCATGCACTCCTTGCAAGGTTCGATCCGTCACTTTTGCAATGCTGACCTTGCGCGACGTCATTTATGAAGTTATAAGGGTCTTATTAGTTTTTCGTCAATAACTAGGTACCGATCAAATTGAGCTAGCGAGTCGGGAAAGCCACCTATGGACTCAAGAAGACCTGCCGAATCGAATGATATGCGACATGACCTCCTTCGACCAATTTCGTGACCTGGGGACGCCGACCTGACCGTGACCCGAGGTCAACACCCTAAGTTTACCTTACCCAAACAAAAAGTATATCATTCGACGCGCCTGAGAGAGGCGAACACGATGCTGGCAAAATCGCGGCTCTGCGGTCATTTTTTGCGAAGTTATTCACCAAAAACGGAACCGTGCCTTGAGGCACTTGACCTGACCTCAGAGGTCACCGGTTTTTGTTTGTTTTGTTGGGTTAGGCCCTTTCGGTCCAATGAGACCATTTCAGAGCCGGAAGGATGATAGGATATAGGGGGAGACATTGGTCTGGGCAGGCACCCTAGTGAGTCGCCGGGGCTGAGCCCGTCCAGAGGACAGGCCACCCAGCCCCAAGGCACTCACTGCACCCGGCTACGGGGTGCGCTCCCTCGGGAGCAGCGGTGCCGCTCCAAGGGAGCAGCCCGCATGAGATAAAGTTGCCTGTCCAGCCCGGAGGGGGTTGCGGTGTGGAGGAGAAGGATTTCAGTATCCTGAGGATAGAAGCACGGAACGGTGTCAGAGGTCACCGGTTGACCTAGGACCATAAAATCGGGTATCGATCTCTGCGTCTCGTAACGGCGCACACGCTCGTTTTACCGCGACGCGCTAGCTCCACCTGGGGCGAAACGGCGAGGGGGGGGGTCGTACCCGCCCCCCGCCCCCTCGGCCAGCGCGTATGTAGAAAACCTATAGGACCGGGCCGTGGAGGGTTAAATTGGCCTCTGAAGGCCCAGACCGTCGAAAAGTCCCACACCGGCCTCTGATAAGTGATAGTCAATCATCCCAGTTGCAGTGGTCGCTGATATAAAACCTCTTAAAAACGTTATAGGCCTGGCTGAGCCTAGCTGGGCCGTTCATGCTGATTTTTATAGGTATATTGAAAAGACTCGCTTTGCACGTTTTACGCTTGCTCGTAATGAAAAAGTTGCTGGATGCCTATGGAATTTGCATGGGTGCCAACGGCTGCGGAGGACAGGGGAACGCGTCCATCAGTTTGAGTTGATGGACGGGAGACTCCCTGAAATTTCAACCAATTTTTTTTTCTTTTTTTTTGTCTCGATTTTTTGTTTACCTCTGAGCATGTTTGCAAAAACAAAGTGGCCGAAATCCGAGGAGAAATCGGATTTTGGGGTAGGTTAGGTTTTGGACCTCTGGGACCCTGGCCCCCCCACTTTCGAAAACGTTCCTACGCCTATGCATTGTTTGGAAACTGGCCTTGAGTCCTGAGATGTGGTCTGAGATACTCTACAAAGAATTTGACACTGAAAATCCAGCTGAAAAGGCAGGTGTTAGGTAGCCCTGAGCCTAACGTTGGTCCCAAAATGAAATGAAAATGAATTAAACTGGCATTTTGTCTTATCTTTACAAGCAATACAACATGCAGACGAAATGAATGCAAAGTGGCGCAATGTGGCGCAATGGCAACCAAGGATTGACTTTTAAGATCCTCTGTCCCCCTAATGAAAGGATGTAAGCTGATGACGTAATATTTATTCATATGCCCTTTTGGTTGAATCACTCAAGAGAAATCAATTTTCTTGTAGTGAATAACACTCACAGTGTTGATTTCATTGGAATTCAATATCGTGTTGGATGATTTTTATCAATAAAATCATTCACGAGGCAGAAGCTTGCAGTCCTAAAACTATGCCTAAAACCTTTTTCTGCAGTGTTTTAATCAGCTGGTTAAAAACTGTGTTATGGCGCATCTGTTTCGAAATCCTTTATAACCTTGTGGTTGTTCCCGCGTTTGAGATGGGGGAGGATATTATATCGTTTTTATACATATTATTTGGTGACTTCTCAGGACAAGTGAGTTATGAACACATATTTTTACATGATTCGTATCTCAGTCGGGGGAGGTTTGGTCAATCGTCGTCATTTTTAGCATGTGCTATTTTTGTCACACGTGCTAAAAATGACAACGATTCTGCTATTTTTGACAACGATGAGGCCGATTTCACTCCTCAGCGAGGAAATGAAGATTTTGGAAAGATAAACACTGATTTTGGAAAAGAAGTGCTGCCACCTGGTGCAAGACGAAGAATCCAGCTTTAATATGCCTGTTATTTGTATGGTAGTTTGTTTTGTGGCCTGAAGTTGGAACTTAAAATTGAAGCATCCGAAAATGATCGATATTGATCGAAAACATGATGTTGATGAAAAAAATAATATTTTAAGTTGAGAGAGGAGGCCATTTTATCCAGATGCAGTAGTTTACTTCTTGAAATTATTTTTGCTAATGACGGCTGCTAATTATCCCTCATTACATGGCAGTCGTCGTAAGCAAAAATAATTTCAAGAAGTAAACCACCGCATCTGGATAAAATGGCCTCCTCTCTCAACTTAACATATTATTTTTTTCATCAACATCATGATTTCGATCAATATCGATCATTTTCGGATGCTTCAATTTAAAGTTCCAACTTCGGGCCACAAAAAAGGGTATACTTCAACGTTGGACTACCATACAAACAACGGCCATATTAAAGCTGGTTTCTTCTTCTTGCACCAGGTGGCAGCACTTCTTTTCCAAAATCAGTGCTTGTATTTCCAAAATCGTGATTTCCTCGCTGAGGAGTGAAATCGGCTTCATCGTTGCTAAAAATAGCTGATAGCGTTGTCATTTTTAGCACATGGTTGCCAAAAATGGCATGTGCTAAAAATGACAACCATTGACCAAACCTCCCCCAACTGATCTTACTCACGAGCCAGCAAGCCATGGCGGATAGGATGGCCTTGGCGGATAGGAAAAAGCTGATGTTGATCTCGCTTCCTCAGTTAGGAACATCGCCGAATCTGTAGTTTTTTATATTGTGATTTGTGACTATAGTTCATTATTTGGTTGGTACCTGCAACATTTTAGGAGAATGTGGAAAATAGAAATTAAGAACGCTTGTGGTAAATGTGATTGCTGCTCACTCTCACTGTGCAATCTTCAGAAACACATTTCAGTAATTCAAGTTCTTTTTGTCCTTGCTATTTTGATGAATGTGTTAATGCTTTTTGTAGGCAATACCTTTTTGATTACAGGTGATATTTTAACAGCTGTAGACTGGAATTGAGTTTCAAAATTGTGGTGTTTGTGGGGCGAACTCAGCCAACATCAGGCTGCTGGTAGTTTTGGTTGAACAATGGGTGGCTGCTGGGTGGGGCAGCTACTGAAATTGCCAAAATGTGGCATCTCATGTAGCGGTAAGCCAGAATCAAGAATGCAGGTTTTTTGGTATGCCGGTAGTTTGGCGTTTTTTTTGCTTGGGGCGTGGTAGCATGCCGGTATCCCATAAAATTTTTGTGGGGCGGGGCGGTGCCGGTAGCAGCCCATTGGGAAAACTTTGCAACTCTAATGCCGACTGATCTGCCAGTCCGGGTATATAGGGCCTTGGTCCGACCGACTGCAAATTCCCGCTCGGCGGCGGAGCGCGGCGTCCACAGTCTCCTCTCGGCTGTACTCAATGACCCCTCCTCCCGGCGTCTGACCGCGCTGTCGCATAGCCTCGGGGTACCGGCGGCCGCCAGCTGACTGCCCGGCGGCTGTCAGCTGACCTGACCCTCCCCCACCTCCCCGCCCCCTCCACAGGACGTGGGAGGGGAGCGAACACGACGCGGACGAAAAACGCGACCACAACCTCCCCACTACCGAGCCCATCCCATCAGATATGTGGACTAGAATCGACTCCAATTAGCAGAGGCTCGACCAACTTATCAGCCATCACGACCAGCGCCGATCAGCTACTACCGGCTTTTAAAGGTTAATTCACCTGAGAAACCCAGACAAAGAGTGGTAATCATTCTGATTCGACATATTCCCGAACATTAAAATTGTTTCCAATCCGGCGCGTCTCGGAATAACAGTCGAATAAAGCCGATAAATTATTCCATCAGTTCGCCGGGCGCCCTTCGGAGGTCGATCGGCTTATGCAGAGTCGCTCAGTTCAGGGAAGGCTGCGCCCAGGGCCAGTTGGTAGTGGATATAATACCCGGCACATGAACAAAATCGATGATGAACATTGATAAGACATAAACAATGTAATTCTAGTCAGTCGTGGACAATAATGACAGAGCGCGGCTCATAATAAACCAATCAGTAATTGGGTATCATCATATAGACGCAGGTGTGCTGTCATTCACTTTCAACTCCCTCCAGCTGCGGGCCATCACCGACATTATCCCGTTATGCAGGCTCATGGTCGTGTTTTATTCACGCCCTGTACTTGCAAACGGTGAATTAATTCATGAGCGGCCTGCTAGCACGTGACGTCAGAGCGCCGCACAGGGCGGTAAGTCGGCACCACTGGTGTACAGACTGGACAGGACCCTGTCGCTGCAGCTGACAGCTGACTGCTCAGCAGTGTCACCAGTCACTAGTATACAATCACCAGCGGCACCAGCGGCGCCCCGGTGCGACACCAGCGACAGAGTTTATTTATGACGCGCCACCGCGACAGACGACTCCAGCGCGACTGTCACCCATTTGTCGCCATTCGACACAGTCGCAGACAGATGCTGCATTGCCAGCCAAAGGTGTCATCGTAAGAGGTGCGGCTTTTCTCAGAAATGAGTGGTGTCATCGCCACGTTCAAGAACTAAATTAAGAATGAATGAAATGTCGAATAAATTTATATAGGTATCATACGTAATTCGTAGTCTTGTAATGTTCTGGCAATGTACTCGTATTGGCAGGGCCGGGGCATTGCACATTTATGTCTATAAGATGCTCGCACCCTGCAGCGAATAGCACTGGCAGGTCGGCAGTGCGAGGCGATGAAATATTGGACATCTCACCGGTACGGCGGTACACATTTACATCCACAGTTCATTTCCTAATGTTGTTTGCCTGTAACACGGCGTTGGGCAAATCCCTAGCCCAATGTCGGCGAGCGAAATAAGCGAGCAAACAAATGAGCAAACCAAAATAAGTGAACCAAACGAGAAACGCAACCGAAGGAGGCGACGGTCGACTAGAAGAGCGGCTTCACTCTGCTTCTCGGCTGCTCACCCCTGCCTCTTTCCTGAAGGAGCAGCAGCTGTCATCCGTGATCTGAGGGCGCTTGTCCGTCCTTGACCTGACGTCGGACGCTGCCCAGCTGCGGCTCTGATACAGCCGTTCAGCTCGGCCGCTCACTGTATCTGACAGCTCCCCGGTTTAACTTGGCGCAGCGGGCCGGCGGCTCCGTCCTCCCGGCAGAGTGGACGGTCCGTCAGACTGCAGCCGGCCGTGTCTTCCAGTCCGGCACAGTCCCAGTCCCAGTCCCAGCAGAGGGGCGGGCGGCGGACGGCGTTCTGTGACACGCCGCGGGTCACAGCTCGGCCAGTGACCGGAGCTGGCGGCGCGGGCGGCACGGGCGCACGCTACCGCCCACCGCCCGCGACAGGAGCCCATGGCGGGCGGGCGGTGTGACAGCGTCCTCCGACCTGTCACCCCGCCGGCATACCGGCGCCGTCAGCGACGGCACGCGACGACGCCGTCCGCGCCGCGCCGGCAGAGTGGCCGTCTGTCCCCAGCACGTGCTCGCGGTCGGACCGCTATCAAATCAGCGCGGCATTAAATCAGCTCACACCAGCGGCCGCACTGGGCCGGGCCCGGCGCGCCGCGGGCCGGCCCCACTGCCGAAATCAATAGGTGCTTCAGCGCCGCGGGGGGAGCCGGCGGCCGGCAAACATGGCGACTTGAGAGGACGGCCCAGCGAGCGAGCGAGCACCCAGCCAACGCCCCGGCAGCGCTATAAAGCCGACCGACAACAGTTCAGACGGCCAATAAACCCACATATGTGGACCTAATTCACTTTAAACGCCTTTGATATTTAATCGAGTATGAACAACATCGTTCAGCACTTTCCAGACATCTACTTCAACGGAAAATAAATGACGTCTGATTTCAATATTCCGCAAGACATTTGTTACACTCGAAGCGCACATAAATACGCTCAGAAGTGGCGTAGCACATCTGCGCTACCCGTTCTGCAGAATAATAATGGCGCGGTTACATTATAATTTGATTCCATTGCCGGTAATGCGCTCAGTCAGCCGAATGGGACAGCGGAGGGGTGGCATTAATCCGCTGCAGAGCGATGGATCCAATCGTTTCATATCGTCGTCCGAACAGCGACCAGTCTATGGCCGGCCAAACGGTAATGAATACGATTTGTCCGGCCGCTCCGAGAGGTGATGTCCTTGTTGATCACATATATTCACAGCAGCCGACGAGCTGGGCGGCTTAAGAATACAGAGCCAAGGTTAAACAGCGGCAGCCGACACGGCAGCTCGCCGCAGCCAAGTGGCTCTATGGTGCCGGCGAATTCAGCCCCCGTCGTTCTGCCGTTCGTCGCCCGCTCTGTATTCGGCGTCGCCCGCTCTGTATTCGCCGTCACTGCCACGCGACGGGCAATGGAACACAAACAATGACGCACGCATGACAGACGAGCGCCAGCCGCGAACAAAGGGCCGCGAGAGCCGCCGCGGTTTCGCCACCTCGTTTTTTCTCCGCATCCCGACTTGAAACGTCGGTCGGCTAGCTCACTGACTTGGCGGCGGTAGCGGCGGTAGCGGCGGTAGGCATCGTGGTAGCTCGAGGCGGCCGCTCCCAGGGTGCTGACGTCACAGCAGCCGTGCAAACAGGTTTGGAGGATCACAGGCGGTGCCGACAATCACTGAACAATGTACGACGGCTGCCCAACACCGACACCGGCCATTAGGGACAGCCGAGTGGGCAGCGGTGGCCGCTCCCGTGCTGCCGCACCGCACCGCGCCGCTCGGGGGGGGGGGGGGACGGAGCTCTCAGTGGTTCGAGAGGTGTCGTGCGGTCGATCAGTGCAGTTAGGTGTGGCCGAGAGGCGCCGAACGACACCGAGCCACGCCAGGGCGTGTCGGGGACTGGAAATGGGGTGGGAGCACTCGCTGACTTACAACAGACTGACCGATATAAAGAGTTCGATCGACAAACTCTAACTGCCCAAATGGATAAAAGTGTTGTTACTGATGGGCTTGCTGTCAACTGATTGTTTTTAATATCTATCCCACCAAACATCCTCACTGATCATCATGCCTGCGAGCCACCACGAAGTATGTTAGTGCACCGTGCACACTGTTGCCCAGGGACGTATCCAAGGGGGGGGCGACGGGGGCGGTCGCCCCCCCCCCTGGGCCCTGCCGGGCCCCAAAAGCGGGCCCGGCAGGGCCCGCTAGGCAGCAAGAAAGCGGGCCCGAAGGGCCCGCTTTGGGGCCTAGTCAGGAACAATTTGGGGTCGGCTGGGCCAAAAAGCGGAAGGGCATGTTCAGAAGGATTTGTTCGAATTTTTTGGTTCGCGGATGGGCCCCTGGGGCCCTGCCGGGCCACAAACAGGTCCGTAACTGGGCCCTTCGGCCCACTTTTGGGCAGAGCGAGGGCAATTTGGAGCCCGGCAGGGCCCCAAAAGCGGAAAGACCCGTTCAGAAGGATATGCTCGAGCCTTCGAGCTTGAGGAAGGGCCCCTATGGCCCTGCCGGACTCCAAACGGGTCCCTTATCGGGCCCAAAGGTATCGCTTTTGAGCTAATTGGCCCCGGAGAAGTTATGGTTAGCGGATCCGAAAAAAATCCTCTTCCGTGCCCAGTCACAGGGCCTGTCTGTGTGCCCTAGATGTGGAAGGGCCCGCTGAGAAGATCTTGCCCAGGCTTTCGGGTCCAAAAAGGGCCCATAGGGTCTTGCCGGTGCTCATATGGGTCCCTAGCCGGGCCCCACAAGCGGACCGGGCCAAGCCAATGACAACCGGGGGCCCGGGAGGTCTACAAAAGCGGAAGGGCCCGCTCAGAAAGCCTTGAAGCAGGCTTTTGAGCTTAAGTATTGGTCCCTCGGCCTCGACAACGTATCAAGAAAGCGAGCCCAGATATACACTTCCGTGCCCAGTCTCAGAAACAGCTTGTCCTGGCCGGGCCCCAGAAACGGAAGGGCCCGCTGAGAAGGCCCTGCCCAGGCCATGGGGCCCGAGGAACAGGCAACAGCCGATGATGGGACCCTTTCGACTGACCTCATGGGGCTGCTCCTGTTTACAGTTCTCCGAACAAAATGAGCTCCATAGTTGCGCCACGGATGGCGTTTGGGACAGGCGGTGGGGGAGGCGTTTGAACACCCTCTCTCTCTAACTCGGCTCCTGGGCCACGTAGCGACACGTAAGCGTACGTGGCATTCGGAAGAGCGTAAAAAATCATGCCGAAAGTACTCGGTCATTTTCTAGGTCAGGTCAAAGGTCAGGTCACCATAAGTCAGCAAAGGTCACATTTTGCCTATTTCAACATTGTTTGACAACTCCGGCGCATAACCCGGGTACAAACAGAGCTGCAGCGCCACAAAAAAAAAAAACGCATTCAATAGTTCTTTTAACGTTCTTTCCGTAAACTGTTCTCAGAATTGACCTGCGATTAACCCGCGCACCGACGGGGGTCCGCGCCAACTTAGAACCGACGGGGGGGGGGGCGGATGACCGCCCGCCCCCTGAGATCTCAAGAACGAAGCAAGATAGCGACAAGCGGTAAACGGCATGGGGTACGCACGGACAAGGTCTACAATTTTTAATTAGGTCATTTCCAGATCAGGTCAAAGATGACGTCACAGGGGTAAAAAAAGTCAAAATGGCGGCGCTAGATATGAAGAGTTTTTCTCGAATAACTTTCGAATTAGCCAAGCTAGGAACAAACTAAGGGCACCATCGTGATCCTCTCGTCAATCCGCATCGAATCATACTCCGTTATCTACTGTAGCTCTGACACGACGTGACAAAGTTGCAAAAAAGTGATTTGAGGTTGGGTCATTCGAAGTAACCTGGTGATCTGACCTTAAAAGTTAGGAGGTTCAAACTTGCACACCATGTGTAAAATTAATGAGAAAATAGTCATGCCAAATTTCGCGGCGCTACGCGCCGCGGTTTTCCCGCATAACCTCAAGGGGGGGGGCGGATAACAGCCCCCCCCCCGTCGGTGCTCGGGTTAACGGTTTAGCCTCTTGAGAGAAAAAACTTTTAAAATAGTCGTTTTTATGAAACACTTTTTTTCTTTAACAATTTTCGACTCAGGAAAAGGCACGACATTTCTTTTGTCAGCATCGTGTTACTCTCGTCGAGACGCGTCGAATGAACTACATACATATAATTTGACCTTATCAGGTCATTTAGAAAATTTGAACTAAATTCAAGGTGACCTGACCTGAAAGGTCATGTTGCACATCCGTCAAACTGTATCGTCGATAAGGCCTGAACACATCTAAGGTGTTTTCAACGCTCTAGCGTGTCTCTAACAAATGCTATTGTCAAAAGCTGTGGAGACGTTTCGTGACCTGAGATGACCCCATAGACATAAGGAGGGGTCACGGGTACAAATTTCCGATTTAGGTTGTCATTTTTTATGTAACCAGGTGATTGAGGGTGCCTAGGATGACGTTTGCCTAAAGAGGCACCTTTCGATTTTCTCCCATTTATAAAACCTAATGGAGAGGGCGCAAAAATTGACTTGACCTTATGTCACCACCGGTATGCAAATTTCGAGATAATCATTTTATACATACTGTTACTCTTATCAATCGCTAAAAGTTTCAAGCCGATCGTACAGTCGGTGTTGCTATGGAGAGCATTCTAACCTTTTCTGAGATGAGGTCACTTGACGTGGTCTGGTGACCTGACCTTGAGCGACCTGGGTGTAAAATTTTCATATCTGTAGATAAGATTCATCCCTCTTTTTTATATCCACGCAAAACCGCAAGGAGGAGGTGTTCAAACAGCCCCCCCCCCCCCGGCCGGGCGCGGGTTAACGAACTTCAACGGAAGTGAACTGCAAAAACGAACTTCAACGGAAGCTAACTGCAAACATGTTATCAAGGTCGAGAAACGCAAGACAATGCATTTTCATTTACAATGCCAAATTCTATCGTAAATTTGCTGTTTTTTCGACATTCTCGAATTTTTACACGCCAGGATAGGCAGTCGCTGTGGGGCCCCTTTTGGCTGACCTCCGGGCCCTTCTCGGCTGTCGCCCCCCCCCCCCCCCCCCCCCTGAGCGAAATCCTGGATACGTGCCTGCTGTTGCCACAGTGGCGTGCACAGAGCACACATACACATTACACGTGCCCGGTAGCAGCGACGTACTCCTGACAGCCGCGGCATACTCCGACAGCCGCGGGCGCAGCTCATCACTAGCTGAGTTCCGCGCCGCATAACTGGAAACATATGGTCCGATTATGCAAACTCCGCGAGCGGGCAGGGGCGCCGGGAACGTGGCCGGATCGAGTTCCAAACTCTCCCGTTTCCTCCGGCTCCGGCTGACGGAGAAAGCCGAACGAGTGGCCCTGACAGTGTTCGGCCGCCGCCAGAGCCGCCGACCGCGACACCAGCCGACCTCTCGCCGCCCGCCGCACGCAAGTTGCGTCAGCGGCCCGGGGCGCGCAGTGCAGTCACGCACCAGAAACCAGTCAGAGGTCGTCGGACGCGCTCCATCGTCCGTCGGACCGCGTGGAAAAGCAGAAACGTATACCGTATAACTGAGGATGAGCCGGGCCACGAGGTGCTGACGGCAATGTAGCTCCTGGACGGAAACAATGAGCGTATGAACGACAACTTGGAAACCCAGCATGCTGCATAAAACACACACAAACCAGTGAGCGATTCCACACTCAGGTGCCCAAATCGCACCACATCTGCGGTGAGCCCAGGTCATGACTCATTGACCCGTCGGCGTCATCTGGTCCCATCTGTTCAGCGACCCGGTCACCCGGATCCGGGCCAGCCCGGACCGGATCCATTCTCGCGCTTCTACACGAGTCCACCGACTCCTCGGCCGCCGCCGCCGCCTCCGCCGCCGCTGCCTATTTATCTGGCGGGCTCAAGATTTACGACGCCCAGCGGGGAATTTGGCTCCGCTGAACTCAAGCTGTTCGCGAATGGGAAAGGATTTGCTCCTCAGCAGTCCGCTGAAATGTGGTTAAAGAAGCGTCCGACTTCTGACGATCTTTCTCTTTCATGCTGAGAGCCGCTCAGCGCGCCACTATTGGAAATGGAAAACATCGTCAGAGATCAAATGTTTTCGCGCTCGACTGTATCCACATCGTTAACTGGGCGGTGTGCACGAGCGTGAGGAGGTGGCGCCGGGCGACGGTTCTATTCGCGAACCGGTCTGAATCGGCCCGTGGCCGTCGCCGCCGCTGACAGCTTTTCACCGACAAAAAGGATCTCCAACTGCTCCGGAAACGTGATTTAATTCACCGAAAGCTGCCAGGAAGCGGCCGCCGGGAGCGCTGCCTGTTTTCCCGAGAGAGCCCGGCTAAACTGGACACGTGAGCGGCCTGTTAAACTGATTAGAGCTTAGTCAGGGCGTCGTAAGTGTGGAAGCTAGCACCCGCCCAATATCAGAGTGTTTGTATGCAGGTGGCAGCGGACCACCTCACTCGTCCCACGACACACGAGTCCCCGGGGACTGAGGAGGGTCGAAAGGATCGACCGGTCGGCGCAGCGGCCAGGTGGTCTTTGTCCATCGACTCAGCGTTGGTCGACGTACGGTTGACATTTCGAGTCCGTGTCAGCTCGGAGTTGGTTTATCCGTCAGTTCGGTGTCGCCGTGACTGTGGTTTATATTGACCAGTATAGCGCCTTTTGGCGCGACTAACGGAGCGAGCGAGGGGGTGAGTCTTGCACGTGCGAAATTTCGAGGGGGTACCTCCAACTGACTTGTGCACGGCACCCTACTGACCGGTTTCTAGCGATGTGCCAAATTTGAGCACAATCGGCCCAGCCGTTCTCGAGATCTGGGAGCGGCACCCTGCACGTGCGCACGTGCAAAATGGGTCCCAACTGACTTGTGCACGGCACCCTACTAACTGGTCCCTAACCGTGTACCAAATTTGAGCGCCATCGGTCCAGCCGTTCTCGAGATCTGGGAACGACCCCTGCACGTGCGCACGTGCAGCAGCACCCCAACTCTGGCACATGGATATGCAGTGCCTAGTGGGTGCCTACCTGGTTCCATGACAACTGAACCAGTGACAACTGAACCAGGACAACTGAACCAGTGACAACTGAACCAGGGACAACTGAACCAGTGACAGCTGAACCAGGGACAACTGAACCAGGGACAACTGAACCAGTGACAACTGAACCAGGGACAACTGAACCAGTGACAACTGAACCAGTGACAACTGAACCAGGGACAACTGAACCAGTGACAACTGAACCAGTGGACAACTGAACCAGTGGACAACTGAACCAGTGGACAACTGAACCAGTAGACAACTGAACCAGTGACAACTGAACCAGTGGACAACTGAACCAGTATGACAACTGAACCAGTGGACAACTGAACCAGTGACAACTGAACCAGTGACAACTGAACCAGTGACAACTGAACCAGTGACAACTGAACCAGTGACAACTGAACCAGTGACAACTGAACCAGTGACAACTAAACCAGTGACAACTGAACCACTAACCAGTAGCCCAGCAAGCAATTTTACTCCTGGACTAAGCAGGCTGAAGTGTGGCTTGCCCGAGATTTTTAGTCGGGCTAAAGTCGGCTAGCGCTTGGACTAAAGTCGGCAAGCCCTTGGGCTAAAGACTAAAGTCGGCGTATGACACAAAAACGCCGACTAAAGCCCATGCTCTACCGGAGGTATATGCCCTCTCGGCGAGCTCAGGACAGCCGTTGTTTAGCCCTAGTTGTGCGACGTTTGGCGTAAGCCCGATGTAAGCCCGAGCAGTGAATCCATTCATATACCGGAGATTCCTCTGGGCCCAGGCGGGCTGAACTCTGCCAAGCCCACGTTGCGTGACCTGTCTGTCCCGAGTTAGGCCATCAAAGTGAATATTCTTTATACGTTGCTAACTATTCGGGCGTCCCAAGTGGGCGTAACGGTTACCACACCAGTTCGCGACCACCAGGCTCTGTCAGCCCTGTCTGCCGTCGTACGGCTCTCGGACGGACACTCTAATAGATCGGACACAGATCAATTGGCAGACCGGCAGATTGGCACAGACCGTCCGTCCAGCCACGCGCTACCTTATAGGTACCTATACAGCGCAGTACGACATTAGTTGTCCACTGGTTCAGTTGTCCACTGGTTCAGTTGTCCACTGGTTCAGTTGTCACTGGTTCAGCTGTCACTGGTTCAGTTGTCACTGGTTCAGTTGTCCACTGGTTCAGTTGTCAACTGGTTCAGTTGTCCACTGGTTCAGTTGTCCACTGGTTCAGTTGTCCACTGGTTCAGTTGTCCACTGGTTCAGTTGTCACTGGTTCAGCTGTCACTGGTTCAGTTGTCACTGGTTCAGTTGTCCCTGGTTCAGTTGTCGCTGGTTCAGTTGTCACTGGTTCAGTTGTCGCTGGTTCAGTTGTCACTGGCTCAGTTGTCACCGGTTCAGTTGTCCCTGGTTCAGTTTTACTGGTTCAGTTGTCCCTGGTTCAGTTGTCACTGGTTCAGTTGTCTGCCTACCGCCTACCTACATGCCAACTTTCAGCGCAATCGGCCAAGTAGTTACCGAGATATTGCAACAATTACAAAACTGACACCTCTTCGTTTTGCACGTGGCACGTGCATAAGGGGTCACCCACATGCATCGAGAATAGTCCAATACTTGGTAGAAGGAATGAAGCTACCCTACAAAAATTACCGCGTGTAAATCGGTCAAGTGGTTGCTGAGATATATGTAAGCCTCGCAAAAGCCTCCGCACGGCCGGCCGGCCGGCCGGCCGCTCATACTCAGAAATTTCCGTTAATCTAAAGAAAGACTCCGCTCGCTTCGCTCGCTCCGTAACCAATAACCATGGCCAGCCCTTCGTGCCCTTTATGGTGGTTAGGCGTTTCTCAGTCTCTGTTGATTAGTTCGGCTTCTTTAGCAGTTGCTATCAGTTATCACCACCACACCACTGTTCTAATAGTGTCATCACCAGTACCAGCACCAGCCTCACACCAGCCTGCACGGCGCGTAACAGTGCAGCTCGATCCACATGCATGCTGCGGTGGTTGACCGGACTTCGAGCGGGCGCCGTACCGTCCGCTCCGGCCGGCGGCCGCACTGACCGTGACGGAACGCTTCCGCCGGCCGGAGTGGCGAACAGCGGTCTGCTGAGACCTGAGTGCAGAGAGAGAAAACTGCAAGTACAGGAGAAAGGCCCAGCTGAGGGTCGAGAAAGGTCCGCTAGAACACTGCGCGGGGCCAGAGCGGTTAGCCAACGGCCTTCACACTGCTCAGTAGTATGCACGGCGAGAGAAAGGGTCGAGAAAGATTCGCTAAAACGCTCAGCGAAAATGCTGAACAGGGGAAAAAGATCCGAGTGGGAAAAGGAACAAAAAATCAAGGTGATGACCGTAACAAAGCCGACAACTATCAGCTTAGGGAATTGGAATTGATTGACTAGAACAGATGCGACTTTGTCCGCGGTGGAATGTTCCGCAGAGAGCCGAGTTCATTAACTCAACAGCCGGCCCTCCGTGCAGGCCGGACGGACGTCGGCCCGGTGCGGCCGCGCTCCAGCGGCGGCTGATTGCCTCACCGGCCGGCGGTCGGCGATTCATCAGGCCGTTTCCCACCGCCACTCCGAGCCGCGGTCGGCGGTCAGCTCTGCCGCCACGGGCCGGGACGCGGACAGAGTGGCTACCAGTGGCGTCCTGACACCAGCTGCCAGCCGATGGCAGCCGCTGTGGGTCTGCCAAGCCCCGCGGCGGCGGCGGCGACCTGTCCTCGCCGACCACGTGGTCCCCAGCGGCGGCTCTCGGCGGCACAATCGATAGCCGGGCGGAGGCACTGCACCGTCCGCCGCACCGCCGCCGGGTGCCTGAGAGTCGCTCTAGCCACCCGCCTCGGTACCGTGCAGCCCGCCGGTGGCCAGCAGGCCGACCTCCCGGCCCGACAACGCACCGGCTCGCCGCATTAATCCCGGCCCTAAATAGACGGCCGGCACCGGCGCAGCGCCTGCCGCTGTAGCTGCCCAGTCAGACACCGGCCGGGAGCTACCTTCTGTGGAGCGCTACCCACCGCGCCAGGAGGTAAAGCAGCAACAGTCGACGGTGTCTAGCGCGCCAGGAGGTAGCAGTAGCATTAGCATCGCCCCCCGCGTCCGGATGCCTTTCCCGGCCGTTTGCCTGTGCCTTTCGCCGCGGTGTGAGCCGCAGGCCGCAGCGGACATCAGCGCCGTTTATCGACGCGATACGAGCCAAACGAGCGCCACAAATTCACACTCACAACTCAAACAGACCACTCAATCGGCAGCCAAACCGGCTTTGCACTGACCACTCCCGAGTCCCCGACCCATGCTTCTGGCATGTACCAGCGGGTTCCAATCACGGAATAAGCGTCGCCTTTGCGAAAGGCTTACGTGAGTGACCTCAATCGTGACGAATATCGCCACTAGCAATCATGACTTACACTCACGATTCACGCTCATGTTAGCCGGCCGCACCAAACACCATCCAACGCAACAGAGGTCAGTAGGTACGAATTGAATCCATTACAACACCCATCCAAACAGGATTCTGCCAAAATTAGCCCTCCCACAGTCCACTCAAGCGTCGTGTTTCATTTGCTGTTACACACCGAGGTAAAGGCTGCAAACCAAACCAATCTAGTAACTTATGCATGAAACCACTCCATGAACAATGGGACGTTACGCGCTCGTTTCATGTTGGACTACGAGCCACCCTCACGTAACGGTCCATATATTTTCCTCCTGACTATCAGCGCGATATCAAAGGTCAAATGTCAGAAAACCTGCGTCAATCCGTTCGCTGCCACTACCGGTTGAGTCGCGCGCCGGGCGCGGGGCCAGTGTGAAGTGAGCACCGCCGTGACCTTTGCACGCCCCGTGGAGTGCTGTCATTCCGAGAGATAGTACCCGCTCGGGGCGCGCGGGGGCGGGGGCGGGGGCGGCGGGGACTCACCCGGCGGAAGTCCTGAATGGTGCAGATGAAGTAGGGCTGGTCCTTCTGGTTGCTCTCGATGTAGACCGAGTCTGGCGATCACAGAGAGGGGAGGGATCCGGTCAGAACATTCCAGAGGCCGGCGGGGGGCGCGGTGCCGGCCGGATTCCTGCGAGCCGGCCGGCCGCATGGCGTGCGTGGCGGCCATCGGAGCGGCCCCTGGTCGTGTCCGGGGGCGTCCGCCGGCCGTCGGCGGTCACAGGGTGGACACAGGACGGTCACAGGACAGCTACAGGGCAGTCACAGCCTACAGGACAGCTGCAGAACAGTCACAGTCACAACGCGGTCACAGGATGGTCAGAGCATGGTCACAGGAAGTCATAGGACGGTTACCGTCACAGGGAGGTCACAGGGGCAGTCACAACGCGGTTATAAGGGGGGTCACAGAAAAGTCACAGCACGGTCACAGGAACCCTTGGCCATCCTCAGCTAGACAGGACACCATACGCGCCACGAAAGCCGTCACGCCACCGACCGCGGCAGATTATCCGTCACGGCGGCCTGGGCGTTGCACAATTAAGCCCGTCTGTCACCGACGCAATTTGCCGTCAACAGCACATTACGGCATTCAGGTTTATAGCAACGCATTCTCTCACGGGAAAACGGCAACTACATTAGAAACATTTCACGGAGGTAACTCCCAGTCATGTAATAAAGCTAATGTATCATGCAGCTTTGTTCCGATAATGCGGTAAAACAAAACCCAGATCCGCTGTAAAACGAGAGGTGAATAGCTCAATCAGCACGGCAACAAAGAGGCTCTGTGCGGGGCCGCTCACCCGATACCTATCTGTGTCGCAACACCTCCGCCGACCGGTGCTGACGTCACAGCCGTCCCCGGGGCGCACTCGCGCGCGAGCCGCGGCGTAACACGGCCGGGCGTGACGTACGGGGGACGTGACGTGACCCTGGGACCACATGGCACACGCGGCGTGTGGCAGGAACGGATTGTTTGACATGTGGTGTGAGTAGGTAAGAGTAGAGTGACTGGGGCACGCGTCCACGATGACATGCGAATGTCGCTATGACGCCACGCTGCGTCGGTACATTAGCCTCCAAGTAAGCAAGTAGATCGTACCACTTTTTTCGAATTTGACACCCTCATCTCTCGGATTTTAACGATAATTGGTCTAAGGGGTAATCAGGGGCTCTGAATCCTCCTGTACCAATTTCAAGCTTATCAGATGAGTGGTTTTTGAGTTATAGTGTATAGCATGTTTTGGATCTTGCGTTGCAGCCCCAAGTTTGGCGGGCTGTAACTCTAAGACGGATAATCCAAATGCCAAATGCTATACTGCATTGAACTTGCATTGAAACAAAGAATAATATGCATTTTAAAAACTTTGAAATATATACTATTTTTGATATATAACACCTCGAGTTTTCTTTAATTTGCATTTTTATGCCTTTGGGACCAAATTTTTTTGAATTTTTATTTACTTAAAAACATTTTTGGATCATTTTTAAGTAGTATGCAAAAAATTAGGAAGGTGTTCTTTCTATAAATGTACTTATTTTGCGTCACCGTAATGGTCTCGAATTGTGATTTCGGAAAAGAGCCTACAAATGGTGTGGTAAAGCTGCCTAGTGACATCACTGGTTACTGAAAGTTCAGTTGAAGTCATTTTCGCCTCACTTTTGCATTGTTGATCTTTCGTGACGTCATTCGTACGTCACTAGGGTCATAAGAGTTTTTCGTCAATAACTCTCGATCAAATTGAGCTAGAGAGACGGGAAAGCTACCAATGGACTCGGAAAGACATTGCGAATCGAATGATGTGCAATATGATCTCATTCACTCAGCTTCGTGACCTGACCCGACTGTTAATCATCTCTGTAGCGGCGCTGTTTGTCCTGCGCCGCGCTGGTTGGCTTTGCCGCGGACTCGAGCGGTCACGTGATGCCCGGGGGCTGGCTGCCGGCTGGGCCGCCCGGTCGGGGCGCGGAGCCAAATACACGGCAGTGTGCTGACCCGAGGTCAGCGACTTAAGCTGACTTCACCAGAACAAACAGTATACCATTCGACGCGCCGGAGCTAGGCAAACACAAAGATGCTAAAATCGCGGCTCTGCGACCATTTGTTGCGAAGTTATCTATCAAAAACCGGACCCGTATTTTGGGTCACTTGAAATGACCTCAGGGGTCACCAATGAACCCGAGACCTTAAAATGTGGTATTATTCGATGCATCTTGTAACGGCGCACATGCTCGTTTTTTCCGCAAGGTTCTAGCTCCATTAGAGGCGAAACGGCGAGCTGGGGTCGTACCGACCCCCGGAAACTCATTTTGTATACATTTAAATGAGGAACTTATAGAAAGAACACCTTTCTAATTTTTTGCATGTCGATTTTAAAGGACCTGAGGTTTATTTTGAAAAAATAAAAATGGCAAAAATTTTGGTCCCAAGGGCCATTATAGACAATTAAAAAAAAAAATACTACGACTTTTTCAATATGTTAAGCTTTTCTTTCCAATTTTAAAAATACTGTATTAATCTTTGATTCATCGTTAGTTCAAAGCTGTTTACCGTTTGTTGCTTGCTTAGCTCGTTTTTGAGTTATAGCTCATCAAACTCACCCTTACAATCTGAAGTTTAGAAAATATTATGCAATGTAACTCAAAAAGTTTTGATCTGAGAAGTCTGATATTTTGACAGGTGTTTTTGGAGCCTATGATTACCCCTTGTACCAATTTTCATTCAAATCTGAGAGATGAGGGTGACGGGCCTGGTACGATCTATCGTGGAATGCCCCAAGTAACACACCAGGACCACCGCACTCTATGTGACAGCTCACGGGGCGCCGTGACGCGTCACGGTCGTTACCCTGTGCCGTGACACGGCGGTCGTCACTCGGTGCCGTGCGGGGTTACCATCAGAACCAGCAGCGGGTCGCGGTGGTTCCCAGGAGACCGCTGATACCGTCCCCTCACCTGAGGCGCGGCACGGGCCGACGACACCGCGCCGGGAACTGATCGCCGCACGGAGCTGCGCATATCTCCGTCACGGTTCAGCGCAGGCAGGGCGTCATCTCAGCGGTAATACTGTTTGCCCGACACTCAGAACACGCCATCAGTTTGATCGAGCCGTTATTTAGCCAGGAAGCAAGTCAAAAGGCGGCTTGAAGATGACGGATGAAAGTCTCGAGGCTTAGTGCATGTCACCTACTAAGTCCATTAGCCGGCAAGATCAGTCGCTACTTAAAAACCCGGAAGGCGGTCTCAGATTGCCAGAATAGGTGCCGAAGAAGGCAGCACACCGCGGCCCACATGCCGTTGGTGAGGCGGGCGCCGCATGGTGCCCTCTGACAGCGGCTCTCCGCTGGCCCGCTATCACCGGCACCAGCCGCTCAGCGGGCCAGCACAGCGGCAGCGGCAGCGGCAGCGCGGCCATCTATCCCACCTGTCAATAGAGGTGCTTTACGGCCGAGCGAGCCGCGCGCGGCCGACCTTTGCCGCCCGGCCGGTCGGCCCGCTGTCGCGGAAATTATGGCTCAAGGAATATCATCCAGCCATTGCGAGCACGAAATGGTGCCGTTAGCCCATTAGAGCGGCTTATGGCCATCTCGAGTCGGCTTTGACTGGTGAACGCCCAGCCGCAATCCACGCTGGAGACCGGGGTGGGGGCACCACTCACAACAGACTGGGGAGAGGAAATACAATCCCACACTAGACTAAGGAAAAGAGACGGGAAAAGAGGGAAGGGGGCGAGGAACTTACAAAAAAAAAGAATGGGAGAGGATGGCAGACTGAGAGAAGAGCGAGAGAGAGAGAGAGAGAGAGAGAGAGAGAGAGAGAGAGAGAGAGAGAGAGAGAGAGAGAGAGAGAGAGAGAGAGAGAGAGAGAGAGAGAGAGAGAGAGAGAGAGGCAGAGAAAGCGCGAGCCACCGCACGGATTTCGACAGGGCCGGTGTCGTTGCTCGGTGCCGACCACCTCAGGTATGACCGGTCGATCGATACTGCCGTTAAATCCCCCGAACTGCCGTCAAACCGGGGTTCCGATCGGTCCGGTCGGCATTCGGCCGGTTCACTGCTGACGCCTGTGTCAATTGCCGTCCGATTTGCGGCCGCTATTTGCCCCGTAACGAGCGGCCTAGTCTACACTCGGTGATCAAGACGTGTCAATGACATCATTATTTCGTCACACGTGGCGTCATTGGTTTGATTGCTGCCACAGACGGTGAGCACGGGCCAATGAGGCGCGGCCGCGGTCCCCGACGGCGTGTCACGAGTCGACCTATCGGCGTCATCACTTATCGACAATCAGCTATTTATTGGGTGGCCGACACGGCGGCCGGGCAGTAAATCATATCTGGATGGCACGAACAACAAAAACCACAGGCCACTCAACGGTGTTGGAGTTGTGAGATCAGCAGCAGCTGCCGCCGGCCACAGACAGACGTATACGGTGACAGCGGCACGACATGTGCTGACAAACCGGACGTGACAGGGACGAGGCCTGGCGGAAGGAGGCGAGCAGTTCAGACGAAAGAAAGGTAACCCGTAACAAAGGCACCCGTCGAACCCGCTCCGCCGGCGCTGATTCCATTTCCGAAACGGTCCGACATTCGCCGCCTGATACCGGCCCGCGGCAGCCGAAAGCAGCCGTCAAACCGTCGTAAAACCGGCCACTCGGCCGCCTGATGCACCCGCCGCCGACATATAAATCAGCATAATGCAATACGTCGGCCGTTTGTGGGCCGACGACAATCATTAAGCCGAGCGGCTGGTCGAGCGCGAGTGAGCGCGGTGCGCGGTGCACCGGCACACACTCAGCTACACCGTCTTATACCCCGCAGAGGGCTGTGACAGCTGTGGACGACACAAAGCCACGAGCTGCGGCGGCCCAGCGCGCCGCCGACGGGCGACGAGCGCGTGTTTTTGTCGCCGCCGTAACAATGCTGTGTCGAGGACAGCAGTCCGCGGCAGACACAGACACCGACATCTGTGTGCCACATTTCCACGTAATGTAGATAACCATCGCCTTACGATATAATGGAACATGTATACGGGGCCAGCTGAGGCCCAGAAAAAAAGTAATTGTGCCGGGAAAGCAGCCGCACACATTGTCCTCTAAAGGTGACGACATTTTACCATAGATGTGCTCTTTTGGTAATTCGCAATCATTATTGAACTATTTAGTCATACCCTTTACCCAATTAATTCATAAAGTCGTTCTCATTAGTGCAATTAAATCATCAGTCCCGACATGTAGCTTGAGCTGAGGTGGCGGCTGCACCACGCTCGGCGGCTGATCGTTACGGCAAGTCCACTGGTTTATGAGCAGCCGTCGGCAGCTCGGGTAGCGATCAATGCCGATTCGGAGCGTGCCCGGTCTGCACTGACAGTCTGTAGGGTGTATACCGTGGGCCGCCACGCGTTGACACCTCGAGCTGATAAAAACCACCCGCCGAGCGGCGCACTTTGCACCGCGCGCCGAGTCCGTCAGACCGATTACAGCCGAGCGGTACCGGCGACCGGCAGTGGAGACTGGAGAGTGACGATGTGACGTGACGGCCCGTCACGCCGCCGGCGCCGTCACGAGCGTCACGACAGCCCGGCAGAGCAGCGTCGCGGGTCGCCGGGACAGAGCGACACCCCGGCCGACTGGCTCCGCCTCCCACCGCCACACGGTCCAGTCAGGGCTACATCAACAAACCACACTCGCTGTTTATATCCACAGCTGAAAAACGCCCCATCACATTGCCGCCGGTACCATAACCATCATCGGGTTCTCGGCTATCGGACCGACCTGGCCCTCGCCGCCGGCCAGCAGAGAAGCGTCGCTCCCGACCAGGCACGGTATTATACGTCTCAGCGTCTTCCCCGCTATACAGCTACGCCAAGTGCCCAACGACGAGCGCCGGCTTATTAAATATTCAAAGCTCAAGCAGAATCTACACAGCAGTTGGAGACCTATGACTGCAGCAATCAGGAAAACGAGCTCCAAAAATGGACGTCAATCCTAGGCGCCGGTTAAGCCTGCGGTGCAGTTAAGCCGAATGCTGAGAGGGATTTTATATCAAATAATGTCGGTAAGGCTTAGCCGCTTACAAGATGTAAAGTGATTACATTATGTGATAACGACAGAACAGTAAACATTAATCCGCTTGTGAAAACAAGAGGCCGTAATCGCGATCGAGCTATCTAATCTGACCGAGGCCATGACAAAACAACGCTCACTTAAGCGGCACTCGGAGGCTAAACACGCCAGCTCAGCCAAGTGGGCCCGAACTTCCTCGCAAGTTTACACGACTTCAGACGAATAAACATACTAAGACGCGAACCACTTTTATCCGCTGCTAAAGCTCTGCTAAAGCTACACGTGTCTGTCGGTTGAATTATGATAAGGAGCATAACTTTTAACATTTAGATACAATATAGATTTGCCCTAAAATGAGCACACTTTCAAAAACATGCTGAGAAGTTCCGGCGGCACCTGATCCGCGGCCAGCAGCTCGGTGGAGCTGTTTCCCACCGCGGTGAACCCTCCGCGGTGCAGCGGCGCGAGGCTGCGCCACCGAGCGCCGCGGTTCGACGCTCGCCGGCGCAGTGGAGCGTGCGCCGCGCGTCACGGCCGGCGACCACCGCGCCAAGTTCGGCACACGGCGCCGCGACCGTCGCTGCGCCAGATCTCGGCGCGCCGCTGCTCCGATATGCAAACTCTGATAAACTTGCCGGCGAGCCGGCTGGTGTTCCGATTCAGTTAGCGGCAGATGGAGAGGAGCACCGGCGCTGACGAATGCTTTACATAAAATCGACGGGAGGAGAAAGCTTTTACCGGCGCTCGGCACCGGTCGTAAATAGGCGGACAGGATGAGAAGACAGGGCCAGCTGCGGGCCAGCGGCGAAAATGAGAGGCGGCGGGGGACGAGCGGCAAGGGTAACGTGAGGATCTAATTTGTATTCATTTGTATTCATAGAAAAACATCACAAATACCATTGGTAGGTCCTGGTGATGGTCGGCGAATCGTACTAAATTCGATTCGTCTGGATTGGTCGTAGCATGAGTCTCCTCTTTCAAATACACATCGAACACAACATTATACACTACAAGTACACACATTACAACATCGCTTTGAAGTCAGAAAGCGTCTCTATTGCGGCTAAATTTACATCAAGTTGGTTCCATTCTCGGATAGTTTTAGGAAAGAACGAATTGTGGTATGATAGTAGTCGCGATTGTATCCGCCTTATCTTTTTGGGATGATCGTTCCTCCCTATGTAGTTAGGCCTAAGAATAATATTATCAGTGTCATGTCTACTCTCGCCATGGTACAATTTGAACAAAAAACACAATCTGGCAACTTTGCGTCGTGCTTCCAGCGTGTCCCAGCCAATTGATGACAACATATCTGTGACGCTGCTATCCCTACTGTAATCGTTCAAGGTAAAACGAGCTGCACGCCTCTGTATCATCTCTAAATTGTGTTTCATTCCTTCTGCGTTGGGATCCCAAACACAACTTGCATATTCTATTAATGGCCTAACTAAAGATGTATACACTGTTTCTTTTACTACTTGTGGACAGCCTTTAAAATTTCTTTTCACAAATCTTAACATTTGGTTACCTCTACTAGCCACATACTGTATATGTCTTTGCCAGCTACAAGTATTCGAAATGAACACTCCTAAGTATTTGAACTCTTCTACTACTGGAATTGCTGAGTTATTGAAAAAGTACTTTGGGACTGCCGCACGCTTGTTTCTTGACATTCTCATTATAGCACATTTATTTACATTTACTGACATTTTCCAATCCTTACACCATTGCAATAATGCATCTAGGTTTGTCTGCAACTTATGAGTAGAGTCTATGTTACTTACAACATCTGTGTATAGTACAACATCATCAGCGTACATGCGTATCGAGCAATCAATTCTATCAGGCAAGTCATTTATATATAAGAGAAACAAAATTGGCCCGAGTACACTTCCCTGCGGAACTCCTGACGTTACCTGTATCTCGTCAGAATGGCAATTATCTAACACAACACTTTGTTTTCTGTTACATAGGAATGCTTTAATCCAATCAATTACTTTTTTATCTAACTTGTACGTTTCAAGCTTCTTTAAGAGGTGGTAATGTGACACTTTGTCAAAAGCCTTGCTGAAGTCGATAAATGCAAGATCTACACTATGTTTTTGGTCAAGTGACGAGAAAGTATCTTGACACAACATTATTAATTGTGACTCACACGATAAGTGCTTTCGGAATCCAAACTGAAACCGCGAAAATAGGTTTGTTTCTTCTAAATAAGTTGTGATTGCACAAGTTAAAATGCGCTCCATCAATTTACAGCAGATGCAAGTAAGGGATATTGGACGGTAATTCTCGGGCTGCTTTGAATTACCACCTTTAAAAATCTAATCTAATCGGGCAGCATTAATTATTACAACAAACAGGGCCGTGTAAAGATCTCCCAAATATCCCGTTACATAGAAAAATACTGAGGTCAAACAACGAAAACAGCGACAGAGGACCGGGGGACCGAACCGGGCAGATAACAACCTCCACCGCCACCGCCGCCGCCACCGCCACCGCGCCAGCCGACCCAAATCAATAGCTATCTGTTTCAGTAATTCCCCACTGCGTTTCTGCGCCGACCGGCTGACGAACAAAGAACGAAAATACCCTGTCGGTATTAGAGCGGCGCGATCCTCCTCGGCGACGTCTCTCAGCTCGATTGGGTCGACGACGCGGGGGACGAGCGCACCAGAATATGTCCCACGTCACCGATCTACCTACACACGATATAGGGTTAGAAGGCAATGCATACCAAACGCGACACAAGCCGGAGACCAGACCGAAGGGATTCTCCAAGGGTGTGACGCACGAGCTGAACCAGCTCTGACAGACGTCAATGACACCGACACGACTGTAAGGTTAGGTACTGATGCCCTCAATCACATGTGCAGACACGACTGCCAACACCTGTGGAAGCCCCTCGGCCTCATCCCTCCGGTCGAGAGGATGGGAGGGCGGCGCGGTGTTCCCTCTCGAGTGACGATACCGGGTGGTTCCCTTCCCTCCATCCGGTTCGCTCCGCTCGGCCCCGCGACGGCCCGAGAGCGGCTATCGACGGGTGACGTCACATCCGGCCTGCCCGCGCCGCGAACAGACGCCAGGGCAGGAGCAGCGGCGGTGACGAGACCCTGACCTCACCCTGACGGCTGACGACACCAGGGCGTACCGGTAAGTGGTAACCGCATAACAGATTACATCAGTAGACAAAACCAAGTCCTCAGCGCAATGCCATGGATTGTCGATCCACCCCGCTGTCAACAACGTGAAGCGAAGAACATTTGTCCCGTCTATGTTTGCACAGTCCACAGAATGTCCGGGAAATCGGTGCCTACTGCACGTCAGTACCCAACCATTACCATATCCATCACCATAAAGCTGATGGATCGCCATAAACATACGGCGCCCAAACTTGTCCAACTGGTCGAATTGATCAGCGGAGGCGCCGCCGCTAGCTCCCGGTCGGCGCTCCATCTCACCACCGCGCGGCGCCACACTGAATCAAACATCGGACGGTCGTCATGCCCGACCACTTGGCCCAGCCGCCGACGGCGCTGTCAGCATACCGAGCGGACAGCGGCTCAGCGGCTCAGAGCTCAGCAGATCAGAGCTCAGAGCTCAGAGCTCAGAGCAGATGCCTCACTCGCCGGTAAATCCCGTCATCGACCACGGCTCGGCGTCAGCAGTGTCCTGGTGGTGGCCAGAGACTCTGGGCAGCCAGCCCTCCCGCTGAGGAGTTCCCCAACCCTATCGACGCCAGTGGCAGAAATAGACTGTCAGCAATGCCGCGACAGCGAGGCACTGGCAAGATATGGCGTAGAGGATCGCCGGTCGTAGATGAAGATGAATCCACAGGTAAGGAACAGTCCAGACACTGAATAACTCGCGGTCCACCTCGATCCGAGCCTATGCGAGCACTTCCAAAGTCACGGAGGATGACGAGAGGACAGCCGACGTTATTGAGAGAGCCGAGCCATCCCCGATCACAGCTCTGGACATCGAAGACGTCGCGCCGGCTGTGCATTAGCCGCCGACAGCGAGGCAGTGTCCGTCAGCCGGGTAGCGGGACGCTGTAATTCAGTCGAGTTGATCACAGCGCGGGCGGGGGTCAGACGGCCCCCGCCGCGGCCCCAGCGGGCGCTACAATCGGACGCCATACCAGGCTAAGAGTCTGCGTCGCCAGCTGTGTCGAAACAGCTGTGTCTCGGGCGGACTCGCTCCACGCGCCAACGATCCCTCTAAACACCTCCGCGGGCGTCTAAACACCTCCCCTCCCTCATGTAATCGAGACCGGCGTCCTTATCTAGATACACCGCTTCACCACAGTCATCCATCCTCAGCTGACAGCCCTCTGCTCTCTGCTCTCCTCCCCTCTCTCCTTCGCCGCCTCTCTACCTTCCTTCCCCTCTCTCCACCTCCTGCCCAATCATCCGGTTACCATTTCCTCCTAGCTGTCCGCGTGGATCCTCTCGTTACATCCCCGCCCTCCCGACCCACCGCCTGATCCCTCTGCACCCATCGTCTCCTGTCAGCACAGTTCACCCGTCGGTGTCATCTGTCGCCGGTGACCGGCCGACCGGTCAGCGATCCGGCCGATCCCACAAAGCGCCGCGCGCCGGCCACCATCAATAACCTCTCTCCCAGGAGCGTCGTCCATTAGGCTTATCGACGCCGACCAAAGCCGGCCATGCAGCGCCCATCGACTGACAATCAATGGCGTCACACCGGACGACACTGAGTCCATCGGGGCCGCCTCCCTCAGCGCCGGCTGCACTGCCGACTGTCCCTAGAGCGAGCGGATCCACAGAGAGTTGGGAGGGGTCGCGACGTAACTGCTGCGTCACTATAGCTTTCCACGACGATAGCGGTGAGGGGTCCAAGAACCGCCAACGATTGCCCACAACTCAAGATGTCCTCTATTCGTCGCGGGAAGACGAGGTCCCTGAGTAGGTACCACAAAGAAGGGCGCGGGGTTTGACAATGTCCGTGGTCCAACAGGGCATTCCTTAGGGTCGGTACCGGCTGTTCTGCGTTCGGTCCAGTCCGGCCGACATTCAGTCCCGTGTCCATTGTCGTTCGACCAATGCTCAGTCCGCGTCCGCTGTAGTCTAGACCGAGGTTCAGCCCTGCGCCCGTTTGTGGCGCGCGTTTACGAGGCCCTTTATCAGGCGGAGGGCGGGCCGCCGAGACCGGTAGACCGACCGGTGCAGGGCACCTCGGAGCCGACCTGCGGCGACCTCCGGACCAGGTCAGGGCGGCGGGTGACTTCGGCAGCGGCGGCGGAGACCTTGGGCTTACAGCACGGCCCTCGAATGGCTAACCAACACCAGTGAGTTTGTAGTAGAGGGTGTTGTCATCCTCGCGGCATGGTTCTGTTCCGCCAGAGGCGGTCGGCGCGGACCGATTACCCACGGTGCTCAGATATGAGGGTGCAGGCCGGCCGGGACCAGCGGCGTGCCGCCTTTGTCATGCAAATGTCGGCATTTGCGGCTCGGCGGCGGCGGACAGGGCGCCGTCCGGCCGGTTTCCGGCCACCGTCCCACCTGTGGCGACCATCTGCGGACGTCGGGGAAAGGGGAGGTGTCGCGCCACCCACACAGCGAGACAGCCGAAAAAGAGAATGAGAACGCCCGCCCCTGACCTCACCAGCCGGGCGCGGGTGTCACAACTCGGCCGGTAGACTAGTTACGAGCGGGGTAAGGGCTGGGTGGGAGACCGGCTCAGCCCTCGAGGAATGCCGCCCAGTCTTCGACCTGGTCCGATCACAGATGGTCCACCGGTCCCATCTGATCCAAGCAGTCGATTCCTCTCGGACTCTTTGACTATGATCGATCAACCAGGCTTTGTCTGTTTAAAGCCTTCATGTGGAACGAGATTTGATCTAAGTTTAAGCCCCCTCCCAGGCCGGGTGGTCTGAGCGTCGTATGTCCACACCTGGCGCCAGCGGCGTATCTAGGATTTCTCTCAGGGGGGATCCGAAGTCAAAAGGGCCCTTGACTGACTGGGTTGAAAGGGCCCTTAAGTGGCAAAAGGGCCCTTGAAGCCTGAGGTGAAAGGGCATTAGCCCGCGCCCCGTAGGGGGGGGGGGCGAAACGGCCCCCTGTCCTCTTCCGTAGCTATCTCCTAAATGACTGCAGATATCGCCACCAAACTTTTAGGACCTCTCCGGGCATCCATTTTACACATTGTGACCTTTTTCCAGAGGCTATGATAGGTTGGCCGCAAATACGTCAGAATGACGTCATGTTCTGCCATTTTCGACCCAAAAAAGGTTTCGCAGGAAGAGCTATCAGGCCTACAGAGCTGTTGAAACATGAAAATGTTCCGATATAAAAAGTGTAGAATTAACAGGCTTAGGTCAAATCTGAGCACAGTTTACAGAAAGAGCGTTAAAAGAGCTTTGTTTGTTTTGTTGGGTTGGATCCAGGCCCTTAGGCTTTCGGTCTAACGAGACCATTTCAGGGCCGGATGGATGATAGGAATTGAGGGAGACATTGGTCTGGGCGGGCACCTTGGTGACTCACTGGGGCTGAGCCTGTCCAACAGGACAGGCCGACCAGCCTCCCAAGTGCTCACTGCACCCGGTTACGAGTGTGCTTCCTTAGGAGCTGCAGTGCGCTCCAATGGGAGCCGCCCGCATGGAATAAAGTTGCCCGCCCAGGTCCAGTCCGGATCAGGGGTTGCGGCATGGAGGAGAAGGATTTGAATGTCCTGAGGATGGAAACGGCGAAAGGGGTGTTAAAAGAGCTATTAACTACGCCTTTCCCCGGTACTGTAGCTCTATTCATTTCCGAATCATGCGGTGGTTTGTTGAAAATTGTCGAAATTGGACCTGAAAATTGACGAAATTTAACCTTGGATGACCTATGTGAACTGAATTTTGAACTGATCTAAAAGTGACAGGCGTAATTTCGTCATTATTGTTTGCTTGCGTCCCTTGGAACACTGCCTTAGGCGTGTTGGTACGTGGCTCAGAAGCCGAGTTATAGATGCAGGGGTGCGGAGCCGAAGCTGGAGCCGGAGGAGCCGCCGGTGCCGGCATATTTTGCCTGGAGCCGGAGCCGGAGCCGTGAAACAATATAGCCCGGAGCCGGAGCCGGAGCGGCAAAAAAGGCGGCGACTCCGGCTGTTTTTTTTTTTTTGCTTTTTTTTAAGAGGAAAACATTATTGACCTAGTTCGGTTTCACAGTACCTACAAGGCACTAGGCAGTAAAATATGTGGTATTCAAAATAGCCTTGTTATGCAAATACAGAAGCAACGTCAACCAATCCTTCATCTTTTCTTTTACACCCGTATGTATTTGTATAAAGGATGAACTGAGTACTGGAGTCGAAGCCGGAGCCGGAGCCGGAGCCGAAACCGATTTTATTTTTCTCCGGAGCCGGAGCAGGAGCCGTCTGAAATTTCCACGCCTCCGAATCCCTGGTTAGAAGGACCCTGGCCGGCCGGGGGGGGGGGGGGGGGCGTGGGTGCCACCACATCGTTTTTTTTTTTTTTGCGACAGCTCGGAACACGTCGGCAGGCAACAGAGAGCCAAAACTGGGCATAGCTACCTGACCTTTGATGCAAACCGGGCCTTGTGACGCCCGCATTTTCACGGAGGGCCTCTGGTCGTCTTAAGGACCCTCTGTTACCCTCAGAGGGACCCTCTGATGGCCTCTGAAGACCATCACTGGCCTCAAAGGGTCCTCTAGTGGCCTCCATGGACCTTCTGGGTACCTGAAAGATCCCACTGTTTTCTCTCCAGGGGCCCTTTTTACCTCAAAAGGTTCTCTTTTACTTCAAATGACCGTATGTTGGTCTAATACATGAGGCCCCTAGTGGCCTAAAATAGCCCTCATATCATCTAAGGTGACCCCCTGTTTGCCTTAGAAAAGAGGTCCCTCCGGGTGCCTGAGAGGCCCTGTTTGTGTCCCAAAGGGTCCCTTTGCTGGCCTCATAAGGCCCCTAGTTGACCTAAAAAGTTCTCTGATTGTCCAAGGGCCCTCTGTTCGCCTCAGAGGGCCAGCTTTTTCCTCAGAGTGCCTGATGACCTCATAGAGCCCATAGTGGCCTGACATAGCCTTCATATCACCTCAGAGGGCCCTCTGTTGTAAGGCTCAAGTGGCCTTCTCAGAGGGCTCCGACTGCCCTGTGACTGACAATTGTCCACTCTTATCCCTCTTTTGGGTGACCTTTCCCCCCTCTGACACCCAAGCCAAAATACGATTTTGGGACACTGACTCCGAGGGCCAGTTGATTTTCAGAGGGCCCTCTTTGAGGTGGATGTTAGGGCCCTCTGTTCGCCTCAGAGGGCCCTCTGGTGGATTTAGACTTCAGAGGACCCTATTTTGGCATCAGAGGGCGCCTCTCTGTGGCATCAGAGGGCCCTCGGAGGCCTCAAATGGCCCTATTACATCTCAGAGAGCTGTCTTTGACCTCAGAGGGATCTTTTTTACTTCTTTGTGGTGTCTAAGGGGGCCCTCTGGCCTTTGTTCGCCTCAATGAGCCTTAAGGGGTCCTCCGATGACTTCCAAGGACCCTCTTTGATCTCAGAGGGCCTGATGACCTCATAGGGCTCATGGTGGTCTGACATAGCCTCATATCACCTCAGAAGGCCCTCCAGTGGCCTCAGAGGGCACTTTGTCGCCCTTGAAGGTCCTCCATTCGCCTTAGAGGGCCCTCTTTGATCTCTTTGATCTCTTCGATCTCAGAGGGCCCTTTGTTCACCTCAGAGGGCCCTTTGGTGACCTCCAGGGACCATCTTTGATCTAAGAGGGCCGTCTGGTGGCCTCTTAGGGTACCTTGTGGCCTGACATTGACCCTCGTACCTCAGAGGGCCTTCTGTTCGTCTTAAGGGGCCCTCTGCTGGTCTTAGAGGGCCCTTTGTGTACCTGGGAGGCCCCCCTGAGTACCTGAGAGGGCCCTCTGTGTGTTTGAGAGGGCCCTCTGTGTGCCTGAAAGGGTCCTCTGTTTGCCTGCGAGGGCCCTCTGTGTACCTGAGAGGGCCCTCTGTTTGCCTGCGAGGGCCCTCTGTTTGCCTGCGAGGGCCCTCTGTGTGCCTGAGAGGGCCCTATGTGTGCCTGAGAGGGCTCTCTGTGTACCTGAGACGGCCCTCTGTTTGCCTGAAAGGACCCTCTGTGTGTCTCAGAGAACCCTCTGTGTGCCTGAGAGAGCCCTATGTGTGCCTGAGAGGGCACTCTGTGTGCCTGAGAGGCCCTATGTGTGCCTGAGAGGGCCCTCTGTGAGCCTGAGAGGGCCCTCTGTGTGCCTGAAAGGGCCCTCTGTGTACCTGAGAGGGCCCTCTGTGTGCCTGAGAGGGCCCTATGTGTGCCTGAGATGGCCCTCTGTGAGCCTGAGAGGGCCCTCTGTGTGCCTGAAAGGGCCCTCTGTGTACCTGAGAGAGCCCTCTGTTTGCCTGAGAGGGCCCTCTGTGTGTCTAAGAGGACCCTCTGTGTACCTGAGAGCGCCCTCTATGTGCCTGAAAGGGCCCTCTGTGTACCTGAGAGGGCCCTCTGTTTGCCTGAGAGGGCCCTCTGTGTGCCTGAGAAGGCCCTATGTGTGCCTGAGAGGGCCCTCTGTGAGCCCTAGAGGGCCCTCTGTGTGCCTGAGAGGACCCTCTGTGTGCCTGAGAGGGCCCTCTGTGTGCCTGAGAGGGCCCTCTGTGAGCCTGAGAGGGCCCTCTGTGTGCCTGAGAGGGACCTCTATGTACCTGAGAGGGCCCTCTGTGTGCCTGAGAGGGCCCTCTGTGTGCCTGAGAGGGCCCTCTGTGTGCCTGAGAGGGCCCTATGTGTGCCTGAGAGGGCCCTCTGTGAGCGTGAGAGGGCCCTCTGTGTGCCTGAGAGGGCCCTCTGTGTGCCTGAGAGGGCCCTCTGTGTGCCTGAGAGGGCCCTCTGTGTGCCTGAGAGGGCCCTCTGTGTGCCTGGAAGGGCCCTCTGTGATTCTCAGAGGACCGTCTGTGTGCCTGAGAGGGCCCTTTGTGTGTCTCAGAGGGCCTTTGTGTGCCTGAGAGGGCCCCTGTGTGCCTGAAAGGGCCCTCTGTGTACCTGAGAGGGCCCTCTGTATACTTCACAAGGTCCATCATTGGCCTAAATGTGTCCTCTAATAATCCTCAAAGGGTCCCTAAAAGAGTTCTACAATACTTTTTCTTTTAGCGAATAAAATGGGAAGTGGTCAAAAGGGCCCTTGAAGTCATTTCAATTTTTTCCGTGTTATAAAAAAAACTTTTTTTTCTATGCTCCAGGGGGGATCCTAGGACCCCCAGGATCCCCCCTTGGATACGCCACTGCCTGGCGCTCCTCTCGCCGCAGAGGGACAACATCAGCAGTCAGCAATCCATGCCGGCAACCGGTCGGGCCGGCAGCGCGCTGCACCGGCGCCACGACAGTGTTCGCGGCGGGCGCGGCTCAACTTTACTCGGCCATAAATAGCTGCCTACTAAGTCGTATTTTTCCTGAGTTGAGAGTGCAGCTGTCGGAGCACCGGGCTACCCGTTGGCAACTTGGGCTGCCGCCGGGCACGGGCCGGAAACATTTGAAAATAAACTGCACTGGGAGCCACTCTCCATGGCTGCCGTCAATAAATACTGGATGATTCAGAGCTGCCGTGCGGTACCGTGTTCCAAGAAGGCGTCAGTCAGAATACTGAGCTGGCTGCCGCCGTCACTGAGCCCCGAGTTTGGTTATCGGCAGACCGCAGAGCGCAGGTCGCAGTTGGTGAGAACGAGTGTCACTGCCCTCATGACAGCTCACGCGACGGTGCTGGACCGCTGAGATGAACAAAGACCTCCGCCACTCTCCCTCCAACCCTTCTCTCTACCGGAAACTGAACACCTCTCTCTCCCCTCCCTGACCCTCATCTCTCACTGACAGTTTGGCCGGCCTGAAATACCTACTCGGGACCTGTTCGGCAGCCCGGCCCTGGCTAGCCGCCGTATCACCAAGGCTAAACCAGACACCCTGAGAGAGCTGGGTATGGGCCTCACGGACCCGACGGACACAATAGACCGGTGCCAGATCGTCACCAGTCAGCATACTTCGAATACGAGTTCAGTGGGATGGCCAGAGTCGACTATCACAGAACTGAAGGCCCACTACTGGTCAGACGTGAAATCCGACCGACGGGCCATCATTTCTGAGACGTTTACTGCCGCGAGCAATCCACTTTGGTGTCTCAGAGATTGAAGAGCGCTGTTAGCACACTACCACGGCTACATAATCTTAGCATCACGACGCCGCGATCTAGACCACTCTAACGACCAAGGAGACATTCCTGACATTTGCGGTGGTCTCAATAGGATGTTCGGCTGCGGCCGGTCGGCTGAAAGTTACGAAAACGGCGGCGACTCCCCAGATTCGGAGCGAGCCCAGTCGTCACGATAAAGTTCGGAGAGGGGAAATCGGGAAACGGATCCCATAATGTGTATGACAGCGGCTGGGACAAACCAGCCAACGAGGAAGTCAGCTAAATCGACAGAAGCAGATTAGATAGATTTTCCAAGACGACAAAAAAGGCAGTGGCACATGTTCGGAACATCTGATCCGGTACCATTGCCATTAGACAGTGATGTAACGTTAGCGGTTGGCAACTAAAGGTATTAGATAAATTATTCAAAGGCACATTGCTCGTAAAGCGGAACAAAGAACACATAAATCCAATGAGCAATGAGTGCATTAACTCCATGAAAAGCGCAATGTTTTATTAATTCAAAATAAAAAAGGAGATAAAACAAAAGAGCCCATCATCAGAATGTGCATTGGAAGACTTGTTACATAAAAGAGAATATTGGACTTGCCCTAATCGGCGCGACAAAGACAATTTCTTTCGCTCGCTAAGTGCTTAGTTTTTGTAACGTTCCATTTGGTGTGCGCACATCACGTTTCGCACATTCTAACCTAAAACGTTTCGTCAGATGATATGGAATGAGCCGATGGAAGACAGATTTTAGATGAGCTATGGAAGACCAGCCATGAGGACACAAAACCAACTCAAGAATGCCTTCAGCGCTCTCAGCTTGCACATTCGTCGGAGCGTCCGTCCGATGCCGCAGCACCGCCCGCCGGGAAGTTCAAACCTCTGAGGAAATTACTTGCCGGCCCGGGGGAGACGGCTTGGTGAGAGCGCCACCGACGAGCCACTAACGGCGCCGTCCGTTTCCGGCGACATTATTACCCGGGCGAGCTGCCGGCGGCGCTGATACGTCCGACCAGATTATAAATCAGACCCGGCAACACACCGACACAACGTGTGGTGTAACACAATCCACTGAAAACCGCGGAACAAACAACCGTCCCCGTCAGAAGGAGAGTGTCGGGATAAACACGCACTAAAGTGGTCGCTGGTGGGTGGCAGCTGCCTTCCAATAGCCGTGTAATTCGATTGTAATTCGGCGTTCACGGAGGCGGCGGCGTTCGTTCCGATCGAGGACCGGCGACTTCTGGTCATTTCCATCGCGGCCGCCTCTCACACGGCCCAACGACTCGACATATCGATAAATCGATGATACGACCGGCAGCGACCGGGCGGAAGGCGGGGAGCGGCCGGATGGCGGACGGAGGAGCATGGCGACGCCAAACATCCCAATCCTGACAGTGACACTGACCCGACACCGACTGACACCGGCTGTCACCGATCTGACACCGATTGACACCGATCGACGACATCCTGACATTACCGTGACATGCCCCTGACCCCACTACATCACCGATCTGACACCGATTGACACCAGACTGACATCATCCTGACATCATCCTGACATTACCGTGACCTGCCCCTGACCTCACTACATCGCCGACTAACACTGAGTGACACCACCGTGGCATCACTCCGGTACTTGCTGACACAGCCTTCAATCAGTCTGACACCCAGGCAACACAACATTCTGACACCACCGTGACCCCGCCGGGAGGCCATACGCCACCCAGGCCGCGGTGAGGTCCGTGACGGGCGCCGTGTTATCACGATGTCACGGCGAGTCTCACCAAACATCGTCCCGTGACGCTGCTGTGACGCCCTGCCCCTCCTAGGCTGCAGTAAGTTCTGTGTTATCACATCGTCACGGCGGATCTCGCCAGACATCGCACCGTGACGTTCGTGACGTCACGGTAAGTGACTAGTGGACCTGCCGACCGAGAGACCCCAGTTCTGCGACCACCGACCACCAACCGACGACCGCGCACCGCCGCACATCCGCCCTGGGTCAGTTTGATAGGCAGTGCGGTGCCGGTGGGTAGGTGTAACCGAGCTGTGATCGTTAACACGCGCTGCGGATGGGGCGGTCAGGCACCGCCGACGTGTGCGCTGTCACCTTCGCGAGAAGAACCCTGAGCCTGTCTGCCTGCATCACCATCTCGTGAAGCTCCCGAACTGCTGGTCGGCGGCCTTGTATAGGATGCAGGAGTTACGTGCAGGACACAGGGGTTACATGGGCTATCGGACCACCATGTGATCTGACTAAGTCGATACAGTCCCTTCGAAAAACGTCTTTCCGTGTGCAACGTACAAACATTATAATAAGCGCGGAGCAGGGAGCACTTACACTTGCCGTGAGACATTGCAAACCAAATTAGGTCATGTGTTGCGTTGGTGTATACTGTTTCACGTTGACCTCCCACATTCTACCACGCTTGTTTGCTAAAACAGATAGCGCTCTTGCCCGAGTGGCCATGTCAGATTAACGCTCCAGCCCTAGCGCTACAAACAAACACGATCTACTACATGCAAAAGAGCTGTGATGACATCCATTTCGCCAGAAACATGACTCAGGCTGGCGGCCGCGGGGCGATAGGAGCCGCCCGGCCGGTTCGGCCGGCCCAGGAAGCGCTCTGTTTATCAGAAGGATAGTCATGCATCAACACGGGGATACGACCGCCACCGATACGGCTGTGTACGCCCGGTGCGGCGATCCGGCCAGGCCGGCCATGGCAGGTTACTACAGCCGGGATTACCACCAGTGCAGCGGCTAAATCGTGTGCTAAACTGTCATTATGACCGTACACGGCGATACGACGTGTAGGACAACGAGCTGTCAGAATGGCGTGCCTTGTATCGCAGTAGGAAATGAAGAGGCCATGGTTAGCGATAACGCAGTGAACACGGTAACGAAACTCGAGCATTGTTTAGGTATGTAAATAGCGGATATTCCTTTATCGACATAACTCGCTATGATTGCTCCAATAAAATTCTGCTACGTATTCAGCTGCTTGCTAAGATTTGCTGTTACTCCAGAAAAGTTACTCTAGAAAAAAAAAATGTTTGCGACGTAAAGAATGCAAAGAATGCGACTAAATCACGGACGATAGGAAGCACCAGCGTCCCATAGCAAAGACACGTTTCACCAGCCGCCGTGGCTTCACATTTGGAGAGGACATTACAGAGGCGCGGCACATTTCAGTTTCACGAGAATGTGCCGACTGAGGCCGCTAAATAGTGCCAATGGATTCCAGACATCCAATGATCCCATCAGGATACACAATCGAACAAAGTTGAAACTTCCAAGAAAGTTAATCACACCAGGTTACAGCCTGTAGTTGGTATTTTTGTTGCTAACACATACAGAACTTTGGCTGTTTCGCTAGCACAAGAGGGAACAAAGGCGACCAGGGAAGTATCAAAGGCACATATCTGCCAAGTTGGTATTTGTGTTACCTCAACTAACATTAAACTTTGGGGTTATTTGGTGAGCATAATCTAAAAAGAATGTGCTGAAGTATTGGATGTACTCAGCACAGACAGTGTTCAAGGCAGGGCCTCGGCTAAGGAATTTTGACTACTGGGGCAAATCGTCCAAGTGTGTTGGCGCCCTGCTGGGGGAGGGGGGGGGGTGTTTGGACACCTGCGGTTTTTTTCTGCGTTTTTTTTCGCGGATATCTAAAAAACGGCGGCGCTCCATCATCCATCAATTCTACACATGTTGTAAAAATTTCAGACCAAGGTCATTCAAGATCAGGTCACCAGGTCACTTCAAGTGACCTCACTTCATAAAAACTTTCAATGTCTGCCATAGCTACACCGAGTGACCGATCGCTTTGAAACTTTCAGCGATTGCTAAGGGCAACAGCATGTACAAAATTTATATCTCGGAATTTTCATACCGGTGACCTAAGGTCAGCTGAATTTTGCGACCTCTATTATACCTAAGTCTAGGAGAAAATTCAAAACCACCTCTTTTGGACGAGAAAGTCATTCTAAGCACTATAAAACACTGTACGTGACTTTGACACACTGAACATGAAAATAGCATCCGTGACCCTTGTTTATGCCCCTGAGGTCATCTCAGTTCACGAATGGTATCTAACAGTTTTTTTCGCGAATAACTGTCGAAAGGGCATGCTAGAGCGCTGAAAATGCCTTAGCTGTGTTTGGCTCGACGATGCAGATCGACTGATATGCAACATGACAATTTCCGGTCAGATCATGACCTTGACCTGAGGTTGAATTTTCAAGTTAACCTTCAATGTCAAATTGTAGTTAATTTGACGAGTCTTGACAAGAGGAACGCGATGTCGGTAAAATAAAGCTCGTGCAATGCATGAGTCAAAAGTTATTGCAGAAAAAACTGTTCCCGAAAAATCGTCTATTTTGGTAGTTTTTGCCCCTTGCATGCAAAACCGTTGACGTTAGGTCAAATCTAAGAGAAATAACCAGAAAGCATGCTAATATGGCTATCAATGCGCTGTTCCGCGGTGCTGTAAGTGTAGCCCTAATTGGTTCCCGAGTTATGCGTCGGCATCTTGTAAACTGTCGATATTCGACCTGAAAATCGGCGAAATTTGGCCTTCACCATGACCTGACCTTTGACCTGACCAAAAAGTGACCGAAGTAATTTCGTCGTTATTTTTGACGCTCTTTCGAACGAAGATGGATTATGGGGTACAAAAAGATATGTTTGCCAATGCACATCTATGTTTTTGGATGGAAATATTGAGGGTGCAGCTGCACACCGTGCACTAGTGATGTCAATCGGTTACCGAAAATTTCGGTTACCGAAAAGATATGGTGACCGATTCGGTAATCGGTCGGTCAGGCCCCCAAAAAATCGGACACTTTCGGTCACCCTGCCAGTGAAACCATTTTTAAAAAGAGAAAGTATTCCATTTTTGCCTAGTTAAAATGATATTTATTGGGATGTTAATGATAAAGAGTTGCAAAATTTCCCCCAAAAGCTACAAGAGATGCCACATTTTGGCAACTTCAGTACCCATCCCACCCAGCAGGCAGCAGCCACCCATTGTGCAACCACAACTACAAGCAAGCTGATTTTGACTCAGTTGGCCCCACAAGTACACGCAATTTTGAAACTCAATTCCAGTCTAACTGTTAAAATATCACCTGTAATCAAAGAAGTATTGCCTACAAAAATCATTATACAGTCATCAAAAATGCCAGGACAAAAAGAACTTGAATTAGGTACTGAAATGTGTTTCTGAAGAATGGACAGTTAGCACTTAGCACTTAGCAGTGATCACATTTACATTTCACAGGTGTTCTACTATTCCACATTCTCCTTAAATATTGCAGGTACCAACCAAATGTTTGAAATCTCACAACATAAAAACATAGGAATCTGGATAAAAACTACAGAGGGCCATATCCACTTTCTGGAATCTTCCACATCATCTCCAAACACAAGGTTATTAAGGATTTCGAAGCAGATGCGCCATAACAGAGACTATAAACAAGCTGATTAAGTTGCTGCAAAAAAGGTTTTGGAATGTTACATGCTGCATCGTGAATGATTTCATTGATGTAGATAAATGATCCAACACGATATTGAATTCTAATAAAATCAAGATTGTGAGTGTAATTCACTACAAAAAAAAATAATTTCCCTTCAAGGATTCAACCAAAAGGGCATATAAATAAATATTACGTCATCGTCTTACATCCTTTAGTTAGGGAAGAGAGGATCTTAAAAGTCAATCCTTGGTTTTTTCTATTATTTTGCGCCACTTTGGATTAATTTTATCTGCATATTGTGTTTTCTTGTAAAGATAAGACAAAGTGCCAGTTTAATGAATTTTCATTTCATTTTTTGGACGAAATTCAGGCTCACAGCTACCTAATACCTGCCTTTTCAGATGGATTTTCAGTGTCAAATTCTTCGTAGAGTATCTCAGACCACATCTCAAGACTCAAGGCCAGTTTCCAAGCAGTGTTGATGTGGTTTGTGGTGTTTTGATTCTGCCTTTTCTCCTAGGGAATGTTGTCATGAACATACCTATTACCAACCATTAGACTTACTAATTGATCGTGCTTTTGCAACGTGAATGAGTATTCTTCCTTACATAGACCACAGTAGATTCTTGACAATTCTAATTAACCAAATCTGTGAAATGCTGAGGTCCATGTGTTTCTACCCTTAACAATGTAAATTCTACTGCACAAAATGTATTTTGCAGTGGCTAAAAATTGACTGAACTTGGTCTGAAATGCCATTTCCCATTATTTTTTATCAGACTTTACCAAACATTTTAATTTTGGGGTAGAGTAACAGCAAATAGAATTTCGGTCAAATTTCGGTCAAATTTTGGCTTGGGATGTTATCGGTCGGTATTCGGTCGGAAATTTTTCCCAAATTTTGGTTTCGGTCGGTATCGGTCAGACATTTTTTGGAAAATGACACCACTACCGTGCACTCCCTCTTCCGCCGCCCCTGATTTCTTGCCACAAACGTCTTCAACCGCTCCCGAATGAAAGAATGTACGTTAATATTGATATATTCTTATTTTGTGGAGGTTGGGCAAAGCCTGATCACTACTGGGGCATTCCTCAACTCTACTGGGGCATTTGCCCCAGTAGTTAACATGTTAGCCGAGGCCCTGGTTCAAGGCAAGCTCAAACGTTCAAGGCTCGAGATCAAAGGCCGCACGCCGAGAAAATATTTCGTAAACCAGCCGACCTGCCAGTGCACCGGAAACCCGGTCAGAGGCGCCAGAGCCCGACAGTGCTCAACTGCTCAGTTCGCTCCGCTGTTCGACCAACACATCATCACAGCCACATCACTCTCATCACAGCTCCCACAAAACACGCCGTCTCAGGCCGGCATGCGGTCAGTTCCACGTAAATCCCTGGTACCGGGAGGTCAGAACCGCTCGAAGACACGGGCTCGTCCACTGTTCGTCATGGTAGACCAGCGGGCTGATGGAGACGCATCCGTCCGCATGCCGCGCGGTCGGAAAGAGCCGGAGATAAGCCAGGTTGCAGGCTCGCTAGGCTCGCGGTCTCGGTGCCCGGGTGGTGAAAATCGGTGGTCATTTTCAACTCTCTCAGGCCGACGCTCCGGTCGAGGAGGCGGATTAAAATGCGCCGCTGCAGCGGTCACCGTGTCCGGTCGGCTGCAGGCGAACGTCGCTTAGTGACAGGACGACGGCACGACTCGTCGCCCGCACAGGTCGCCGCGCGGTCCGACAAGGTCGCTCGAGCCGGTGGGTGAGACTGAGGTAAGGCCGTCAGTATCGCGTCCCGGTCCACTGGGGCAGAGCGGCGCGGCGCGGAGACGACCTTCCCGCAGCCACGGCGCGGCCGTTGGCGGCGCGGGCGGACGGGACGTTTCCAGAGCGCTGCTGTCCCTCCCTCTCTCTCCGGGGACGGCGGCCAGCCATCGACCTTCAGCCCGTGTGGAGAGATCGGCCAACACCCGACCACGTGACCGACCAAGCATGACGTGGCGCGGCCAAACAGACGGTCACGTGATTGTAAGAAGTCCCGGTTGACTGCGGCGCGACACGCGGCTCATTGGAGATGGAGGGAGGGGAGCGGCGCTGCTGGCCCACCCACCGACCGAGCTCCTGGGAGTGGACAAAGGTCTCCATAGCCGAAAATGGACTCTGCCTTTGGAGACCAGCGACCACAGGAGACATGCAGTCCCCCTCTGGCGACCGCCCTCTCTGCGGTGTCACTGTTATCGCTACCCAGAAGCCGGGGCTGCACGCGTCACTAAGCTGAAGCCCGTGTCGGACAGGCCGCTCAGCAGCTGCCTTCCGTGCACAGACCGAGTGTCAGATGCCGACACCGCCTCTGTGTGCATACTTAGCACGTTAGCGCGGCTGATTTAGGTGGTTGTACCCGTTCACGGCACAGCTGCACGCTGCATGTAACCGGACGGCGTGCACCGGCACAGTGCACAGCGGCACGGGGTCGCTCTGAACCGGCCCAAGTGTGGCACTCAGCGGTCCCGGCGTGTCACTAACCGGCCCGCGAGTTAGCGGTTGTGATCGCGCTCAACGTCACATCTCTCACCCAACCACGCCGCATGCACTGTGCGGGAACTGGTGCGTAGAAAATGTCCCTTAAGTGTCACAGCGGTGTGATTGACACGGTGCGGCACGGTTCACCGACCGACCGCCCGGCGGAGTGGGCATACACGACATCACGTCCGGGGCTGCGTAACCTCCGGTCGGCCGCCAATTGACCACAGGCGAGATATACAGCCGGCGCCGCGGCCATCTGTCTACCGGACATCGGCGGCGGAAGCCGGTGCCACTTTCATTTCACTAGATGCGCAAATTATCTACCAAACAAAAACGTCTTCACACTCGCACACATTCGAACCACACCGGCTGGCGTTCTCTCGCCTCAGGCTGGGCTCACACCGCCTCCGGGTCGAGACGGGGAGATGGTCTCACACGCCGAGAGACCTACGCCTATGCTCGTGTGGTCCGTTCGTACAGGATGAGGATCATGTCATACGACAATGTAGGCTGACACGCAACGTCTCTAGCTTTAACGAGGCCGATTCCCTCCCCAACGCTCTATCAATGTACACGAATGTTAATGCCCCGAAACTCTGTTACGACGTCCTTAGAGCCTTTACGTAGTGTCCGCCGTTTGTCGAACGTATCGTCTGTACTCATCGATTGCCGATTGCGCGTTATATGTTGCTTACAAATATCTAGGCCCGGAGCCGAGATGGTTTCGACCTCCGAGGTCCCACGGGCGGTTAGCCTGCGCCGCGCCGAATCGCTAGAGATCATTGATGGACTGAGGGTTGTTTTTAATGTATTTTATCCTGTATTGCTTGCATCGTTTTAATATGCCATGTTAGTGTTTGTGTCTCCCCCCCCCCCCCGATACCCAAGGTCAATAAACAAATGAATGAATGAATGAATGCCGCTCCATCAGACAGGCAGGTTGAGAGGGTTGGTTAGTCGCGACCCGCAGCGGCACAAGGAGTCCGATCACAGGTCAACCGACAGGTGGACACTGGACAGGCTTGGACAGGCTTTTAGCAGCGAGTTCAATGAGTCGTGCAGAACGGCGAACGGTCGCTGCACCATCCGGAACTCGATACCTCGTTTGTTGGACCACAGGAGGGTTCGTGTCCGGTGTCCCCAACTTCCGGCATCATGTGACCGAATGAGAAAAGCAGCTCTGGCGCTGGAATGAGAAAGTCAGCCGGTGGCGATGGTCGAAGAAGATTCTTGTAGTCGCCCCGAGCGGACGTCAAGTGGCGGACACGAACACTTCAGTCCGACTGTCGCTTTCATGTCACATTGTCACAAATGGTCATCGCTCGGTCTAAATTCAGGGACGTTCGATGCAGGACCGAGTGCGTCGTCCATCAATATGTCTGCGCCGTGCACCGTGCCAACAGTCCGAACGACACGTCCTCAGAATGGGTAACTGAGAAGTTACTGAAGAAATAACCGGCTGACAAAGCTGACACAAAACTGACAAAGACAGATGATCGCACGTCGACATGTAACAATCCCGACACACAAACGCACTCCGCCCCATCATGACAGCGTCGAGTGGGCAGCACCGGCCGGTCCCGCCCCTGATTACGGGCACGCCCCGCGTCCTCACCACTGCCAATACCGTGTCGCGCTCCATTCGCGCCACTTCTGTCGCCGGAAATCGTCCGCTGGGCCACCGACGCCGGCCCGAGCGTTCAATTTGGACGCGCTCCCAGCCCTCCTCGCCGCCGACTCCGGGGCAGATGGGCGCCGGCCGTGCCGTGACTGCCGGCCGCCCCCCCCCCCCCCCCCCCGAGAGCCGGTGACGGTGTCGATTGCTGTGGAGAGCGGCGACCCTCCCCCAGGGCGCTGCAAACGCTGTGTGGCTCCGGCGCCTCCCGAGCCGCCCGATTGAGAGCTATTGAACGAGCGCTATTCTCAAACATACCCACTCTCACAATATACTCGGGCGGTATCACAAAGTTCGAGCTTCGCCAGTTATTTGACGATAAATTATTAAATATATACCGAAATAGTTGGCCCAAGTTCAAAACAAATTACTCGACCTGATGCTATCCACTAGGAACCTCGATGGAATTGCTAACTTCCCAAACCGGTTGTTAGTTAGCGCTAGTTGAGCGCCTGCTGCAGTAACCACTAGTCGTTGCCGTTGATCGGTGATAGTTGGTCGCTAATCGTTGGTCGTCGTTGGTCGTTTTTCGTTGGCTGTTATTTGTAAGTAGTTTACCCAGTGGACGTCGGTTGTCTTGGTTGGCTGGTTCACTGGTCAGTGATCTGTGATCAGTGGTTGTTTATTATTACACGTGATCAGTGGTTGTTTTTTCGTGTTAATATTTCCTTTTTTGTGCGTTTATTTGTGTTTATGTTTTGTGGGAAAGGCGCTTTGATTTAAGCATTTTGCTTTTGCGCCGATCCGCGATTATTTTCTCCGATGTTTTTTGTTCTTGGTTAACAAAATATACTGAACTGAACTGAACTAAACTGAACTGTTTATTATTAGGATGCAGCTTTTACTGCAAAGTCGTTGATGAGTGGCTGCAGCGTGCAGGTCAAAGCGTTCGCACACCATTGGCCATTGGTCATTCATTGGTCATTGGTCATCGGTCATCGGTCGGTGACCGTCGAACAGCGGACGTTGGTATACAGGGTGGAAAGTAATTACGCGAACATACTTTTTCGTCTTCTAGTAATGAAAAAAACGGCGGTGACATAAACAATATATGTTTTACTTTATCCTTATCTAGTTGCGATGCATTGACATAGGCGTTCCGGCATGATTTACATCAGCATGTGAAGATCTGTTGGCCAAAGCTCAGCCCACACCTTATGGAGCTGTCCAGTGAGGTAATCGGTATTGGTGGCTCCTTGCAGCTTTTAGACGGTCTCCTGAGGAGTCATCTGGAGATTTTAAATCGAATTGAGGCCCAGGCGTTTCCCAGATCAGCTTTTGTATGTCCTGAAGAAAAACAGGTTCTCACAGCACCAGTATTGCGTTTTGTTGGCCGTGAAAGTAAGGATTTCACCAATCACGAAGAGCAGTTTCTTTGCGTCAGGCACAAAAGTGCGCTCAGTCATTTTGCCCCTTTCGTTGCACGGTGGATTAGACAGAGACACTCGTCTTGGAGGATGTTCCACCGGTTGTATACTTTATTTTTAGTGACCTTTTTTTTAGCGCTACACGCAATTCTGACACCACCCGGGGGCTCGTGACCCACTGATGTGTTCCTTTGCCGGATGTTTGAAGGTTGGGACGGACGGGACATAGGACGCAACAGCAGCCCTCAGAGCAGTTGTTCTGCAGGTTTGACGGATGAAACAGTTTCACAGATGTCTCACCCAACCACAAATCCAGCTGCCTGTCCTCCTCTGTCCATCTTTGATTGTCTTTGAAAAGCTTCAATTAACAATTCTGCTGTTAATTCGTGAATTTTGGTCATCCCGAGGGTTTTTACGACTTAATTTTCGAATTTTTGCGTATTAATGTGCGAATCGTGATATCCTAGATCGGGTACCCGGCCAGAATAAGCTATTTTGCCAGTTTTCGGGTCGACTGGCGTCGTTTTGTCGCCGACATGGTGACCACCCGTCCGGCGACAGAATTCGCCGAGGGGTTGCTGCCGCGGACGGCTTTGCTTTTTAAGTCCTCTCAAGTGTTATTATGTTTAAAAAAAAACGTATAATTGTGCAATGCTGGTGCTGAGACCGCTACGAATCCCTTCTCCGCCAGTCCAGCGAAAATAATCACAAACGCTTTCCCTGGCAGCTCCAAATTGAGCTCTTTGCCCATTTCGGTCTTGTGCAGCGTATGGTGTCTGCACCATATTAAGTCGAGAGGTGTTTAAGACCTTCCAGGTCATTGTTCAAAGTTAGGTCACTTTTGGTAGATGAGGCGACAACAAACACGACCAATTATGTTCCATGACAGCCCGTACTCATAAAAATGCTCCACTGACGGTCAAAATTGTAAGAAAATACATGTTCGCGTAATTACTTTCCACCCTGTAGGTAAGTGGTCAGGGCCAGCAAACGCTGCAGCCAGTGGCCATCACTCAATGACGATTGACGAAGCAAACGGTGTATGTAGGTGGTGGAAATTGACCGCGACTTTCGGTCACCATTCAGTGACCAAGACCATCGGTAAGCCGTGGCTGGGGAGTGGTCTAGACATGGTCTCCATTAACCGTCTGCTCTGACCAGTGTTTTTTTTATGGTGGATTCACGGGTGACTGGTCGGCCGACCACCTCAGCAGTCGGTGTATAGCCCATCACATTTGTCGCCTCATCATGCGGCTCCGCTGCACCCCTCCTCCTCCCCAACCCCTCACCCCCCACCCCCCTACCTTCGGCGGTCCGCCGACTACATTAGGCCTCCCAGCAGATCAGCGATGCTAATACAATGCCAGTTGTCCGACACAGATAGTTACGGTGCTCCAAACAGCCGGGTTAACCCAACTACCGGCGCCGCGCCCATTTATTCACTTCGGATCGCGTCAAATCGGCATTTTATCCTCATTGATGCATATGATGAAACATTAAGCAGAACAATGACGAAAATAATGAATGAAAAATGGGCTCGCCCCGGGCGGGACAGATTGGGCGAGGCCGGGCCTTATGGCCTACTATCGATTGCCCCAACGACCCTGAGGCGGCCGGCCGAGCCGCACGGCTATAGCAGCGCCAGTCGCCACCGACTGCAGTGCCTATTGGAAACGTAGGCATTAGGTAATACAGACATCGTGATACAAACACCTCAGGGTATAACCAAAACTCACAAAGCTGACTGAAAAATTCAACTGTGCTACAATGACATCCATAAGAAACCTTGGCATCACATCTCTTTCTCAGCTCGTGTCCCACATAGCCACTAACTGACCTCCAGACCCCGGATAAAAAGTATATTAGAGCCACAGCACGTCTCCCCTCTGCCTTCCCCCTTACTCTGCCTCCGTGACTGACACGTCACCCGGCCGCCTGGCCCGCCAGCATCGGAACGTCTCCGACAGTCCTATACGGCAGTGCACGCGTGCAACTATGCAGCTGTGCACGACGATCACCCGCCGTCGTGCAGCGCTGACATCTTGGCACCTAACCTATCGACTGTCCTGTGCCCGTCCAGTCCCGTCTTGTCCTGTCCTGTCCTGTCCCGTCCTGTCCTGTCCCTCTGCACTCTATGCTCGGCGCTGCCCAGCCGTGACACCGAAGTCTGCACAGAGAGCTAGAGATCAGATCAATGATCATCGAATGGGCCGAGAAAGTGTCCGGCGCAAGATAAGTGCAGGGTGGAAAGTAATTACGCGAACATACTTTTTCGTCTTATAGCAATGGAAAAAGCGGCGGTGACATGAAAATTTCATCTTTTCATATATTCCTATTTATGTGCGATACACTGACAAAGGCGTTCACGGGCATAATTGACATGAGCATGTCAAGCACTGTTGGCCAGAGCTTAGTCCACGCCCTGGAGCTGTCTGGTGAGGCAATCGATGCTGGTGGCTACTAGCAGCTCTTAGACGCTCTCCTGAAGAGTCGCCTGGATATTTTTGATCAAATTGAGGTCTGGGCTATTCCCAGATTGACCATTATATGCCCAGAAGAAGAACGGGGTTCTCAAAGCACCAGTCTTGCGTCTTTTTGGCCGTGAGAGGAAGGACTTTATCAATCATGAAGAAGAGTTTCTTTGCGTCGGGCTCAAAAGTGCGCTCAATCATTTTGCCCCTTTTGGTGCATTGATGGATTAGATAAAGAGACTCGTCTGGAAGGATGTTCCACTAGTTGTATACTTTATTTTTGGTGGCCTTGTTGGTCACTACATGCAATTCTGACACCATCCGGGCGCTCATAACACGCTGATGTGTGTTCCTTTGCCGGATGTTTGAAGGTTGGGACGGGCGGGACGTCGGACGCATCAGCAGCCCCCAACGCGTTGTTCTGCAGGTTTGACGGATGAAATAGCTTCGAAGATGTCTCACCCAACCACAAAGCCAGCTGCCTGTCCTCCTCTGTTCAGGTTTGGCGGTCTTTAGAAAACTTAAATTGACAATCCTGCTGTTAATTCATGAATTTTGGCCATCTCGATTGTTTGTACGGCTTGATTTTCAAATTTTCACGGATTTATGTATGATTCGTGATATCTTAGATCGGGTACCCGGCCAAAGTAAACCATTTCGCCTGTTTTCGGGTCGACTGTTGTCGTTTGGTCGCGGAAATGGTGGCCACCCATTCGGCGCCTGAATTCGCCGAGGTTTTACTGCCGCCAACAGCTTTGCTTTTTAAGTCCTCTTAAGTTTTATTATGCTTCAACCAAACGTGTAATTGAGTAATGCTGGTGCCGAGACCGTTCCGAGTCTCTTCCGCACCAATCCAGCCAAAATAATCACAAACGCTTTCCCTGGCAACTTCAAATTGAGCTCTTTACCCATTTTGGTCTTGAGCAGCGTATGGCGTCAGCACCACTCGAAGCCGAGAGGTGTTGTAGACCTTCCAAGTCATTTTTCAAAGTAAGGTCACTTTTGTTAGATGAGGCGACAACAAACACGACCAGTCATGTTCCATAACAGCCCGCGCTCATACAAAATCTCCACTGACGGGCGAAATTGTAAGAAAATACATGTTCGCGTCATTACTTTCCACCCTGTAGGTATACAATAAACGTTGTTCTCTTGCTGCAACGTGAAGGGTTTTAGAGTCAACTTTCACGAGTCAATTATTCTATTAGGCACAGGTACGGTAGGTACGTACAGCCCACCGCTAAAGTAATGTAGGGTTTTACCAATCTCAACGGTTGGCTTTGACTGGCGATTGTTTAATGCGGAGTGATCGAAAAGAAGATGTCAATAGCTAAAGTTGCAGCTGCAAGGGTGACGATACATATAAGCTACATTCAAAGTTTCATTGTAGTCTGGCTAATCGTTCCTAAGCTTCAGAAGCAGAACATACCCATGACTGAAACCCCACATTACTTCTGCTGTGGACTGTACCTATGCAACAGAGGATTAACGACAAGACGATAGGTGAGGGAGATGAGGACTGAGGGTTGATCAGCATTGTGCCCCTTCATCTCACAGCTTTCATGGCTAATCTGTGTTGATCATGCCGAAAAAAAAAAAATATTCACGCAGAAAACCAGCTCGCGTACCTTTGTACCGTCTCTATTTCAGTGTTGACACTGCGGATGGTGTTGGCAGCGCCTGGGCTGTCGCGCTGGCCAACTGGGACCTGCGGGAGGTCCTGTGTGACGTCACCGTCATAATGACGTCATGGGCCTCCAGCTGGATCCGTCCGCGGCGGCGATACGTCTGGTCGGTCCGGACCGCAACCAACCTGACTGGGCCGACCGCGCGCGGTCTAAGTTGCCAAGCGATTGGAAATAGGCCAGGATTGGAAAAATGCGGCAGCGCGGCCCATTTCACGAGCCTATGAGAGGACAGGAGAGTTGAGAAGTATAGTGACGACGCCCGGAGAAGATGGCGGACTGGATGTCCGACACGTTCTCCTCTGCAGGCGTCATCCGTTGTCTCCGAGACCGTCGTCGTCGTCAGCGACCGCCGAGCGGGCGACACGACACGTCGACGGCGGCGAAAATGACACCGCCTCCGCCAGATGGGGCAGGATTAGTTTTACAATGGTGGGATCATCCTCCGCGGCGGCGGCGACAGAGACTTTGTGAAGGGCTGAGGCGAGATGGCAGGAGCGGGGCGGGGTGGAGGAGGTGCAGGACCTGCCCGGGTCGCTCTCTGATCTCAGAAGACTCCGCCGATCGACCTCCACTCTCAGAGCAGCGCCGTGATCTCTCTGTGATAACACAACACTTCAGACGAGCGCCGACTGCGCTCGGCGGCGAGACGGCCGAGCGGTGGTCTCCGGGGTGAATCCTCTGCCCCTCTGCCGTCGCTGCCGGCTCATCCCTCGCTCTCTCTGCCGCCGAGAGCGACGCGGACCGGATATGGGCCGGTCGTCCGAGCGTTAGAGCCGCACCAGGCGAGCCCTCAGTCAGGGATAGATCGACGGTGTGGGGGCGAGAAATGGCCGGGCTTAATCATCCTGTCTGGCGGCGTGGTGCCGTGTCGAATTCAATTTCGGCGGTGCTGCTGAGTGGTAGCCGGCACTACTGGGCGCTGAGAGGGCCTGAGCGCTCCTCAAGAGGAGGCCCCAGATACCGGCTGGCCGCCCAACCCGTCATCCGTCCGTCAATGATTCAGAGCGCTGCTCGCAACCGCCGGACGAGTCATACGCCGACTCCCCAGCCAACCCTACCTCACCGCCATCGCCACCGCCACCGCAAAGCCATCGTCACCGCCGCCACCGTCACCGTCGCCGCCGGTATCTCAGATTCCATCTGGCCGCTCGGATAGAGCCGTGGGAGAGAGGGCCGGGAGCGAGGCCGATGTGATCTCTCGGCTCATCCCCCGCCGCCGGCCGATGTCGGCGCTGACCGGCTGCAGGGCTCTCACGGCACGAATCACGGCGGTCATCGGGAGCAGCTCCCACTCACGGCGGTCGCTGACCGGGCGGTCACGGCGCGCGGCCGTTTTTCACGGCCAGTCACCTATGTTGTACCACAGAGTTGCAGCGGTCCCACATTGCGCCGACCGCGCTCAGTGTCCATCCGTGCCCCGTAGCCGGCCGTATCGTGCCTCCAGCTCTGTCGGTGGTCCGGCCGACCCGCTGGCCAAGCATCACTCGCCGACACTATCTCAGTTACACTCGGCGGTGCAGAGACCGCCGGTGACAGCCAGCTCTGACAGCACCACCTCGTCTCAGTTGGCTGCGCCCGGCCTCGCCGCAGATACACCGGTCTGCAGCGCCGCTGTCCGAGGGTCCCAGGAGACCGGTCGACACGGCTTGACTACCTTGGGTGACAGAATGGCACGCTCTGACCCCACCCCCAATCCCTGCAGGTGACGGCGGGGCACGGTCTGACCTCCTGTGTGGAGGCAGGACTCGCCGTGTCACCGGGCCAGCCGATCACCACCTGGTGAAGATCCGGCCGCCATCCGAACACATTTTTATCGCCACCGGTAACAAAAGATCGTCCATCCCCGACGCGGCAGCAGCAACGCTGACACAGAGCGCGCCGTTTACGAGCGCAGCGAAGAGCCTGTGCCACAGTGGGCCAGCCCGCTGGCACGGTGCCCCAGCCGTGTGGGCATGGTGGAGGGCTGCTGGCGATACTCACTTGTCGGCGTATGGCGGCTGTTTACATAGAAGACGGTCTCCAGGCAGGAGTCAATTTGTGCTTTGAAGTGATCGATTTGTCTTCCCCATTAGTACGTTAATCTTTATCTTTACTGCAAAGTGCAAATTAAACCCTTGGTGATTTCCGTCATAATGTGATGCCCATCGATCGCAAACACCGGTCGAAAGTAACCGACTCGACATCACCCTATCATGGAATATTCGCTATAAAACGAAAAAACGAAAAACGCTAAAAACGAACTATAGTTATTATGTATGTACGCCGATCCTCACAATTCTTATGAACATTTGCAGGTGGCCGCTCAGTATAGCAAATAGTTACGCCTTGCGAAGTGTCGGCCTCATAAAGTTAGCATTGAGCATCAGTAACTTGTCGGGTTATTTACCGAGCCGACGATCCCAGGTATCGATTTCCAGCCCACCCTCCCTCCTCTCACAGGATTAGTCGCAGCAGTAGCAGAGAGGCTCCACCGCGCGACAACAGCCGCGCCTCAACTCTTACAAAGACTCGTAATTCACCCGGATTTTTGAGACTGCCTTCTTTTAACATCTGTCTCCAGGAGCCATCCTTTCAAGTATTTTCTAATCGTCTTCAGAGGCCGTGTCACTGCACTGCTCTGTCTGTGTGGGGTGAGGCTTATTGAACAGAGGAGATGGCGAGCGGCCCTCCTCTCCTCTCCCCTCCTCCCTCCGACGGCCCGGCAGCGGCGCCGTGTTACAATCAGCCCGCTGCCACGGCGACACACGCCCGAGACACTCAACTCTGCAGAACCAACACGCCGACATATGTCAGCAGCCGTGCAACAAACAGATTGAAACTACTTAGCTGACAGCCAACTTTGGCCAACAAAAACGCTCCCTTTCCGACTGCACCAATGCGGTGAGCTGAGCTCTCGACGCCGCCCAGCGCGGCCTAAGCCGTCCGGAATCGAGCGGCGGCGACACAAAGGGTGCTTCGGCCGCTCCCCGCTCGGGCCGCCGCGCCGACAGGGTTACCGCTCCCTCCAGCTAATGGTCCCCGGGGGCAGGAGGTACGGAAGGCCGTACAGGGTATAGACCGCACGCGCCCGGTCCGTGATACCGCTACCATCAGCAAACTGCCGCCCTTCAAAACACCACTTAATGAGAGCGCGCCGCTTAATGAGAGCTTAAGACGCCGAATGGCGGAGTAGTTGGTCCTTAGGCCGAGGCAAGTGGCAGAGCATACGCCGCAGCGGGTCGACCGCCGCGGGAGCTACATCCGCGTCCAGATGACCTGATCACTGATGTAACGCCTCCGACGGAGCCGGGCGAGGCAGCGCGCTGTCGAGCCCATTGGAGCTGCAGCCGACGGCGATAATGAACAAAAACGGGATCCTGGAGCCAACGCACGCAGCACTTGGTCCGCATCAGTTGCCACACACAGCGCTCATCGATAAAGGTCCCACGGATGACATTGGCCTACTCGAGTAGTGACGTTTTCCTCAACCTCAATTTTTTATCGTCGTTTGCGATCCACCGTTTGAGAAAAGTACCATAACAGGCGACACCAGCCGTGCACAAACGTTTGACCAATGACAGCAAACGGGTCAACACGAGTCTTATCAGACAGCGACATCACACTTGTAGCTCGCAGTACACCTGTAATTGGTGAGCATGCACGCCAATTCTCGCTCGCCGGCCGTCTTACGGAGCTGGCAGCCGCGGCGCACGGGCCGGGTGGGGCGAGGAATGCGGCCCTTTCTGTGGTGTTGAGATGGTCCACTGGTCGTGTTGCGACTTGCGCCACATGAAGAGTGGCATGACTAACAGCATGATGCGGCGGGATGTGTTGTGTTCTGTTTTGTGGTTAAGTGTAGCTGAGGGGGCTGTGGCTAGTGCACAACGAATGACAGCACAGCCGATCGTGCTGTTCTGCAATCCAGTGTGGCATGGTGTAGTGTGATTGCTGTGTGGTCTTATTGGCTTATACATACCATGTGTGTTGTGCGGTCTCTCCATGACCTGTGCTGTGTTGTGTGATCTGCTGTGCTGTGTGCTGTGGCGCGGCGGGGTGGCGGCCCACCGCCCCATCCGTCACGGAACGATGCTACTCTCCCGGCCGAGAAAGTGCAGACGCCCGCCTGACGCAGCGGCCGACAGACGGACGGACAGACGGGCGACGGGCGGTAAGCAGACGGGCAGAAAGACAGGCGGACGCCCACAGTGACGCTGCGCACAATCACACTCTGCTCTTCATAAAGTTATCGCACGTCCGTGACATGTTATGAACTCATGAGTCACGACACCGGGGAGCTCACGACCACAGCGCAAACTCTGTCCAGGGACGCAGGTATCGCGCTGGGCCTTAGAAGTACCCCATCGTGCCAAGTGGCAGGTTTGCATCTCTACGCTAAACTGGAGAGGACAGGAGACGGGACGGGGAGGCACGGCAGATTTGCATCTCTACGCCAGGCTGGTAGCGGCAGGGAGGGGAAGGGAAGGCGCGCCAGATTTGCACCTCTACGCCCGGCTGGTGGCGGTGAGGGAGGGGGAGGGAGGGGGAGGGCGGCGCCGTGAGCGGTCGGCCGCCGCCGAGGCTGTCCCTACAGCTGTCCAGCGCTCGGGACACCTGTCTCGACCGCGAGGGCGAGGGTGAGTCGAGGTGTGTGGCGGAGACGGAAAGGACGGAGGGCAGAGGGCGGAGGAGGGTGCGCAGATGGAAGGCGGGCGGATACAGGGGCGGACACAATGCCGTCTGGATGTGAGGAACAATGGCCGGTGGCAGTGTCGGGCGTATGGTCGGTGAATACCGGACGTCAACAGTGACCAGTCTGCCGGTCAGTATACCTATACGGGTACATACAGCGGCGCTGTCGCCAGCCGCCAGTCACCCGCCTGCCTTTAGCGCCGATCTGTTGACAAAGCCTGAGTAACCGGCCCCGACGGACATCAACGAGGATATACAGAGCCCGGCCACGACATGACCAGCATTCTAATCATTACATCAATTCTTTCATTATTCATGCTCGGTGGTGCGGACGCTGTACCCCCCCCCCCGCAACGATTATGACTTGCCACAGCGAGCACCATTCAATCCATGCAAGTGGCGGCTGGGCTCGGCAGGATAAGTGGCTCTAAACACTGGACTGTTTGTGATGCAATAGTTGCAGGCGCTGCCGTAATAAATAGGTGGGGCCAGGTGTATGATCACGATAGCTTCATTGTGGACTCCACTGGGCTGGTGATAGACATGTCAATCAACAACGCCCGACGCGGATGAAAAGGTGGGGAAATCTGCCCTAAACAACAACGCCAGACAAAGGCAGACACAAGGTGAGTGAATCTGCCACTGAAAAACGTCTGGTGACAGCCGACTAAACCAGTAGCCGTTGGACATAACACCATACAGACTAACTGCTGGCGCTCCCGTCAGAGATTAGAGGTCAGAGGTCAAAGCGATCTGTCAGCTCGACCGTGTGATGCCACGACCACCCGGCTGCCCGCCCCGAGCGGTTCAGCCGCGCTAAATAACGAGTGAGAAGACTGAAGAGAGGACAGGGCAGACGACAGTGAGAGACAATTGACAAATACGATGCCTATCGGCTATCGCGGCTCCTTGGGCGTTCCCATTTAGCTCAAGTGGATACAGCCGTTTTGGCGGACCTTAGAACCATATACGTTGATTGTTGCCCAAAGGACAGGACCTAATTTAAAATTGGTATCGCGCTTAACGCGACATGAGAAACAGTCCAATCTCTCATCACCTGACCTCGCTTGAGATGACACTGTGGCCCCCTCGGACAGTCGGGCGTTCGCCCACCCCGCCTGGCCTGGCTGGGAGAGCATCAAGAGGCGTGCACGGCTCGGCTCGCTCTCGGCCCTCCATTCTGCGCCCACAGCATTCCTCCATATAAATGCCCCTTGCCGACCACTGCCCATCACGTCAGCCGTACACGCCCCCAGCGGCGCTCGGCCAGCGACCGACACGCCCCGCCGCGCGGCGTGCTCGGCCCGTGGGCGACTGTCCGTCGTCGCTCCGCCGTTCCCGTCACCGGGAGGCGACAGGTCGCAGTGTCGGGGTGTCGACAGTCGAGTCCACTGGCTTCCTGTCCTCCGAAGCCCTCCGGCCACCGGGTACGGCCACGAAGCGCTGAGCTCTGGCCGCGGAATCTGGCGGCCGGCGCGCCGTGACACCGGACAAAAACGACCGCTCGGCGGCGCGCGCGGCCTCCGTGGCGCAGCGGCGCGCCGGCCGGACGGCCGAACGGCCCTGGGCCCGCCGCCGCGTCGGCCGCCCGTTTTTCCAGCCGAGCGGCGCGGGCTCTCACTGACCGTGTCTCCGGCCGCCGCGGGCCCAGATCGACCACCAGGCAGGTGCCGCTGCCGAGCGACAAACGCCAACAAATTGGCAGCAAATCGGGAAAACGGCCACATTGACGCCGTGAACACGGTTCAATGCGATGTATTTATTTGTGGAAAGTCCCCGGATACGGCTGGAGGCGAGTTCCGGAATGGAGTGACCCGTTGGCCATGGATGAACGAGGACGGCGCGCTGTGGTGGGACATCTGACGTCGTCACGCGCCACTCTATGCCGCTGCCAGGTGCGACGACCGCCCGGCGCGCCGCGTCCGCCGCCAGGCGCACAAAATGGCGCGGGGGCGCTCCCACGGCAGTCGCCGAGCCGACCGACCGGCCGGCGGGGCGGGCGGGCAGCGCGCGGGCGTGCGAACTGGGTCCGACGAGCTGCAGCGGCAGTCCACTCGCCGCCGTGCGGACAGCTCACTCCGACGGTCGCTGGAGGAGGAATCTGGCCGGCCGCTGATCCCCGGCGCTGCAGGTCATCAGCGGATCCAATTGTGCTGTCAGACACGTTCCCATGTCGGTGTCTGACCGCGGCTGCAGACCGGCCTGCGGTGTCCGGCGGTGGCGCGGTCGGCGCTAATGTAATGTTCCGCCGGGCGCGGGCGTCCGTCTCCCGGTACTATCGGCCAGCCGACCGGAGCGGCAGAGGGGAGCGCTAATCGTTGCGGACGCAGCCGGCTCCCCTCGCTCATCCCTGGGCGGCTCTCTGCCCAGCCGAGGGAGAGGGCCGCTCTCTCCGGCGAGCCGGGACGCACGCGTCGGCCGACAGCTCCCAGTGGCCTGCGAGCGACACCGCGCCGGGGGGAGCCGGTCGGCAGATGGGGAACGACGCGCGCTAACAGCCGCTCTCCAGCGATGCAGGAAGCGGCCGAGAATGTCTCAGCTCGGCGCGACTGTGAGGAGGCCGGCCCACCGCCGAGCGGCACTGACTCGCGGCGGCAAACAGCGCTGAATAAACACACAAATACACCGGCGAGCCATCAGCGCAAACAATCGCACCCCGATTGAGGGCTGGCTCCGCAGTGTGGCGGCGCCGCCGTGTTGTACGAACTGCGAGCACAAAGGAAACGGGGACGGCGCCGGCCGGAATCGATAGCGCTGAAAGCCATTCAATGATGAGCCGATGATCAAATCAAATCGTGGCGTCTGTATGAATTTGAATGGATTAACTCTACAGGAGTAGCTGCAGTTTTGCAGATCATTGCGTAGTTGATAAGCCCGGCTGTCAGACGGGCTGTGCAGACTGGCGAGAGGCGAGCGGATCGAGCCTTTGACCCTCGCCGGTCTCACACGTGTGAGGGCTATCGAATAAAGGAGTACCGAGGCATTAAAAGTCGAGACAGAGAGCCGAACTATTCGGAACATGTAAAACTAGTCCCAACGTTGAACAGTCTTCACTGCACAATCGCCTTCAGTGGACCACATAGTTGACCTAATCAGGATGACGCAACCACGGCGCCGCCTCCACAGCGAAGTGCTATCAGGAGTAGCAGCAACACCAGCTGGGTCAGTCCCACAGGCTTTATAAGTACCTGCATCAGCACTTGTACCTGCACCAGGAGCTACACTATTAGTTAATAGTTATACATAAACATGTACAGTCCACAGCAGAAGTAATGTGGGGTTTCAGTCATGGGTATGTTCTGCTTATGAAGCTTAGGAACGATTAGCCAGACTACAATGAAACTTTGAATGTAGCTTAGGTATATGTATCGTCACCCTTGCAGCTGCAACTTTAGCTATTGACATCTTGTTTTCGATCGCTCCGAATCGCCAGTCAAAGCCAACCGTTGAGATTGGTAAAACCCTACATTACTTTAGCGGTGGGCTGTACCAGTTTATAAACCGGTACACATCATCCAAAACCGTACCATCCTAAAAGATAGGTACATCCTAAACCTACCTAAACCAACCTACCATCCTAAATGATTACCAGCGGCGGCAGCGGCCGTTCGAGCCAGCAGTCAGGACAGCCAGGGTTCCCTGACAACAGCCGCTGTCTTAGAGGACCCAATGACCCTTCCCGAGTACAGTCAGACACAGCCCGGGGTCCCCGGATGACAGACGTCTCACTGGGGGGCCAAAGCGATCGTTCCCCGCTGCACAAGACAGTCAGGAGTGTAGCCGCCCTGAAGGACCCAATGCCCCTCCCTGAGCACAGCCAGACACAGTCAGGGGTCCCCCGACCACAGTCACCGCTCCGAGACCCATCGATCGGACCGAAGCGACGCCGGGACGCCGTAGTGTGTCTGTGTGCGCTTCTGTTCACCTATCCCAGTCCTGAGGCGACCCCAGGAGTCGCAGTGGGGCGAGAGCAAAGCGCCAGCGGCAACCGGCGGCCGGCCGCGGTCGCCGTGCCGTTTGCCGGTGCACGCTGGCGGCCTATCGCACCATCTCGGCACCGGTCACGCAGTGGACGGGGAGGGGGGGAGGGGGAGGGCCGACCCGGGTCGGGAGGCGGACCGGCCGTCGGTCGGCGATGACAAGCGGGCGGCGCCGGCGGCTCATATCCGGCGTCGGGATCCCACGCCGTGCCGCCCGTCGCCGCAGAGACATAATGAACGGCCTAAACTGAACCGAGCGCATGTCGGCGAATTGTCCATTACGCCCGAGTGGACGTGCTAATGAGCGGTGAGCAGCAGACGCCGCTCGGCTAATCACCGCCGGCGCTGATGGGTGGGGTCGGGCGCGTAAAAACCGCCGGCCGCCGCAAAAACCCAGAACTCCGCGCCGGCCGGCCTTTGTCAAAACGCGCCGGTAACAGATGCGGCGGCGCGGCGGGCGGCCGGGAGAGGTCGGGGACGGTGTGATCCTCTCCTAGCAGCACGTCATCACAGGGTGGGCCGGGGCGGCACGGGCCGTCCCCGGGCCGGTCGCAACTCACCTCCGGGTAGATACTCGACGTTATCGTCGAAACACTTGTAGCGCACGTAGTCTCCGTCGGCGCCGCGCCAGCCGCGGCCGCGCACCACGCGTGATTTGCCGGCCACCGGCATGGCAAAGTCGTCATACTCTGCCGAGGCCGGGTCCGGCTCGCTCTCGGCTCCAGCGGCCTCGGCAGCCACGGCCGGCTCGGTCTCGGCCCGCTCGGCCCGCATGGCCCTCTCGTCACAGGCGTCACCGGCCGCCCGGCGGGCGCTCCTGTTTCCCGGCGGCACACTGCTCGCCTCCCTGGTCGAGCGACACCATCGCGACCGCTCCCACAGGCACGCACACCCGCACACTGCGTGCTCGCTTTGTTTCGCTCTCACTCACACGGCGGCGCCCATAGCGCGCGTGCGGTCTCCACTCTCCAACGCTCTCCACGCGCCACTTGCACCGACACTCGGCGGGCCGTCGAGCGCACACCGCTCTCGCCGAAAGCGCGTGCGGCGGCCGGCGCGTTCCCGTGCTGCCCTCACGCGGACTGGCGGCGGACTGGCGGCCGCTACAGCGCCGGGCGCGCCGCTCGGACCTGCTGACCGACCGGCGCGGCGCGGCGCGGCGGGCCGCGTGCTGAGTCCCGACTCCCGACCACGCCGTGTGTCGGCGATCGGCGCGCCCTCCCGCGCCGCCGGGCGCCGCGCGCGGACGACCTTTGGCACGCCGATTACGGCCGAGCCGGTGTATGTATGTATGCCCGGCGGGCGCGCGCTCTGTCCGGCCACACCAGATGGAAAATCGATAGGCCGCGCTTAGGTGGCCGAGTTGCTGCCAAGCGATGCATAAATCTGAAAGTTATCACGTTCTTTGGAGATTCTGATGATAAGAGGGCGACGATGGGCCGCGGGGACCTGCAAATCAGAGCATGAGCAAATTAGGCCAACAAATTATTCCGTTGACAAATAAAAGAGCGAGGCACGTGCCATACGCAACAACGGTCTCCAATATTTCTTTTTTGCAAACGAAACTTCAAAATCAAAGGAACAATAAACGATGTGGGCCTGTTGCTAATGCGAATGATATTGGTTTGATAACGACGTGACGTTATCTACCGTTGGGTCGCCGGTATTCCACCGGCCTACCCTCCCGCCCCCTCCCTTGGTATTGGTTTGATGTGTGCCGTGCGTAGGTATACTGTCGAATTTATCCGATCGATCTCTCGAGGCGGTCGAGCAAATGTACCACAGCAGATATCATCGCTGTCAATGATTCGCAAGATCGAGGAAAGTAGCAGTTAGCACGTTTCACTCCATTTGAGCATGCACTGGTTTAAACAATGGAAGTTTAGGCAGACTTCAGACCTTTGCCTTATCGCGGGGTCGATCCCTGATGCGGAAATGAAGATCCTTTGTTTGATATTAAACTTCGTGAGTACTTTCGACGATGGTTAGATTGGCCCCTGCCCTGGGCGAGTCGTGACTCATAAAGAGAGCTGGCATAATACGGTGATGCATGCCTGTATGCATATACACACATGCATGCATATTGCATATATACATGCACGCATACATGCACACATACATGTCGACATACATGCATGCATACATACATAGGCACATACATACATTGCATACATCAAAGATAACATGAATCTATGATAACACGATTCATGTTATCTATGCATGCATACATACATAAGCGTCTAGCGTAAGTTTTTTTTTTTAATAAGCAATTCTCCGGAATGATACTATGCATTTCTCGGCTACTAATCGTTTACGGGAACAAAAACTTTTCGAACAATAACTCAGGCAATATCAGAATGTTGTTAACGCTTCGGAAACATAATACAAATATCAACCACAAAAGAACAAGTTTGAATATGCAAAGAATCCAGTAACACATTGAATAAGGCAACATGCAGATAGGGACACTAGGAAACGTTGGCTCGGGAAAAACAATTCATAGATACACACATTCGGAACTAAGTCAATAAAAAAATGGAAGATAAGGCAGGATTACCTACCTCTTCGTTATATTGACTTTGACCAAGTTAACATACTAAACGAAACGTTGCATCATATATTTACACGCACTAGTCTGCAAGCAATTCAATAAGAAATGCCGATAAGAATGCCGACAATCTTATACCCCAATGCAGTAAAAACAAGCATTTTTATCATCTCGCACGGAGTAAGGTAAGCTCCAAGTGTCTGAAGTACTTACAAGTTACACACTCTCTTAGATTAAATGAATTCCAATGAAAAACAAAATGAAGGAATGAATGACTGTCAATGATGAGAGGGAATAAATCAAAACTAATGAATTCGATCCTGCCATAAACATAAGAAGGTACATGTGAAATGATGTTTTTCGTACTCCAGCGTAGATGGGTAGCCATACGCTCACGCTCAGTCCCAGCGGATAAAAACAACACCTAAGAATGTAAGAAGGTACAGCTTTTTTTATTTTAAATGGCCTTGAGGCTTGACCTCCCCAGTCTAGGTGGGTGTCATGCACTGACGCTCTGTTTCGTCCATGATGAGGGGAGATAGAGAGGTAGAGGAGAGGGGGGGAGGGAGGAGAGAGAGAGAGAGAGAGAGAGAGAGAGAGGGAGAGAGGAGAGATGAGAGAGAGGAGAGAGAGAGAGAGGAGAGAGAGAGGGGAGAGAGAGAGAGAGAGAGAGAGAGAGAGAGAGAGAGAGTGAGGAGAGAAGAGAGAGAGAGAGAGAGAGAGAGAGAGAGAGGGGCGAGAGGAGGGGGGAGGAGAGAGAGAGAAGAGGGGAGGAGGGAGGAGAGAGAAGAGAGCGAGAGAGAGAGGGAGAGAGGAGAGAGAGAGAGAGAGAGAGAGAGGAGAGGAGAGGAGAGAGAGAGAGAGAGAGAGAGGGAGAGAGAAGAGGAGAGAGAGGAGAGAGAGAGAGAGAGAGATGTTTTTCGAGCCGAGAGATCTGAGACCGTCAATTTGAAAGAGCCACCTCTCAGTAGGACAGGGCCGCTAAAACAATCACCCCAGACCAAGACGGATATGCCCCTATTGGAGCTGCCCACTGGCTCTCGCTGCTAACGGTTAGAGAGCGGGAAGACGGCCAGCCCGGAAACTGGGATACCTAAGCGACTAAGCGTGTCAGGTCCGAGGTCGAGGATGATAACGGCCAGAAGAATGATATAAATATCCCGCGGATAAAAGCGATGACGGAACCACAAGGCCTCCGTCTTATCTTCAGGTCAAGCCAAGTCACTAACCTATTTATATCGATCTGCAAGGTCTGAGTGTGACTTCGCAGCGCTTTTAACGTCGACAAATTTTTGGAAAGCTTATGGATGTGTATTGTGTATGCATTTTTTCAGAGAAATGTAGCCCTCCGCACTCCAGAATTCCGGATGCTTACATTTTACATATAGGAATCGAATTTTTATACGGATCACCTGATGTAAGGTCAGTCACATAACATAACCGAACCGGCACGTTACAACTAAGAGGAAATGCTGGAGTCGCTTATTTTGCGCTAGAGATGGTGAAACTCGAAGCACCCAGCATCTTGGTGCGGAGGCTTCACTGGGAAACCAGTTAGAGGCGCCACCAGTCTGATGATAGATGACGCTGGAACTCGATTCGGCGAGGGAAAGGCTTTGGAAAAGCTATATTGAAGAATCTTGGGAAAAGCTCAGTGCTCTCGGGTTGCAGGCAGCCCGGATCCCCAACATAACAGACCACATCACATCGTAAAATACTGGCGACGAGGCACGATGACGATTTGCCAGGACTCGCACTTCGCAGCGCTGGGGCACTGGCTTTGCATATCACATTACTTTTCACTAACACGAATTCTTAGTTACGACAAATGCCCCAAACTACAAAACTTATTTTCGAAGACGAAATTTGAAAGCGAAATACTAGTGATGGCGATCACCGCAACAGACCACTCAATCTTGCATTGGACACCTAATAGCACCGTGCTATTAGGGTGTGCGGCGAAAGTAAGGCTCTCGCGGGATTAAGCGACAGGTTTTGTCTTTTTACATTTCCGGCTATATCTCAGAAATTAATTGATATATGATGAAACCATTTTAGAGAATCATGGCAGGCATGTGTACGAATAAGTCGATCGCATCTTCGACCCTAAGACGAAGAAGATGGGCGGAAATTTACTTAACCCTCGCCGGCACAGGAGGATGATGCAGCCCCCTAAGGTTTTTCTCGAATAACTCACGTAAAAAGCGGGCGAACGCGACGAAACTTTCAGTACCCTCGCCTTGATCAATTTTACACCTACCCTGAAAATTTCATGACCCTGACCCAAATGACCTTTGACCTGTGACCTAACTTTACGAGACCATGTTTGGCCGGAATCGCGATTCGGCGTATGTCGGCTCGCATTAGCCGCGCGTTTGCAAGCTTTTCTTGATTTCAAACGTTTAAACATGCGATTTGATGTTCATGCCGTCATGCACTAGGGTGGATGTCAAGGTCACCTGAAGGTCAGGTCAAGTCATTGACCTTTGGTGACCTCGGTTCACTTTTTCGAATTTTACATGTTGCTAGGCTAGTTTTTGGAGCTGAATTCGAATTTAGCAACCTTTCAACATTAACGAAGCATTATTATTCCATGTATTTCGCATTGAAAAAGGCTCCTCAATGGGGGGTCGAAATATTTGCCATCATTTAAATAAAAAATACATTTATCTTGAGACTCTGAAAAGTATACCATTAACTTATCAACCTGAGTAAAAGATAAAATGACTTTAAAGTCCCAATTAACGAAGCAGTTTGGTGCCTTCGTAACATGTACGAAGCTATCAGAGGCGGTGACACGTACTACGAATACCATCACGACCCCTATGGTTGACGTGACCTGACCCGACCCGACCTGGTCTAAATGCTTAAAGACATCATCTGTGATCAAAACTAACAGTATTCGTGATCAGCACCCCGAAAAACCCCATGGCAGCCACACTTTACGACTTCCAACAAGACCCGGTTTTCTCGACTTCGGGTCATGACCTGACCTGGAAGGTCAACCGATGACTTAGGAACTTAAAATTGGGTATCATCGACTTCCTCTCGTGACGGGCAACACGCTCGTTTTTTCCGCCAAGCTCTAACTCAATCAGGGGCCAAACGCGAGGGGGTCGTACCAAACCCCACCCCATCCCTGTGCCGTCGAAGGACGGATCCGAGAGTGCCCACTCCCGCACCCTGCTCCCACCTGACGGCGCGAGGGGCAAAACTGGGCAAAACTTACGCTAAAACCCGCGAGACCTGTACCTACTCACAGAACAGGATGAACGCAATCGCATTGCCAAGATAGTAGGCATTCAGTCATGCGTTTATTTAGCCTTGAGTCATGGGCCTACTGCTTACCTTTCCATCTGACTTGCCGTTCCATGGACTTCCATCAGTCCCATCATTCACGAGACAGTGCATTTCACCATCTATACCTAAGTTTTGAGCGTTTCACTTTAGAAAAACGAGTCAACCTGAGTGGATCAATATATGATCCCTATATATGGCCTTGATATGATCAATACACTGGTCCAGTGAATGGAACGGGATGAATTGGAACACAAGGGAAGGAAGTTCCTTCCTTAGGATCTCAACCAGCCCTGCAACCAAGGCCATATAAGTTGCAGGCCAACCAAGGCCTGCAACCTGATTCCTGAACCAAATGTGAACCACACCAAGATTCTTACAGATAAACCACACGAACGAAGCGAACTTGAACTGAAATCAAATGAACGCACGAGCACGTGCGTTGCACGTGCGTTCCCACGAGTATTTGCTACCAAATCATAGATCGAGCTACCATATGAAGTTTTATGCGGTAAAGGAATGCAATCGGCCTTCGTGTTATAGCAAAACATTTATCTTGCTTTGTTTTACAATAGCAAATTGCTTCAAATTAAATGTAAAATAAAACGAAATATCTAGCTGCACTCTCATTGCTGATTGCCATACCAGTAGATGAGTCATGAGAAACGTTCAAGCTTCATTCAGTACCCGTGAAGTGTATAGGAAACGCATCGAATGATGAATTGATAAACGTACGGTTTGCATTGACGTAAATGCGATACCCATATATGTCGTACGGCGAATGCAATACCCATTTTATTGACACCGACCTGGCACCGTTTACCGACAGAACAGAACGGTCACTTATAGCGACAACTCTGTTCTGATTCACTTATACGTTCTATCGACAAGTCATGCTGCAGCTATGCTATATGATCACACGAGTAACATTATATTAGTATTACTGCTGTGTAAAGCCGATACTCATGCACCTTTTATCGACAGCGTTATTGCACCCTATATTCACATGCGGGTATGTCAGAATTAGCAAGTCCTACCATTTATAGCGGGCCTGCTACGAGAGAGCGTACGTCATCGATGATAGTCGACGACGACTCGTCAGAGACGGTGTCACAGACACAAGAAGTTCCCGAGAGCCATGTAAACTATATTTGTCAATTCGTCCGGTCCCCGAGCCAAGGAGCTCGTAAATTACTTTCGGAATTCTGAATTGTCACAGCAACCGACGGGAACAAAGCGCACATGACACAGGTAATATGTAGATGGAAATCAGTGCGCTAGCCGCTAGCGCTCATACTCATAGAAAGTATCTCAGTAAACGGTCGCACCCACCACTGTCGCTTCTACGCTCCGCCAGAGGAGTCCCTTTCCGACGTCGCCCGGAATATACCCTGGCCCGGTCGCCGTTCGCCGTTTCCAGCTCGACGGGCGCCGTCTGAGGTTTAGTGTCGAAGAAGCGCTGCTGAATTTGTTCGAGGGTTAGGCCGTGAGTCTCTGGCAGCAGGGTGGAGGCGTACAGGACCTGTAGGAGACTGATTGCCGCGTGAACCAGGAACACCCCTCCCACGCTGATGGCACCGAGCAGCGGCTCATACAGCTGCAGCGAGACGAACACCAGGAGGCCGAACCACCCCATCACCAGGCTAACGGCCAGCGAGCGCACGCTGTTCGGCAGCAGCTCGCCCAGGTAGTTGAATGTGATCGCGGTGAGCAGCGTGCTGTAGGGCAGCAGGCAGACCAGCGCGCCGCCCAGCGCCAGCCAGCCCCTGGCCGCGTGCTCGGCGTCCAGCAGGTCCCCGGCGGCGATGGTGGCGCAGCCGACGGCGCTGAACGCTCCGGAGGCGCGCAGCAGCGGCAGCCGGCCGGCGCGGCGCAGCAGCGGGCTGGCCGGCGGCGTCCCCAGGAGCGCCACGGCCGGCACCAGCATGGCGCGCTGGTAGTCGTCCAGCGGCAGCGGCAGGCCGCCGACCACCAGCGCCGTCACCACCACCAGGAAAAAGCCGCCCGTCCACACGAAGAAGAAGAACTGGCCGGCGGTGAGCAGCAGCGGCCGCAGCGCGCTCCGGCGGCACAGCGCCCGCCACGTGCGGCCCAGCGGAGCGCCCGCCTCCTCCACAGAGGCTCGGATGTTGTCTATCTCGCTGGCGGTGTCAAAGTCTTGACCACGGTAGAATGCCAGCGCGTCGGCAGCCAGCTTCTCGTCTCGTCCGCGGGCCATCAGCCACTGTGCGGTGTCGGGCAGGAGTAGCAGGCCGAGGGCGCCCAGCGCGGCCGGCGCGCAGGTGCAGGCCAGCTGCTGCAGCGGCCACCGCCAGACCGAGGCCAGTGCCAGGCCCACCAGCTGACCCACAAACAGCAGCAGCCCCACAGCCGTGGAGAGTACCGCCCGCTGCGCCGGCGCCGCCACCTCGGCCACGTAGGCGCGCGCCTGGCCGTCACCGGCTCCCAGGGCGGTGTTGACCAGCAGCCGGCCGGCCACCGTCCAGCCGAACGCGCCGTCCCCGCAGTAGATGGCCACCGAGCCAGCGGCGGCCAGTGGCATCAGCAGCAGCAGCAGGCGGCGCGCGCCCAGCGGCGGTGCCAGCGCGGCGGCCAGCACACAGCCCAGCAGCGCGCCAGCGAAAGTCACAGAGATGGCCCAGCTGCGCTGGCTGACACTGAGCCGGCCGTCCGGGCCCGCCTCCTGGATCAGCAGGGCGCTGTTGAGCGCCACGTTAGCGCCGAGCATGAACTGAGTCTGGCCGCAGATGGCCGTGGCCAGCACCTGAAACAGTCGACAGAGGCATGTGAGGTGTCCGTAGACACAGCTGGAGAGAATCCAAGGACGGGGCTTTAGATACACGTAATTATATCGAGCAAGAGCGGTGACGGTGTTATCGGCCTCGTTTATCCGGAAAGGCTGAACATTGGGATTGGTTTTATATTGCCCGAAGAAATAAACGCCCCACTGGCAGTCAATTAACACCAGCAGTCAGCACATATTTGAATATGACTGCAGAATAAACATATGCCTTACTCACACCATGTCGTTGCTCAAAAGTACATAGGCACCGACCTACCCTACCTATGGCATCAGCCATCCGCACTCTAAAGGCACGACCATTCACGTGCAGTAGGTACCGCTCTTTATCACCCTTCTTCCCCCGAGCGATACTGATAAAATAACAATGAAATTCCCAGAACGACGCATTGCAACACGTAAATCCGAGTCTTAACAGAATGCAAGGTACTGAGTGCCGGCTGACATGAGCATCCAAGCAACAACGCGATAGCTGAACGAGCTGAGTACGAGCGATATGCTGCATGATTGATAAACAGGGCGTTCGGAATTCATACTGAGTAGGTACGAGCCTTGTGTGTACGAGCCTTGTGTTAGAGAAGAGGTGTTACTTTTTATATGAGCGCATTGCTGCTTACACAAGCGATGATATGCCGTCATCGGAGGCTCAAAAGACAGAACTAATATGCTTCCTGAGAGAAAGTCAGCGGCCTATGCACGTCGAGTGAGAGCATTGCATCAAAAGAGGTAGCACCGCACTCACGGTAGGATACCGTAAATAGCAAGTAAACGTTAAAAGCGGTGTGCGAGTAAACGTTTACCTGTTTGAGCGCTCCTGACGAATGCATGCCGCCAGTCAAGTAGTCTCTGGGCAGAACACGGCTGGTTCCACTAGCACGACCAGACCACAGGTGACCAGTGGCCGATGACCATTGACCACTAGCACTTTCACTCACACGGTCGTGCTAGTCATCTCCGCCCCCTTCCTCTCCTCTCTCTCTCTCTCTCTCTCTCTCTCTCTCTCTCTCTCTCTCTCTCTCTCTCTCTCTCTCTCTCTCTCGACCGATTCAACACAGACTATCGATGCCAAACCCCGAGCACCCCAAGAGGCTAGTCCGGAGCTCCCTCCCTACACACAGATCCCAAGAGACTGGTCCACACACCGATCCGTCATTGCCCGCCCAAGTCGGTCACCTTGCACGATGCTCTTCGTAAACAAGCGAGACCGGTCCGGGCCGCCCGGAGAAGGGATAGCAAAGTTCCGACCCGGGGGTTTCCCCCTAATTTTGCTAGTCACACTGAGTTGTATGGTTGCAGAACGGGGTAAAGTAGGTCGTGAGTCGTGGATCGTGATCTTGTTGTGAAACGTCCGAGGGTAAGCATGCACGTCTTGGAGTTCATTGTGACGCCAAGCTCGGGCATATAAGCCAAACAACAATCTAACTTCTCGGCATTGTTTGATGTCAACACGGATCATCAAAGTCGCCTTCTCCGAAGGGACAAGTCGTCCCATCATATGAGCATTTACGAGACCACCCTACTTTGCACCGTGCGAGCTCCAACTTCCGAACGCAATACGCACTGCGTATCTCATTTATAAGATTCCTTTCATACCATCCACATTATCATTTCATCTCGCTCCCGACTGAACAAACAGCCCACCGTTGAGCCTAACCGGCCTTCAATACCAGCTCTCCTTCAGTGTCGCCCGCCGAGACATCCCTTCCCCGTACCCAACTATCTGACAGTGGAGTCAATGGGGCGGGCGGCCGGCGGCACGCGGCCCCGGTAATAAACTGCCGGATGGACCCTGATAGACGACGCGCAGCACGTAAACAAGAGCGGGTTCGGGAGGGTAGAAACAACCGGCGGGAGTGGAGATGGAGCGCTAGGTGGAGATACGACAAAGGGTAAGAAGTTACGATCTACGATATGATTTCAAAAACTGCCGTCAGACATGGTCACATTACAATCGCAGCTTCCCTTTTTTTCAACGCCGACTTCCGATGACGGTGTGGCAAGAAAACGACAATATACGAAGGCTTTGTGCGCCAATTTATTATGTCAGCATTTGCGATAATAGTACCTTCCCAATTTGCACATGACGACTGTGATATTGTGTAGCTAAAAAACGGGCTAGGAGGTCGACCATCACCAATACAAAAGATGTTCTACCTTCCGAATACAAAATCACTGACGATCGCGGTAAATCAAAACAGTTGATGAAGATGGTTAGTCGAAACAAAAAGCACAACAAGGGCATGGTAAAACACCGCAACGACTCACTGGTCGAGTACCAAAATACCGACCAGTCACGGTTTATGGCCTGTTGGCACCGGCGATTCTTTCAGTTCAATTGATCCGGAGCCATCACAAAGTTCGACTAGCACCTAGAACACTCATCGCTTCTCGCGCGCACACACAGACACACAGACGGGCGCTCGGCACATCGGCTCAACCAGCACAACCTTTTAGCGATCGTACCCACCTCCCTCAACCCCTACAGCCTCAGCCAGTCACCCCCGAATCACACACCTCTGACTTTGGCTGCCCGATCCGTCGAGCTCTCCCAAAAGCGCACCCCTCACTCCCGACACCAAACTTCATCCAGCTCCCGGCCACACTGCTCTGGCACCTCCCATTAGCTACCGCCTTTCCTACTAGTGGCTCACGGCACCACACCACCACCCCTCACCCTGCTTCCAATTCGGGAATCAGGCAGCAGGGATCCACCTGCCGGAAGACCGGCGCCCTTCTGGCTCTTAATTCTAGTGATCGTCCGGCTCAAACACTGGGTGGTACCGGTCTGAAAACTGGGTGGTCCATGGGTTCAAAACCAGAGATCTCGACATGACCATTTGATCTACGGGTCTACCCTTCACCTTCTATACCGACCTCATCATTCTATCACCACCTCTCTCCCCTCCCCACAGCTCTCTACCGCTGTGGCCGTCATCACGCCTCGTCCAGCTCTGCCGTGGGCACACAGCGGCGCTCCACGGGCTGGAGAGCGGCTCCCTCGCCATCCACCGCCGCGCCCGGCCGCAGTGCCACCGTGCTGAACTTGAGCGGCATGTCGGTGGCCTCTAGAGACACGGTGACGGGGGTGAAGAGCTCGATTATCTGGTCGACGGCCGGCTCTGTGTCTGTGGCACGCCAGGTGAGCTTCAGACGCGGCACGCCGGTCTGTTTGGTGAACTCGACCGATTCCACCTCCAGCTTCTGTGGGACAGAGCGGAGGGGAGGTCAGATCGGTCGGGAGATCTCGGATCAGGCAGGACGCATGTGAGAGATTGGGTGACGCTATTTAGAACAGTGAGCAAAGTGAGTAGAACGAGCACCCTTCCGCATGATAAAAACTTATCGTTCTGCTCAAGAGGAGAGCAGACCGATAGGTCCATCAAGGTCCATCAAAAAGAGGACGCTGATCCCACATTTGCCACGCATATCACATATATAAAAATCAAAACGTCCGTATGTATGTATGTATGTATGTACGTATGTATGTGACGCGTCAGTCACGCTTGGCGGGCTATTGCTCTGGAACGGTGCGGGCTACGGGGGTGAAATTTTGGACTTAAGTCGGACGCGTGCATCTGTTTGTCGTATCAACTTTTCGAGGGGGTGCGCTCGGCGGTTTGCACGTGGCGGGCGCATCTTTGCCGTATGTTGGGCCGCGGCCGTCGCCGATCAGAGAGCACGCGCATTAGCCTCAGTTTCTTCGCTTGCAAAACTGAGCGAAATCAGAGCCGGAAGGTCACTGACCTTTGGCAATGAATACCGGAACAGGGCACCGCCGGCCAAGAGGAGACGCCAAATTTATTCTGGCAATAACTCGGCCGCTACTGGGCCGATTTTAATGAAAATTGACTTATTACGCTGCGCGTAATGCTGTCCCTCTAGTAATTAATAAAATAAACAACGCTAAATCAAGTTTCAGCAATTATCCGACATCCATGCCGATTGCTGACATCATGTTATCCACTCAAACCCTAGCAAAAACTGCCATTAAAACGTGATCCCCTGTGCAACTGTAACAGCTGCTTACACAACCACCCCCACCGTGTCCCAACTCACATCGATGTACACCCGGCGAGAGATGGCCATCTCGGGTATGAACACGTCGAAGCTCTTGTCGAGCACGCCCATCACAATGGCGGGCTGCCGGATCGGGCCGCACAGATCCACCATGTGGGCCAGGAAGAGCAGCGAGCACGCCTCCGAGCACAGCCGCGCAGACAGCTTCTTCTCATTACAGCGCACACACAGTCTGTGGGGAAGGGGGCGCGAGTGAGTGAGAGGGGATAAGGGAGTGTGAGGTGACAGGGCATGGTGCGGGAAAATCTCTAACAGCAGAAACCTACAGCGGAAAGCTGCAGTGCATCTAAGACACAACTGGGAACTCTGCTTTCAGAAATAAGCAAAACGCTATTGTTATTGGTAGGAGTGAACAAATCAAGCAGAACCAATGAAGCAGAAATAACCATTTCGTTCTATTTACCCCTCCCTCAGACCTCATTTCCCAGTTCATTTGGTACAACTTATCTCACATTACAATCACAACTACCATGAAACCAGCGGCCAGCTCTCCCCTTTCTACTAAACCCTTCCCCGCCGTACCCACCTCTGAACAATTATGGGCGGCAGCCTGATTAGAACTTACCTCTGCACGATTATGGGCGGCAGTTGCTCCAGCGGCTCGTACTGCAGGGCGGCAGCCAGCAGCCGGTGGACCAGCACGTCTGGGTAGCGGCGGATCGGAGACGTGAAGTGGGTGTACAGCGGCACGCTGAGAGCGTAGTGCCGGTACTGGGCGGCCTCCGTCAGAACGCCCGAGCAGAAATACTCGGCCGGCTGGGGATGGAGGGGCAGTGTCAGAGTGAGAGCGGCCTCGACAGAGAACATCCTTTGTTCTCTAGTGAGCAAGAGGAAGTGAGAAGATCAGGAAAGCAGACCAACAGCGCACGATTGGTCCCATAAAAATAAAGTTACAAACTGCGTAACTGAAATAGATCAATTGGTACGCCAACAAATAATCATACCTAATACGCGGCAAATAACCATAAAAATACACGATAAAAACGCTAGATTTACTGCAGCATTCGATCCTCACTGATCCCCCCTCCCCCCAGAATATCATCACAAGCATCTCCTCCCACCACTCTCACCCCATCCATGCGGCGACTCGCGACTCACGTTCATAGGCCGACTGAGCAGGTTGACGACCACAGCCATGCGCGCGATGGCCTCCTGGGGCGGCAGCTCGGCCTGCCAGGCGGCGGCCATCGCCTGTAGCGAGTCGTGCACCGTGCCGCTCGTCTCCACGTCAATCTGCGGGGTGGACGGGGGAGTCAGTGTCACGGGGTTCGGAGAGCGAGAAGGGTGTGAATGGAGGGGCCAGATGGTTATAACTGTTACACTGGATCCACAAAGATGTGCGCGCTGAATGGTGGTGGGTGTCGTAAGGTCAAATGGGGTTATTTTTCATCTGCATCATGCACAAATCAACGACTTTCAATGCCGTTAGTTATGACCATCATGAAACGACTCACTACAAAGTAACATTAGTCTTTCACATCTTTCACAACATGCTTCAATCCTCAGTTTCCTTCATTCCACTTTCCCCTCTTTCCAGTCCCCTCTCTCCGTTCTCACCTCGAGTCCGACACCTTTTAGCAGTCTTGCGGCGTCCGCCAGCGGTCCCTCCTGCGGCGGCGTGTGACGGCGCAGCACCGACAGCTGCGGGTAGGAGCGCAGGATGCGCGCCGCCACGGCCATGTTGGCCAGTAACATGAACTCCTCGATCAAACTGTGGACGGTCGGGCGGGTTAGGTAGGGCGTTAAGTATGGTCCGTTCGTTGGTACTTAGCTCATCGCGGGTTACTATATTTGTCACTGACAGTAAAAACGAGACCTACAGGAATCTCGCAAATACTATTTTCCAACTACCTAAACGCAACTCACATCCCATTGTCTTTCAAATAATTTTCTCAGAGTTTTGTAATTCCTCCCGAGAAAAGCAAAATTTGAATCCCACATCTCATAGTCAACAAAGAGCAGCGAGTGATTGAAATGCCACACATCTCGCTCTGTCGCCTACCATTACATCAAATCCTCAGCCGCATATGTCCATCACCGCTCAACCGTCGTCAGCCGCGGCGGTTGCTCACCGGTTGCTGTCCTGCTGGTTGTACGTGTAGAACCCAGTGGGCGCCCCCTTGGGCCCGTCCAGCTGGAAGCACAGCTTGGGCTGGTCCAGACGCAGCGCGCCGTCGTCGGTCCGGCGCTGGCGCATACACCTGACGGAGACGGGGCGGTACGGGTATCAGTAGTGCGTGGATGTCTGAAGTCTGAACAGTACCGGCAAACTGCAGCTGTGACCAACCACACAGGCAATGAATCGCTGACCATGTCCAGGGCTTACATCCCGAGACATGGGAGCTTCAACGGCTGTTACACCAGTCACATGATGTAGTCTATGCGCTCCATGCCATCCCGCCACTCACCGTGCCATCCCATTTCAGCACCGATCCCTCTCCGTAATAGACCCGCTGCCCCAAGACACGCTCGGCGATTTTCCACCGGCTCCCTCCAGACCTCCCACACCATCCTGTTCCCTTCTCCCCCTTGGCAGTGACCGTGCATCCCATAACCCTCAGTACTCAATGCGCCATTTTGTGGAGCACCAGGACCCGCTCGGCGATATCCTTCCGGCTCCAGGCCTCCCAGGCTCCCACACATTCCTGTCATGTCCATAGTCCCTCTCGGCAGTGACCGTGCATTCCGCTACCCTCAGTACTCACTGCGCCATTTTGTGGAGCACCAGGACCCGCTCGGCGATATCCTTCCGGCTCCAGCCGCCGTCAATCGGCGGCAGGTCCTCCTCTCCCGGCTCATTGTCAGGGTTTTCGATAATGCGCTGAAAACAGACGATGAGACGCGCGTGAGACAACAGCTACAAAACGACAGGATAACACGGTAGATGCACATGCAGTTATCTTGTGATTAGGTGGTCAATTACGTATGCCACTTTGATAAGAATGGATTTCTCTAAATAGCAAATTCAACCTGCTGAATATGAATTTTTCCACTCAGCTGAAAACGCACGCTTCAGACGCGACAGCCAGTCATCCTCGGTCAAAGGCACTTTCAACAGTTGCCCGCTTCCTCCCTCTGCTCTGCTCAGTCCCTCTCCAATGACAGCCTGCCACCCTCTTACCTGAGCGTGCTCGTAGGCCAGTTTGGTGCAGGAGCGTATCACGGTACGTCCGAACCACTCGTCAAAGACGCGGCCCTCGGTATCTAGCTTCCAGACCACGGAGAACGCCAGTCGGTCCTCTGCCGGGTTCAGTGAGCAGAGGTCCTCACAGAGCAGCCGGGGCAGCATCGGGATCACCTGGGCAGAGCGAGTGGGTCAGAGAGGAGAGTCAGAGATCCTCACAGAGTAGCCGGGGCAGCATCGGGATCACCTGGGCAGAGAGGAGGGTGAGGGTCAGAGGTCCTCACAGAGCAGCCGGGGCAGCATCGGGATCACCCGGGCAGAGAGGAGGGTGAGGGTCAGAGGTCCTCACAGAGCAGCCGGGGCAGCATCGGGATCACCTGGAGAGAGGGGTGGAGTTAGAGCGAGGGAGAGGGGTCAGAGGTCCTCACAGAGCAGACGGGGCAGCGCCAGCATCGGGATCACCTGGAGAGAGAGGTGGAGTTAGAGCGAGACAGAGAGTCAGAGGTCCTCACAGACTGCAGCCGGGGCAGCATCGGGATCACCTGGGCAGGGAGAGGATCGAAAAAAGTTCAGAATGTGGCTAAGGTCCTTACGTAGTTCTCAGTAGCCAAGACAGCATCGTGGAAAATATGGAGAAAGATAGTCAGCCCAGCAAGCAGCAGCTAATCCAACGCTATCTCGGCGAAATAAAGTTCCATTCAAACGTTACGGAAGAACAGAAAATGGCAAGGTCCACTGTAATTACTATACGTAATATCCAATAACATTATCCAAAATCAATCAATCCAGTGCTAACACAAAACCATAAAAAAAAACAAGCCTGTTGGACATGTCCAATAAGACCTGCCATTCCCTTTCATGAAAACTGCCACAGCCGCGGCTTTGGCTGGACCCACCTTGTGCACCAGGTAGACGGAGTTGCAGCGCTGCGCGGCCGTCAGGTCCGCCGGCACTCCCTGCTTCAGGAAGTAGCTGACGTCGGCAATGTGGACGCCCACCTCATAGTCACCCGACTCGAGTCGACGGCAAGACACGGCGTCGTCCAGATCCCGGGCCGTCAGAGGGTCGATGGTGAAGACACACTCCTTCCTGTGGGGGACGGATGGTGAGAACGCGTTAGCAAGGTACATACAGCGGGTTGTTAACACACAGGGTAGATTGTAGAGCCACTGACACGAGGACATAGTGGAATACTAAAACAACGGACAGGGTGGACCGTCAACATACGGAGCGAAGGCAAGGCCCAACAAACTGAAGTACGGAAAAGTAACATGGGTGAAAATAAGAAACTCAAACATGGCATGTTTTCTAACGCCCGGTGAATAAAGCAAACAGTTGCATAGCTGATAGTTTGTACACACAATCACACACCAAAACTTTGTTGGGCCAAACTGATACAATCAAGATTCACATGGAACTTTGATCACAGTATCGCCCCCGTAAATCACCCAATGAATATTCTTACCATAGTGAAGTAAAAAACTAAAGACTCATGGCTAAATGAGCACTGTGACTGGTTACTAAACGTGTCAATACCACCAATCTGTCGGCCCCACTCGCCGGCCGGCCGACTGACCTGAAGTCGCGTCGTCGCTCGATCTCGTCTGCTGGTATGCTCCAGGGCACGGTGGGCAGGCCGGGCAGATCTTGCGGCCCGAACTCGCGCGTGTCGACCCCGTGCTCCAGCAGGATGGCCTCCATCTCCACATCAACACTGCCCGTGTCGCCGAGCAGCTGAGACAGACGGCTGGGAAGGGGGAGGGGAGGAGTCAACGGCGACAGTCAGGACGTATGGTACACAGGGTATATTTTGACGGTAAGCTCAATGACGAACTCGGTACACATTAGGCCCGAATAGGACAAGCTCCCCAGGACGATAAATGAGCAATTACGTAAGGGTCAGTTGAAGGCACACTGACAAGTGACGACTTTGTTCCCGAAATGACAATGAAACTCGCTCCTAAAATTCATCATATTCATACCCAAATCCCATCACACCAACCACATCGGATCACATACTTCCTCCCTGATCCGTTCCAACCATAAAACATCCCCGTCCCATCAAAACGCTCCCTCACCATGCGCCCTCACTCACCCCCTGGCGAAGCCGGGCTCGGTCCACTCGGTGATCTCGGCCATGAAGAGTGTGCGCGCATACAGCTGCGGCTGCTGGAAAAAGTCGGCCGGACAGTCGGCGGCGGCTACCTTCAGTCGGGGCACGCGGTGGTCGCGCGGCGCGAACATGGCCTGGTGGCGACTGCCGTCCGGGAACTGGCGCAGCTCGCCTACCGCGCGCCGAGGGTGTTTCGGCTCCACAATGTGCACCACCTGACGAAGGAGGCACGCAGGGTCAACATCATGGGTCAATTTCAGGGAGAGATGCTATCAGAACAGACGAATCAGTCAGCTTCCAGTGTACGGGTGAAAGGGTACGGCACGGATAAGACTCAATATTTAGTGCGTATCATTAGCCAGTGCATTGCTGGACAAAATGCGTCTAGAGCGGATTTTGCATCCCATCTCATCTCAATCCATCTCTCTTTCCTTTCTCCGTATCTCTCCCCTCTCTATCTCTCTTCTCTCCCAACCTTCCCCTCCCCGCTTATCAGCCCACCTTAGCCGTTCGCTGTACGAAGCGTCCCCACTCGGGGTGTGCCAGTGCCCGCTCCACCGTTACACCCAGTGCACTGCCGTCCTTGGGCTTCTCCTTCTGTTTGTCGTTCTTCTGGTGCCGGTTGGGCGTAGCACCATGCTGGTGATGGTGGTGGTGTTGGTGATGATGCTGATGGTGATGTAGGTGGTGATGATGAGTTCCCGGCGTCCGTGGAGTACCAGGAGTGCCGGGAGTGCCACCCTCCGCTGTCTCTCCAGCCGTGGCCAAGTGCTGCGCCTTCTTCTTCAGCGGACGGCGGCTACGTTTCTTTGCCGAGGACGGCTCTGAACTCCCTGCTCCGTCCTCAGTACAATCATCCACATATTCATCCGCATCTTCCGTGCATTTATCCACACTTTCCACTCGCTCCGTATGTACAACATCGCGGGCCCCCTCAGCGGGGGCGGACTGAGCTCCCTGCTCTTTGGTCTCCACCGCCGAGGGGCCCGGGTTAGTCTCGCTGCTACCGCTACGTTTGGCACTGGCCGCGCCCTGCGTGTCTCTGCGCTCGTCACTCGTCCCGTCGGGAGCCGAGGTCAGGCTGAGGGCGGCCAGCCGCGCCGCCACCGACTCCTGCTGGCGACGCCGGCGGCCGCGGCCGGCGCGGGTGCCCCGGCGGGGCTTCTGCGACCCGTCCTCAGCCGACTGCTCGGCCGGATCCGTCTCCGCTGGACCCGTCTGATCCCCCGCTGTCTCCGCGTCCCCTGAGACACTAGCTGGCTCCGTGGAGCCCGCCTGGCCCGCTGATTCCGCTGAAGGCGCCTCCTTTTCTTCCTTTACCTCCTCTGCTTTCCCTTCCGTCGGCGGTTCGATCGTCACCGACTCGACCACGATATCATCGGACTCCTCTCCGCTATCGCCACCAACCGGCCCGTCAGGCACGGCCTTCTGCGGCGCAGGGTCGCTCTCGGCGGGTGCTTCCTTCTTCAAATCATTCTCAGAACCAGCTGTGTGTCCGGAGCCGAGTCTCAGGGGACGCGGAAAGCGCTCGGGCAGAATCTCGTCCAGCTTGGGGGCGTACTTCTGCAGGATCTCGTCGGAGCCGTACAGCGTCTCCAGGTCGGAGACGGTGCCATTGGTGACGAGATGAGTGACGAGCGCGTTCTCAGATACCTGCGGGCCGCGAACAAAGACGAATAGTTAACGGAGAAGGGTGGGTCAGGTTTGGTTTATTGGGGCTTTAGGGCACGCCGACTGCAGTGGTCATTTTGCAGGTGGGTGGGTCGTGTGCCAGGACAGTTAACTCGTTATGAAAACAAAATCAACACATTATGCTGAATCCTTGGCTGGTACTTGTTGACCTTCTTCAATATGAGCCGAATACAAAGTGCAATGCAAATCAGCCGGTAATCAGAGACAGTCAAACAGTCGACATCAAACAGGAAGTCGTCAGAGGACAAACAGAGGTGTGAAGGCGTGGCGCCGGAGCCTGAAGAGCATCAACCCCAGCCCGGCCTCGGCATCTTTGTGTTCTGTATATGTATGAAGCATGTTTATTGTGTAACCCGATGCATATTGATAGACGCGTAACCATTCATCCATGTTGCCGCAGGTTGTAGATATACCCAGCCTTATCCAGTGGTGCTGACTGCTGTGGCGAGTGCGGCTTTGTTGACACCCTGCTGTGCCAATGATGACTGCTGAGAGATTCTGAGCGACTGTGGCAATATGAGAGCTGTGAGAATTAACTCGCCTTCAAGTCCACTCGTTCGGCGGCCTTAGTTTAACGACCACTCCATCGGCGTGACTGATCCTGGGAACCCATGACTGCGTTTGAGTCTGTGACTGTGGTGCTGTGATCTTGTGAGACTGTGGCTCTCAGTGCTCGGTACTCACCCTCCACTCACTCGGTGGCCGCAGTTGAACGGCCACCACATCGCCGTGACTGTGTTCCTGTGACTGTTAGTCTGTGACTGTGAGGCTGTGTTCCTGTCTGCGGTAATCAGTACTCACCCCCCACTCATTCGGCGGCCGCTGCTGAACGGCCACCACATCACCGTGCCTGAGTGACTGTGAGGCTGTGTTCCTGTGACTGTGAGCCCACGACAACGGTACTCAGTACTTACCCTCCATTAATTCGGCGGCCGTACCTGAACGGCCCCCACATCGCCGTGACTGTGTCATGTGACTGTGTGTCTGCAACTGTGAGCCTGTATCTGTATGAGTCCACTTACCCTCCATTCATTTGGCGGCCGCAACTGTACGGCCACCACATCGCCGTGCAGGCCCCGGTTGCGATCACGGACTCCGCCAACGTAGATGTCCGTCAGACCGTCCTGGGGGGACACACAGAGGTCAGGTCACGGGGTCATACTTAGGTCAGCAGCGGGAGGTCAGAGGCGCGGGGATCCTGAACAAGCCAAACTGCAGAACGGATAGGCACTGTGCAAATGGAATTTTACTTTGCTGTTTATGAAATCTAACCGGTAGATTGATACTCACATGTTATCAACCAAGTTTCAGTTACATATATTTTAGCAAATCGAATAACTTTTACATCAGGAAAGTATTTGCGTTTAACTAATCTGTGCAGCGGGAAGCGTGCGAGCGTTATCGGTTGGTTAGCGTTAGCAGTGTCAGCCCAGTGTGAGCCCCCTCCCCCATCCACCCCCTCATTCGGACACAGTGAGTTGAGTGCTATTTACACTTTACAGAGCCTTAATCACGCATTTACCGATACCCCTGTATGCATTGCGTAGATAGCCGAGCAGGTTTGGCGTCCGGAGCACACAAAACTATCGCTCAAATACTAACATGTAAACAGGAAGTAAGCTCAACGAAATCAAGGCTGCACAATTCACAGGTGATTCGTATATACCCAATTGCGGGAGATTTGTAGACAATATACGTGTCTAAAGCTCCCAGCTACATTTGCTAGCTGTGCCAGTATAAGGTGCATTGGTTATTGATACGTTCTACCTTCCCAGCTAGGGTTAGCGGCCAGAACTACCGTGCGTTGGCGTCCACAGCAGTAGTGGGGTTAGTGGATTAGTGTGTGGAAATAGACAGAGCCGAGCGGAGGGAAAATACCAATGGAAATATACCGAGATTTACCGGCGCGCTGATATAGGCGTCTTTGTAGCTCTTTGGGTTGATCCGCAACACACCCTGGAACAAAACACAGAGAAAAGTCAGAATCCGGGGATATCTAACGAAATCTAGGGACATATCAGGCGAGCCTATGAAACCCGAGACACCTATTTGCCACTTAGCAACATCGGTCTTTTGAGACGTAAGTCGTCCATATTCAGTGGCTAAGAATATAATTATGAGACAATGATAATTGAACACCGAATATGGTGCCGATTCACTAAAGTCGGCAACGCCATTTAGGGAACCAAAGTGACGAATATGTACAATTATTGCAACGCTGAGCGCAAGCATTAAGGCGGGTTTTTACGTTTGAGCCGAAGGAACATGATAAGTCAATTACACAATGTCCGCCTACGCAGAACGGGGTACGGTTCATGTCAAGCTCGGTATGTCGCAGCGACAAGTGTCAGACAAGGAACGGATCGCGTCAGATTACGCCGCACTCACGTCTCCCTCGCCACAAAAGGAGCCGGGCCCGTATCAGAGCCATGTAACGCACATAACATACTGGCACAACATATGCAAAGGATGGGGACCTAACACTTCGAGGAATCAAAGGAGCACGTAGAAGTTAGCATTAAACATTACACGATCTTACAATCTTATACTGAAAGCACCAATGTCATATCAGTAAACCTCGTAACTTTTTAAATATCAGTGCGACTGTGAAATTCATTTTGACATGTTTTCTAACTTCTGCAGTGGGCATCAGATACCGGTCCTAGCTTCTGCAACTTCTGCAAAGATTTCCCCAGTTCAGTTCGCTCCTTTAACTCCCGCGAGTAAAACTTGACCAACTGCGACTTACACAACTAAACCACAGACCATAAACGGCTGGGCATCCGATAAGACTGGCAAGTCGTGTTCAACAAAGGTCCGTGTCGCACAGAGTTTCACGGTAAATTACACCCCTGAACGCATAACACAGCTACGGATAAGACGAGGGCTACACACAACACTGGAATGGGGACTGCAAAGCGGGTATAAAGTAGGAGAGGTAACTCATATTGCCACCGGTTTATAAGCACGTCTGCATATATCCTTCGCTTGACATTTCACGTACGAGTCATCACAGGTCATAGTGTCACACAACAGGCCACATCAGTGACAATGGTGACCAGGCTCTGACAAAGGACAAAGCTAAACAGAGTTGACTCAGTGACTACGATATCCGATGGGCACGGCTAGTCACAATGGGTGCCCGGTAGCCACACTAGCAATAGGGGAACACGTCGAATGACATTGGCCGCATTTGTGCAACATTGAGCAACACATCTCCCATCCAAGACCCCCTTCCCCACATTTCCAAGTCATTCGTAGTCTCCAGGTAACCTATCCCTCCACCCAGTACCTACCTCCCCCTTCAGCTCTGGGTCACTCGCCAGCCGTCCCATCTATCGCCCCATCATCAGCGGCCCGCCCCTGGCCCGTCAGAGGCCAGCCATAAGGTGATTGACAGACACTGGCACCAATTAGCGCTGCCGGTAATCCAGCTGTTTTATCGATCACAAAAACAAGGTCGGCGAAGAACCACCATCAACGAAAAACATTAAATACCTTCTTTCAGCTCAAGATTATTCAGCTCGGTCTAGCAATCATTCGGAGAAAGTCGTTAGATTACAAAACAGGGCAGACAAGGATGTCTCTGCCTCAGTATGCCTCAGGCTAAGCTGCGAAGGTCATAGATTCTCACCTCAACCAGCTGACCCTTCTTCAGTCCCTGCTGCACGTCGAAGATGGTGGCGTACTCCTCGAAGCCCTTCAGGCTGTCCCTCTGCGTCGTGCCGTGGCGCAGGTGTTGCACCGAGTGGCGCGCGTGCGGCGTCCCGTGGCGCGGCTGCGGCGTGCCGTGACGCGAGTGCGGCGTGCCGCGGCGCGACTGCGGCGTACCCTGGCGCGACTGCGGCGTTCCCTGACGCGGCCGGTTGTTCTGACGCGACTGGCCCGATGAGCGAGTGTTGACCGATTCCAGGCTGTCACTGAAAACGAACAAACGACGACAATCAGATAAGACAGAAGCTAATACATGACACAATATCACTTATGCTGGACACTGACAAACTAACAGTTTCGAGTTTCAGTGACTGACATTGTTACTTGAGGTCTCCGGGCCGGCGCACCGCCGGCGCCCACTATACTGTGCTTTGGCTGATAATGATCGATCCCTCGTTGGCGCTGCCGCCACCGAGTTCACGACGAATAGGTAGGAAAAAGAGGAGGGGAGAAAAAAAAAATATGGAGTAGGTCCCTGTGTCGCAGCGTCACTCCTCTCCTCTCGCGGTCGCGGCCGCTCCCCGACTGAGCTCCCCATGTTATTGCCCGCCCGTCCTGTTTGCGGTCCCCCGGCTCAGTGCCGCCGGTCGCGGCTGGAGCCCTCAACGGGTCTTATCGGCGGCGGCCGATAAGTGGTCATTGAGGTCTCCGGGCCGGCGCACCGCCGGCGCCCACTATACTGTGCTTTGGCTGATAATGATCGATCCCTCGTTGGCGCTGCCGCCACCGCCAAACCCGCCAAACGGAGAACCCGTCGCAACACGAGGGCAATCGACACCCCGGAAACACCAGGGCAGCGTGACTCGAGGGATCTTGTTCTTGTGCTCAACATGAAGTTGCAAGAGTGTCTTTCGAAATGGCTAAAAGCAGCTGGCTGGTCAGCTTTATGCAAACGGCACCGCTATATATAAGTAAAGGTGATAATAGCATGTGGGATGCCCAAGCAGATACTTAAAGCGCCGAATACCTAATAAGCATGAACATTACGGTCACTTGGGTGAAACATCAATAACCAAATCGTTCAAACGCCATCAGCACGTTCTTACGTGAAACCGCCTGGGGATATCCAGTGATACGCCGTAACTCGCGGGACAAGGAAAAGTCCGCTACTTGGGACGTCACACGACGAAGCGGCTCGCCGAGGGACACGCTGACACAGGGCAGGCCACGCCACCAACCTGACCTAACCCACCAGGGCATTGTCGAGCGGACCCCTGCTAGACCAAGTCACCGAACGGACCGAACATGCCAGGCCCTGGCCGCCCGGACCTTGTCAGGTCACGCCACTCACCGAACCGCCCGAAGTTCCCAGGTCGGTCGCCGTCCGGGCCTCCGCCAGGGCACGTCACCGGACTAATCTAACTCCAGTTAATGGCCACGCCACTCGCCCCAGGTCATTGCCGTTCGGACCCCTGCCAGACCACGCCACTTACCGTACGAACTGACCTTACTCTTCAGGTCATGTCGAGCGGGCAAGGCCATGCCACCGAACCGATCCAGATTCCAAGGCATGCCGTCCGGGCCCCTGTCAGGCCACGCCACCCACCGAACTGACCTAACTCCCAGGTCAGTCGCCGTCCGAGCTCCTGACAGGTCATATCACTCACCCAACTGGCCTGGCCTACCTGATCATACGCCGGTCGGACCTCTACCAGGTTACGTCACCGAACTGACCTAACTTCCCCCGACCTCCTTGTCCCAGACCACTGGCGTGTTCCAGGCCTCCACCCCCGGGCGATAGATCGGAGCGGGTACCTACCGTCTCAACAGCCGTAATAGGCGCCGCTCTCGTGCCGCTGTCCCATCTCCTCCCCCCCCCCCCCCCCCCTGGCCGGCCGAGCCCAGCGAAGGCACGCCGCGTTTGGCCGCGGTGCCGCCTGGGGCGCTCCGTCGCTCCCCCTACAGGCATATGACACTCGCTCCGAGCCCGCCGAGCCTGCCGGCGGGCGCCGGCCCGAAGTCCGCAGCTATATGGGACACTCCAAAGTCAGTCACGTGACACCCCCCACCAGGCGCGAGGTGCCCAGACGCGTGTCCCAGAGAGTGTCCCGACCGACGCCGAGGGCCGACCTGCCATAAAAGGGGCCAACGGTCATAACCAGCTGTAAGCAGCGGCCCGCTCGCGTCACCGCTGCCCGTTGACGCCCAGCGGCCGGCGCTGGGCCAATGAGAACAGCGATCCCAGTGCCGGCGGTGCTCCGCCCGCCGCCTCGGCACTCCCACGACGCGGCCGCTTGGAGGGGGGGGGGGCATCCCGATCGCTAATGGCCGAGCCCACGGGCGATGAAGGCATCTCACTGCTGCCAGCGGCTGCTAGGTACTGGCCGCTGCCAGTCCCCCCGACTCAACATATGTCCAGGGGCACATCACTGTTACACGGGGGCCACCCATGGCCGGGAGCCCGGTCCACCCGCTCGCCACCACGACGGTCCGTATTGTCTCAGGACTGTCATACTCGTCCCGCCTTCCCTTCCCCCCGCCCCCCCCCCCCCTCCTCCCGGCCGACCGTCCAAGCCCAACGAGGGCGGCGACCCCGCCGAGCCGCCGCGCCGCGGCCGACCCGGCGCGGCGGTCCCCGACGGTCATATAACACGTCCCGCGCCGCCCCGGTCGGCGCCGAATACGGCCTGCCATAAAGGACACCGTCGCTCATAAACCAGCTGTGGACACAAACCAGCGGATCCCGAGACGGTGACACGCCGTCTGCGGCGTGCCGCGCCCGTTGATGGACGCCCGCTTGCGCCGCAGCCAGCGTCCGCCGCTGGGCCGCTCTGGCCGGGTCGTGTGAGAATTTTCCCCCAGCCCCCTCGTCGGGTCAGGCCACTATTCTGGCGCAGTCCAGACCAGCCGGTAAGCCACCACGGCCAACCCGGCAGCCACCAGGCCGGTTGGTCATCTGGCGTTACCAGGCCAGCCGCCTCAACCGATCCATTACCACGTAAGCCGGGGCGTTATCCGATCACCCGCCGCGGTGACCTATGGCCCGCTCGCCCACCGGCCGGACCAGTTCCCAGGTCAGGGCCGCTGCGACCGCTGCCAGGCCACGCACCGAACTGACCTAACATTACCAGGCCATGTCGCTCAGACCCCTCCGTGTCGCCCGCCGTACTGACCTCTCATTCCCAGGTCCGTCGCCGATCCGGCCCCTGCCAGGTCTACCGAACTGACCTAACAATCCCAGGTCAGTTTCCGAGCCCGTCTATGGTAAGCCACGCGCCGCTGAAGTAACATTTCTCTGTAACCGGCCTCACCGAACCGGCCTCAGCCCGAACTGGCCTCTGCCAGGCCACTGACCTAACATTCCCAGGTCCGTCGCCGAGCCCAAGTCAGTCACCGAACCGTTCCGGCCGAGCCGGCCTCGCCGAACCGGCCTCTGTCCGCACCGGCCTCTGCCAGGCCTCGTACCGAGCTGACCTAATATTCCCAGGTCAGACGCTGAACCGACCTCGCCAACCGGCCTCTGTCCGCACCGGCCTCGCCGAACCGGCCTCCGTCCGCACCGGCCTCACCGGACCGGCCTCACCGAACCGGCCTCTGTCCGCACCGGCGCCGTCACTCCGCCGCGCCGGCGACTGTCGCAGCTAACGCAGGCAAACACCCCCGGACCGGTCCGAGTGCCCGTCAGTCGTCACCCCGGGCCGGTCCACAGCGCCCGTCCAAACAAGTCGGCGGGCACCCCCGCGGGACCCAGGCCGACGCCCCAGAAACCGCCCCGCGCGTGTCAACACCGGCGCCGCGCGGACGTGAGACCGCTGCCCCGCAACCCCCCCCCCCCCAGGCCGGCCGCCACGTGGACGGGAGAGATAGAGAGAGAGAGAGAGAGAGAGAGAGAGAGAGAGAGAGAGAGAGAGAGAGAGAGAGAGAGAGAGAGAGAGAGAGAGAGAGAGAGAGGGAGAGAGAGAGAGGGCGATAACGTCTTGCGGAGCGTGAAATACAAGACGCTTCGGTTCGGCACGAACTCCGACCCGGGCAGAAGCGTGAGCACGACCACGCCGGTCCCGCCGCGTGCACGGCCAACAGCACGGACCCGGGCGACAGTTCCGCACTGACTCCTGCAATACGACCCAAGTCGGTGATTGCATAGCCCCCCCCCGGCCAGCGCCACCGCGCGCGCGCCACGCAATCCGACCCAAGTCGACGATTGCATAGCCTCCATCCAGCGCCACCGCGCGCGCGCCTTGCAAATCGACCCAAGTCGACGATTGCCTGCCTCCGTCCAGCGCCGCCGCGCGCGCGCCTTGCGATCCGACCCGAGTCGACGATGCGTGCCTCCACCCCCCCCCCCCCGCCAGCGCCACCGCGCGCGCGCCAGCAATTCGCCCCAAGTCGACGATTGCATAGCCTCCATCCGGCGCCACCGCGCGCGCGCCAGCAATGCGACCCAAGTCGACAATTGCATAGCCTCCATCCAGCGCCGCCGCGCGCGCGCCTGCAACTCGACCCAAGTCGACAATTGCATCCGCCGCTTACCTGCCATGCAATTCGACCCAAGTCGACAATTGCATAGTCTCCATCCAGCGCCGCCGCGCGCGCTCCTGCAACTCGACCCAAGTCGACAATTGCATCCGCCACTTACCTTGCCATGCAATTCGACCCAAGTCGACAATTGCATGGCGCGCCAGCAATTCGACCCAAGTCGACAATTGCATAGCCTCCATCCAGCGCCGCCGCGCGCGCGCCTGCAACTCGACCCAAGTCGACAATTGCATCCGCCGCTTACCTGCCATGCAATTCGACCTAAGTCGACAATTGCATAGCCTCCATCCAGCGCCGCCGCGCGCGCTCCTGCAATTCGACCCAAGTCGACACTTGCATCCGCCACTTACCTTGCCATGCAATTCGACCCAAGTCGACAATTGCATGGTGCGCCAGCAATTCGACCCAAGTCGACAATTGCATCCGCCGCTTACCTGCCATGCAATTCGACCCAAGTCGACAATTGCATAGCCTCCATCCAGCGCCGCCGCGCGCGCTCCTGCAACTCGACCCAAGTCGACAATTGCATCCGCCACTTACCTTGCCATGCAATTCGACCCAAGTCGACAATTGCATGGCGCGCCAGCAATTCGACCCAAGTCGACAATTGCATAGCCTCCGTCCAGCGCCGCCGCGCGCGCGCCTGCAACTCGACCCAAGTCGACAATTGCGTCCGCCGCTTACCTGCCATGCAATTCGACCCAAGTCGACAATTGCATAGCCTCCATCCAGCGCCGCCGCGCGCGCTCCTGCAATTCGACCCAAGTCGACAATTGCATCCGCCACTTACCTTGCCGTGCAATTCGACCCAAGTCGACAATTGCATAGCGCGCCAGCAATTCGACCCAAGTCGACAATTGCATAGCCTCCATCCAGCGCCGCCGCGCGCGCGCCTGCAACTCGACCCAAGTCGACAATTGCGTCCGCCGCTTACCTTGCCATGCAACTCGACCCAAGTCGACAATTGCATAGCCTCCATCCAGCGCCGCCGCGCGCGCGCCTGCAATCCGACCCAAGCCGACAATTGCATGCCTCCCCAACGCCACCGCGCGCGCCACCTGCGACTCGGCCCCAGCCGCCAGACCCCTGCAATCCGACCCGAGCCGGCGATTGCGTAGCCCCCCCCCCGCCAGCGCCACCGCGCGAGCGCCATGCAATCCGACCCAAGTCGACGATTGCATAGCCTCCATCCAGCGCCGCCGCGCGCGCGCCTGCAAGTCGACCCAAGTCGACAATTGCATAGCCTCCATCCCGCGCCGCCGCGCGCACGCCTGCAAATTCGACCCACGTCGACAATTGTATGCCTCCGCCAGCGCCACCGCGCGCGCCACCTCGCAACTCGGCCCCGGCCGCCACTTGCCTTGCCCCCCCCCCCGGCGCCCGCCGCCCCCCCCCCCGGCGCCCGCGGCCTCCCTACCGCCGCGTACCCCCTGCCCGCACCCGTGTTGCTTCCCCGCCCCGCAGCCTATCGCTGCGCCCACCTGCCACCGGTCATCCTGCTGTCCGCCACCTATCTCCATTGTCGTTGTCCTGTTGTTCGATCCACTAGGCCAAGTATCCGCCGTGCACACCGTGCAACACTCAACCGGCGTCTCCTAAGCCAGAGCACTGTTCTCCGCACTTCCATCACAAATATGGAGTAGGTCCCTGTGTCGCAGCGTCACTCCTCTCCTCTCGCGGTCGCGGCCGCTCCCCGACTGAGCTCCCCATGTTATTGCCCGCCCGTCCTGTTTGCGGTCCCCCGGCTCAGTGCCGCCGGTCGCGGCTGGAGCCCTCAACGGGTCTTATCGGCGGCGGCCGATAAGTGGTCAATCACTGATTTGAGTGTCAGTGATATAATAATTGGCGAAGGTCGATAAATACTGTAAACATTAAAGCTAATAGAATAAATTATAGACAAACCCAACACTGCTGAAAAGTTGCAGTCATGCCATTACTGGTTTCTATTGTTCTTATAGCATGTGTCAGTCACAGGTGAAACTATCCACGACGTCGTTCACCCGAACAAACACACACTAAACGCAGCCGATTAATCAGCAGTCACACCGGAAAGCCCAAATCCGGCGACACCATCAAAATAGGGTGCGGCACCACCTGTTTCGCCTCGCTGACGCCATCCAATCAGAGTCGAATCCCGCAGCGGCGGATCCAGGGGGGGGGGGCAAAATGGGCATTTGCCCCCCCCCCCCAAACGGCATGATTTTAACATTACGCCTATGGACGATGCATGGAAAGAATCGATAAATTTTTATGGTTTGCCCCCCCCAAACCTCTGAGCTGGATCCGCCTCTGGAATCCCGTGAGGCGCAGAAGAAGCGCACGGCCCGCGGCTGTATAAAACATACCGGGGGAGAGACACGGGCCGATCGGGCCGCGCCTCCAACGGACGTGTTTGGTTTGATTTCACGCGCCTACGGTCGAGGGAATTCCATCTCAACGGCTGTCATCTCTCCCCGGAGGCAGTCGTCTGTCATTTAAACGGCTGTCATTTGCCCAGCTATGCATAGTTCTAAAATCCTACGGCGTCTGTCATCTGCCCAGGCGACTGCCGTCTTTCAGCTGTCATCTTACACTTGTCGGCTGTCATGTCACCACAGACGAAAGCGGGCCGAGCCGGTGCGGCGGAAACCAGCCCCACGTCGTCTGACCATGGATGGGATGGGAGACATGTCACGGCCATCCCTGCCGTTCTCACCAGTGACGTTCAGCTAATGCCGGGCGCTCCGGAAGGGAATTCAGTCATCGCGATCTTCGTCCGTACACAATGAAGTTGAGATTGCTGTGTCAGTCAATCGCATCAGCTTCATGCCTTTCCTATAGCTGAGCCCATCCCGTATCATCCTGTTTGTCGGAAGGTGCGCGACATTCTCTGCGAGCCGATCGAAACAAAACGTCGCACACACGAGTGCGTTCACCCGCACTAGTAACGCAGTTCATCCACCGCTTATGCTGGGCCGAAGTATAAATCCATTCAAGCGTTCCATCGCCTGTTCTGTTTGAACTTTCAACATAGAGAGAGAGAGAGAGAGAGATCATTGTATTAACAGACTCGAAGTCCAATAACATGGTTGGCTCGTACATGAGCAAGGATCACACGTCCCTGAGATGTCAGCTGACGGTCCCACATCCTTTTGTAGGGGGAATATGTATACAAATCACTACCGACAAATTGAGCAATTATACAGTTTTCCGACTTTTCGATGCGTTTAATAAAGCCATAGGCCGACTTCCTGAACATGATGTCAATATTGTCAATGCCTTCGCAGGCGTACATAGCTGATGCACTGGAAAACTTATCATACCCAAAAAATAGTCTAACCGCGTTGTTAAGACAAACCTTGAACTTACGAAACACAGAGACATTGTAAGCTCGCCACAAATGCACACAATATACATTCGCACAGTACGATGAAAAAAGATACCTTTTCACAGAGTACGAACACATTGCAAATTTTCGTAACAGAGAGTTTGTCCTACAGCATAGCAAACGATATTGCTGTCGAATTTCTACATTATCTGATGAGTCATCAGACATTTGAAAACCGAGGTACCTATATTGGCTAACATAGCTTAGTGTTGAGCCACACAAAACAAACTTGGGCAAGATCATGTTTTTAAAACATTTTGGTCGCAACGCCATGCACACAGTCTTTTTCGTATTGAAAATCACATCATGCTCTACCGAGAAACGTTCGCACGTGTCTAGCAGAGTATGAAGTCCATAGGGAGTGGGTGACATTAGCACAACATCATCAGCGTAGGCCAAGTGGTTCAGGCTTCCCAAATATCGGCATCCAACACCAGTTTTGTCGAGTTCATTGGATAACGAATCAATGTAAAGATTAAACAGAAAAGGAGATAATATGCCTCCCTGTCTTACCCCATTTGTAACGGTGAATCCGTCTGTAACACAGCTCCCCCACTGAATATGGAACAACTGTGAACGATACCACGCAACTAGTAATTTAACGATACTTAAGTCCATACCCCTACTCAAAAGCTTATCAAAAAGCTTCCAATGGTTGACCCTATCAAAGGCTTTACTCGCATCTAGGTAGCAAAGAAACACTGGGCTGTTGTTACGAAGGTAATAGTCAGAAATTTCTTTCACTGCATAGATAGCCATATCAGTTCCATGGCCACGCTTAAAGCCAAATTGGTGATCACTGCTCCGTAGACAATCCCTGCTTCGGTTCAAAATGATAACTTCAAATAATTTCGAGGCAACGCTAGCTAATGCAATGGGCCTGTAGTTATTTTTATCAGACAGGGAACCAGCCTTGTCTTTCAAGATAGGAACCAGAACAACCTTTGTGAAAGCGCTAGGTAAATATCCATGCTGAAGCATCATTGAAAAACAGAGAGATAAATGAATCGCACATGACTGACCGGCGAGCTTAAAGTGTTCTGCGCACAGGCCATCATGACCTGCACATCTACCAGACGTCAATTCTGGTAGAGCATTTACAACTTCTTGCACCGAAATGGCTTTTGGCTCGATCAGCTCTGCATCAAGTCTTGACAGTACAGAATCTTTCAGGGTCTCACCAGTAACGGAATTTAGAATGCAGGAAAAGTGTTCTTTCCAGAGACCTGCGATACGATCAGACCCACTTACACCTCCCACCGTACATGACAGCTGTGGGGAAGGGTTCATCTTTTTCACTTCCTTCCAGAAAGAGGCACTATCACGACGATCCTTCATTAACTTATCCGCCAGGGATTTGGCCCGAAGATCCTTTTCATTCTTCACACACCATCGTAGTGAGTATTTAAAACGAGATTTGGCTAAGCGCAGCTGATCATAAATATAACCATCCCTAGGTTTACCAAGAACTGCCCACAGACAGTAAATATCCCCCAGCGTTGAATGGGCTTTCTGGACATTTTCATTCCACCCTGGAATCACTTTTTGGCCGTTGCGAACGAATTTAGAAATGCTTACGTGGGATGCTTCAGTTAAGCATGATATAATCTCTGCATAGTACTGGTCGATGGCTTCACAATGCTCAGCACAAGATGCATTGTTACAATATAAAACATTATATGGAACACGGATATCACTGAGCCTGTCGTTGACGCATGACAAGAACAAATCTAGCTGTCTCTGTTCAAGGGCTGACCAGTCAACTGTCCATTTGCCATCTTTAGCATTAAGTTCTTCTTGAACATGCATGGGCGTTGTAGGCAAATTTAGAACAGCTGTCATGGGGAAATGATCAGAGCTAGCCAGATGATACGAAATAACAATGCTATCAATCAGCTCAAACGCACTTTTAGGGCACACTACATGATCGAGCCAAGATTCGGTTCCGTGTCCATCATTGATGTGAGTTACAGAGCCTTTTTCGAGAAACACTGTGTCAGCTATAATTAGCTCGGATTCATTACAAAACGCTTTTAGCTCCCGGCCAAATGACGATTGTTTCTCCACATCAGCATTTAAATCTCCAAATATATAGACAAATGGGGAATCGAAATCTTCAACGATGCTTCTTATCTTTCCAAGACAAAAAACAAAGTCTTCAAAGTTTTGCTCGGCATTATACGGAAGATACGTACCAACCAGCAAAATTGTTAAATGGTCAAAGTGGCACTCCAATCCCACTATCCTATCGTCGTCAAAAGTAATTGGTTTTACTCTGTCTGCCAGGCATTTCCTCCACAAGACTGCTACTCCACCATACGGACGCCCTAGAAATATCCGATCATTTGCGTCCATTGATGATATTCCTAACGACATAAAATCAGGATGGATGCCGTTAAGACTTGGGAGGTCTGAGGGGAATAACCAATGCTCCTGTAGGAAAACTATATCCGAGTTGTCACAAAGCAATTTAACCCCTCCGGCGTTGCGTTTCGATGACCTACAATTATATGTGCTAATCCTCATACAATTTATAGCTAAAAAGGATGTCACAGAGCATAAAAACAGAAGCAGAATACCCCACAGTAACACGTTACGGATCATTCGGTCAGAGTCCTCGGAGCTACAGACATGGCAGGATCGGACTTCTTGTTAAAGAAGCGCCGAATGAGCAGGCCCTCCGCCCATATTTCTGGGTTCAATACATCATCCACCGTTGGATTGGTCAACTCGAGACGGTATGACTGATACGACTCGTATCTCGTCTGCAATTTGGTAGCCACAACCTCCTCTGCACCAGTCTGCTCTTTAGCGTAGAGTTCCACGGCTTTATCGTCCGTGCCAGGGGGAAGCCTGGACACAAACAGAGATACACGCTTTACTGATTTTACGGCAGAGATCACACTCGACTTTTGAAGGCCCACTACACTCTTTTTAGTGGTAGTGAGCTTGCCAGATGCTGAAGCTGTTGGAGGCTTACCTCTCTTGGCCCTATTCGCCACAGACCAGTTCCCGTCTCCCCCAGTCGTAGGGGCGGCCGCAGCAGCTACCGCAGCATACGTAGCAGCTGCAGGCCCGCGCTGTTGACCCCGTCCTGCCTGCTCCTGCAGTGTGGATTCCGAAGGGTGTCCAGATCTGTGCGCCTCATCTACTGAAGCGCTTCCATCCAGACGGGTGGAAGGTTCCCGCACCGGTTGACTCCGCTGTTCTCGTGCGGAGCTACTTCTCTGGTCGGCAGAATTGTTGGCGAGCACGGTTTCCACTCGTCTTGATGTTTCGACGCTGACTTTGAGGACATCATCGAGCATAGTTTTCATCTGCGACATTTCAGCCTCCATCACCTGCTGTTTGCGCATTAACGCACTGACGTCAATACAGTCGATGGAAATAGGCGGGAGTTTTGCCAAGTCTAGGGCCACAAACTTGGGCAACATTCCCCGATCACACTCCAATGCCATCTTGTAAATGTCTTGAATGTTCAGTTTCTTCTTGTTCTGGCCTCGGCGGTTGCCAGCTTTCAGTGATTCCTCTACGTGGGAACATAAAAGACTCTTTGCTGTCTCAACTTCCTCCTCACTGAAGTTCTCTGCAATCAGTTGCACAAGCGTATCTTGCGGGACACTGTCGATTTTGTTCAAAATGTAGCAGAGAAGCTCATTAATAATGGCAGCCATATCGTTGAAGGTGGACGACGACTAGTGGAACTTAGCTTCTCGACAGATCCACATCAACTACGTCACGTGTTCCAATACCAAAAATGGACAGGAATTCAGGGCATTTCGCACCCAAAGATCTGCGAGAAAACACTTATTATTCTTCTGTCCGGCAAATCTTCAGACAACTAATTCACTCACTATTCTCTGTCTTGATAACAATAAATCAGTTCAGCTTGTGAAGAAGAAAAAGCTGAACAATCTGAACGCATTACCACTGGTGACGGCGTCAAAAACACAATATTTATGCCAACAAAACAGGAGCTCCGCCAAAAGCTGCCATCTCAGTCAGCTGGCAGCAGCTGACCCTACATAGCACGCTGCATCTACCCGTTAGGCAAATATGCACTAACATGACGGCGCTGCTTGTCATCTAACCTGAGCGGAGCGTGGCAGTTCGAGGCTTTCACATCAGTAGCCGAGCTCGACCGAAAATGAACTACCATCTTATTCTTCATCTACGCTCCACACAACTTTTGGAGACTACAGGATGCTTGTTCGGCTGGTCACAACGGACAAAATCGATTAAAAATAGCGGGACGCGGCGCACACTGCGATATCACATCTCAAATGCGCAGTGGGAAGCACCACGACCTCATCTGGTTAGATCTCCTTCCGCCACTGACCATGCTGAGACCTCGGCGAGATTTATTGAAATGCCGAGTGCAGCCGGCAACGACCCTAGCTCAGCAATTAGCCGAGATTAGCTAATGGAAGACGCAGAGATACGGCGACCAGGTCCGCCGCATCAAGGTCAATATCAAGTACACCCTGACCTCCAAAATCGCGACCGAACCGTTAGCTTTCACCTCCTTCAGAATCCAAACTGAAATGTCGCTGGATTTCGTTAGATATTCCCGGGTTCTGACTTTTTCCGTGTTCTGTTCCAGGGTATGCCGCTTTATTTTAGAAATAACCCGCCTCTCAGTAGACTCCGCAGTCCGCACCTCCCCCTTGGCCCTTCCACCCCCTCCCCCCCACCACGCCCCTCACAACGCCATCCAGTATCGTAGTGCCGATACCCAGGGCCGCTCCCACACTGTCCACGGGTGGTTAGCACCGCGGGACGCGCTGTAAGCCCGATCGCTGAGGTGATACGGCCACCGGTAAGGCCGGGAGATCTCATCACTGGATGGTGCTCGGCGGTAGGAGCGGCGCAGTTTAACCTCAAGAGGCTGCGGTCTGAACGGGACTGGACCAGGAGTCTCAGTGCTTTGTTGAGCTGAGAGCTGAGAGCTGAGAGCTGAGAGCTGAGAGCTGAGAGCTGAGAGCTGAGAGCTGAGAGCTGAGAGCTGAGAGCTGAGAGCTGAGAGCTGAGAGCTGAGAGCTGAGAGCTGAGAGCTGAGAGCTGAGAGCTGAGAGCTGAGAGCTGAGAGCTGAGAGCTGAGAGCTGAGAGCTGAGAGCTGAGAGCTGAGAGCTGAGAGCTGAGAGAGAGAGAGAGAGAGAGAGAGAGAGAGAGAGAGAGAGAGAGAGAGAGAGAGAGAGAGAGAGAGAGAGAGAGAGAGAGAGAGAGAGAGAGAGGAGAGAGAGAGAGAGAGAGAGAGAGAGAGAGAGAGAGAGAGAGAGAGAGAGAGAGAGAGAGAGAGAGAGAGGAGAGAGAGAGAGAGAGAGAGAATCACCAATGGATATAGCCACGTGATGGGATCAGTGTCGGAAGTGATCGGTCACAGGCGATCATCGTCTCCAATCCCACTGGAGATTGATCGCAGATAAGCCAGGGACGGGGTTGGGACAAGGGGCAGGCGGACCTGATAGACACAGGTACAGCGGCGTGATAGACGGGACAGATGTGCTGCAGCGATCACAGGAGGAATCAGTGAGTCGTCCCAATCCCCGAGCCAAACATTATTTGTGAATAACGGCGGCACACTTTCAGTTGACTTGTGAATGCGTAAACGGCGGCGGATGGCGCAATAAAGGCAATTTAGGCCTGTTATGACACCCATCTAAAAACATCTGACTTGATCAATGTCGCGTTCGAAAACAGGCGGTCATTTTAGTGGGTGATAATGGAGCGGCTCATCTAGATGTTGGCATGCCGACAGCAATCGCTTGGCCGAAATACGCGGTAATTACTCGTCAAATTCGACAGAAACCGAACTAGGAACAGATCTCGGACCGTCATCTATCCGACGTTCGCCGGGAATACATATAGCTAAATGGACCACCTCACGAACATTACAACACCGGTATTTAGTTGACCACACCGTACCGACCGTTGAGACAGGCCTTTCGTTTTCCTCGATCGCCACACTGGCCGCCGCCCACCTGAATACAAAACAGCGGGCAGTATTGGGAGCTGCCCTAAACCGGTGGTCTCCATTAGTGACCACCCAGTGCCTCCCCGGGAGTCCTCAGTCATCCAGCGGTACCAGACGGGAGGCACGCACACCACCCACTGGTTCTCCACAGGAGGGCACGCACATAACAGGAGCCCTGCAGTCAACACAGCTGCCCGGATACGACTAACTTTCCTATTGGAAAGACGGACACTGAGAGACAGTATTGGTCAGACAGCTCAGCCGATCCCAGGAGCAGCGTGACGGCCGCAGCTCGGTACGTGAGGTGATCGCCCGGCCGCTGCGCTTCCTGATTGATCGACAATGGGAGTCCAGTGGGCGTGGGGCGCGTGCCAGTACATTTAGCGGTGTCAGCGGGTGGCCGGGCACCGATCAGCCAGCGTGGAGCGTCGGTCCAGGCCCGGTCCACCGACCCCGGGTCACACACACACACCCAGGGATTATTGGTATTCTGCAGCGCTGCGGCCGCCGCCCGGCTGCACACACCGGGCTGGCAGTAAACGTCCACTAGGCGGCTCACGGGAGAATCCATCGGTCAGACCCCAGCGGAGTCGGACTGAGTTACTGCCCAGTGCTCACACCGGCCGAGTTACTGCTGATTCTGAGATAACCACTCTGTGCTCACTGGCCGAGTTACTGTTGATCAGAGATACACTGCTCACTGCTCAGTGCTCACCGAGTGAGTTATTACTGCTTATAGGCGGAGTTATTGGTTAGCGGCCAAGATCTCGCACCAGCAGATGTCAGTCCGCGTTCCGACCGGTGGGATTTGCGCCAAGGGATGGGCCGATCACTGCAGTTCGGTCGCCGCGGTGCAGCCGTTCGGAAGCCACCACATGTCACCACGGCGACCACTAGCAGCGAGCCCACCACCCGTAACAAAGGGTGAGATCTCACGGCCCGTGTCCCCACGGTTCGCTCCTGGCGTGAGAAGTAACACATCCGGTACTCGCGGGAAAGGATTGGACGTCCGCCGCGGCCTACTGACGTATCGTACCACATCATCTCACCCTACGGTGGGACCCTCCCTGCAGCCGACGGTCCCACACACAGCGCTAGCGGGTCCAGCAGTTTAAAAAATAGTTCCAGTGGCCGCGACTGAGCTAGACGTGATTTGCCTGCTGAAGAAAGCTGTGGCATTCCCGGTAGGCCTGACCTAAATATCACCGTCACTCTTCACAAAACGTGAACTCAACTGACCTGGGTTTGCCAGTTACTACCATAGTAAACTCCCGTGACTTAGACTGACCTGGGCTTGCCATCCATGTCATTGTGAATTCAACTGACCTGGGCTTGACCTCAGTGTTTCTGTGACCTCCCGTGACCCCTCTACTGACCTGGGTTTAACCTCCAGGTCTCTGTGACCTCTGCTGATCTGGGCTTGACCTCCCCTGAACCTTCCACTGACCTGGGTTTGACCTCCAAGTCTCTGTGACCCCTCTACTGACCTGGGCTTGACCTCCATGTTGCTGTGATTGGTGAAGAGGCGGCCGCGCTGGCCGCAGCAGCCCGAGGAGCCCTCCGAGCACGAGCTGAGCCCGTCCGGGCTGGGCAGGCTATGGAAGCCCGACGACTCGCTGCGGGACGGCGACGGACGGCTGCGAGGGGACGACGAGACTGCGCTCCGGGGCGTGGCCGACTGAGGGCTGAAACGGCGACACAAGGGTCAGGTCAGGTCACGGTATGGTGGTGCAGAGTGACGGGGTTGAGGCTTGAGACGAATGGGCGAGTCAGGTCACAGGTGGTGGGGCATGACAGGCACCTCAGCGTCAAATAAAGTCAATAAGTGAGGGTGACAATATAATAGAAAACCGCGCTGATGACGGGGAGAATGACCGGACCACGTCATGAATAGAAGCGTGCTAAACAAACGCTTCACTAATTCAATCACCACCACCGGCGACCCGGTGAGGCGAGTGAAAGTTTAATCACCAGTGACCGACCCACCGACTGACTAGGTCTGAGTGCGAGGCGGCTCTCCCCGGCACGGTAACGGGGCCGGTCCGTACCACCACTGCTGACTCGGCTGACTCGACAATCGTGCCCGTGACCAAGTCGGCCCGTTTCCTGCCGCAGTGTCCGGCCGATTTCCCAGAGTTCCCCTCCCCGCCGTGACCCCTCCCCGGACGGAACCATTCGCCAACCCACCTTTCTTCAGTCCCCGCGTCTGAGAACAATGCTCATGGGCATGACCGGGCCGGAGCCGTCTCGAACAAACGCCTAGCAGTCAGGGTGCGGCAACAGCACAGCCACGACCCGTCCCCCTTCCCCCACCTCTCCAGCGCTCTCACCTAATCGAGACGTGTTTCTCGGGCGTCTTGCGCGCCGTGGAGATGCTGAGAGGCTTCAGACACTTCTTGCGGGGCTCGGGCTCCTCAGAGAGTCGGTTGGCCGAGGCGAGGTTCAGAGTCAGCGCCTGTAGGCCGATCAGCGCCGCGTGATCGTCGATGTCCTCTAGGGCGGAGCGGCGCGGTCGCGGCCGGGCGGGCGGCGCCGCCGACACGTGGATGTAAGAGGCGCACGACTGTCGGACAGAGAAGAGAGGGGGTGGGTCAGTGGAGAGCACACATCACCACGGACAGATAATGTCGGAAATTATGGTGTAGGTTCAGGAGAGCAGTATACGGATTATGATGTGGGCTGCCCGCTGCGAATGGTTATTCGTCTATAACAGAGTTGAAAAATTGAAATAATTAGTGATGCAGAATACTCTTAGACCTAAAAAGTTCGCACTTCGTAGGCTCAAAAGTTCGCATTTGTTTACATTAGTCAAGCAACTCATTTCGATAACCATTTCTTATCGGCTCCACAGGTCACAAACAGGCCGGAAGTCAGCACTCTCCACACAGCACACGTCCCATTCCGACTGCGGCGTCACTCCTCACAACAACCCGTCTGGTTTCCGTCGAGTGACGGCGTAATGCCCCGCTCCGTCACGCCTGCCGTCAGACCAGCGTGTCGCGCTAAACGCCGGTTCCACGCCGACTGAGCACGGCTCCTGTGAGAGGCTCGAGTGACTCCGACGTGCCAGGTTTGACGGCATAGGACAGCGTATCATCGGCGGAAAGCAAACGTAAAAATCCAGCGGAAAAACAAACCGTGCACTGCATAATCTCAGCCAAACAAAAAGAATTGTGGGTTGGGCAACTGCTACGCACTGCAGTGCGCACGCGAGCAATACTGCGCTCTGCATGCGTTCACGGTGCTGTATGTTGCATTACAGAGGTCTGTAATTCACAGCACCGAGACAGACAGCCGGGTAATCAGGCGGCGCACGACCGGCCGAGCCGCATTCTCTCTCTGACCGGCGCCGGCGGTCAATTTCCGCCGCAGCCGGCGCCCGCCCCAGATCCAATATACACGGCATGACGGAGCAGGCGGCCGGAGGATGCAACCGTCGGGCTCGGGGCAGACGGAGTCGCCCTCACCCACCGACCACAATGGTAGAAATCGGTGGGTCTGCTCCCACAATGGCAGGAATCGGCGCATCTGTCTCCACAGTGGCAGCACTATGTGTGTGTCTCTATCCGCATTGTGCCGGTGTCTTCAGGCGCTTCCTGTGATCGTGAGGGGACCGCATCTCACCTTTCAGGTCAGGTCACGCCATCGACAAAGGCGGCTGGAAGGAGACAGTAATCGACGTCTGCAGAGCGCCAGGAAAGGCACAGGACCTAGCGCTGGTGGCAACTGGCAGCCCTGAGCTGCGTACGCCCCAAGATTCTCTTTGGTCGCTCTCCCCGCTCCTGAAGTGCGGCCGCCCACACAGCTCCAGCGGGGGCGGGGGCGGCGCCCGAGTCCAGAGGTGCCCCGCCGCGCCGGCCGCTCCGTTCAGAAGGCAGGTCACGTCTGCGGGCGTGGCTGCCGGCGCCGGGTGAAGGCAATGCGGTGACCGCACCGCGCGCATCGGCTGCCAGTGTCACGCGCCTGGCGGTACCGTCACAAACACTATTGTTGGACGGAGCCGAGTGCGTCGGCGGCGCCCGGACGGCGACTCGGGCCGCCACAGGAATGTGATGGAGGGCTCCGAGGCGCACAATACGCGGCTTGTTAGGACGTTGCCAAACAGCCGCACACGAACTGTCGGGAATTTACTGCGGACGATAAACCAGATGTCCGTCAGATATCCTCAGCGAATCTACAACACACGATGAATAAGCATCGTCAACAAACTCCTTACACGGACGATTTACGATCCGCGGTGAGACGGTAAAAGCCGAATAACTACTGGGAAAATAGTGAGAACCGTGTGGCGTGGTGGTGTATCACAGCCCGACAACACACACGAGCTAAGCGGTGAAGCCATCGCCCGCAGGCGGCGGTCAGCGGCGACCGATACCGCACGGCACGAGCGTGACGGACCGCCACGGCGCCGTGTGACGGGTCGTGACGCCGCTGGTCCACCTACACCGGCCGGTCACAGGCGCCGCACGGAACCGCGCCGGTGACGCTGCACAGGGTCGAAAACACGGTGGAGGAACGGGATTGCTGCCGAACACACTCTTCAGCGCGGCGTGCATACTGACGGCCGCTGGGGGTAAGATCAAACAGAGGTGGCACTCCCGAGAGACGTTAAACAATCAATGAACTGGCAAAGAAAAAGAAAGAAAACCACTTACCCATATGAAATCAATTAATAAGGAAAAACGATGTAGCTAACATGTTTCACAGATGTCACACAGCCCACGAGGCATGACGTTTGAAATTCACCACCGGCCAGCGCCGCCAAAAACGACTCATTTCGTCGGTTAGTCGCCGATGTGAAGGGCCCAGCGACCTGTTGTCATGTCCATATCATTAGCACCTCACGACCCACGCGGGTGAGACGACCCCGATGGGACCCCCGACAGTCCGCGGAGGCGTTACAGCCGTTACGGAGGTCGTTACCGCCGCCAGCAGTAACGTCTCCGGATCGCCAACGTCCTCAGCGGTGACACGCGACCGGGAAGGAGAGCGACCCGGGCCCAAACGGCCGCTTGGACGCAGCGAAGTCCACCGCCCATCCACCCAAAAACTACATTCGCTCTGCAGTGTTAGACTCCCCGTTCGCCAGAGTATATTTAGCGACCCTTTCGGCCACCGCCCGCGTGTCCGCGCAGATCTCAACCAGGCGTGGGCGCCCCTGACTATTCATGAGACGGCTCAGTGGCACTCAGCAGCCGTCCGACGCATAGTTTGACGCTCACATTAGTGAGAGCCGGCCGGTTAGCGCCGAGCCGCGGCGCCGGTCAGTCGCGCGCCGCTCACGCATACGGGACATTTGATACGGCCGCAGAGCCTGCGTGCGTGACGGGCCATAGTACAGAGGTCAGACGGCCGGTTTACACCGTGTGTCGGATCAGAGAGACCCGGGCGATAGAGCGGGCCCGGTGCCGAGCTGAAATTGCAGAGACCGTGCAGGCCACCCGGGGGGGGGGGGGGGGGGGTGAGGCAGGCGGCGCATATCGCTCCTGACGAGTATCGCACTGCATCTCCGCCGGGCACGCTGGGATGTTGGCTCCCGTTATGTGCCAGGGTGCCGTGCAGGGTCTCAGCGCCTGGGGTCGAGGAGGGAATGCCTGCTGCTGATAGCTGAAGGTGTGGTCGTGGTTTTATAGAGTCGAGCAAAACATCCCGCGGGAAGGGGATCAATGGCGTATGAAAAAATTATGGCTAGTTGGCAGGAGAGTCTACCGGCCGAAATACCTCCCAACCGAACAAGACACGATCCCGGACCATCAGTAGTGGGTGGCGCTGACATAGCCTCACCAGTTGGCAGTTACTACCATAGGTACTGAGTACGGCCCCAGGATATCAGCGGCGGTGGGTTGCAAGGCACAACACCGGCCCGAGGGGACCATCTGGCTTTACGGCAGCTCCGGGCCGGCGGCAGCCGGTCAGGAGGAGCGGGCCGAACAGCGAGTGAAGGCACGCCAGGGAGGAGAGGAACTGCTTCCCCTGAGGGTACTTCTAAGGAGACGAGGCGACACGTGCTGACACCTATCTGACAGAATCTTGCTGATGCCGTTACCCAGAGGGAAACAAGGCTCACATACATAGCTACCGAAGGGTGATAGGGGAGGGTACAAATTTGTCCCTCATGGGACTTGTCCCCGCCCCTCCCTGATTCTTAGCTCAGGGAGGTGACACAACCCGACACGGCTCGTCATGTCGTCTCCTGAGAACCTCAGACCGACAGCACAGAGAGCGCCGGTGATACCACGGTCTTGGCGGAGATATCACGGTCCCCGCGGAGAACCATCGTTCGCGGAGAGACAAACATAGGCCCAACACCGCCTGGGACAGATAGGACGACTATCGAGGATTACAAGACCGAAAACTGCGGCTAGCACGGTTCTGAGAAGGAACTCTGCAACACTGCAGAGCCGGTAAACACACCCCACTCGGAGAGATTGTCGAGATGCCGTGCGGTCAAACTGTGCTAAATGTTCAACTGCCATCGGCGGCTTTAGTCGATAAACGAGTGAGGCTATCTCGAACTTATGATGTGCAATGTGCAGTAATGGAAGTGAGGCTAGTCATCTGCTCTCTGCCTCATTGCGAACAGGACGGACCATCCTCACGCGTCCGATACAACAAAAAAGCACACACCGCTCAAACCCCAGCCCAGCAGAACAACATTTAAAGCCTAGTGAAGCTCGCCACTGGACAATGCCAAAGTCAAGGCCGGTTAGGTCCAACAGTAGCGACAGAAGGCACCTCAGCCGCTCCTCCCACCACCCTTCATTGGGAGGGGTGACTCAGACACGCGCTCGCAGCGATCGTCTATTGTCACCATCATCAGTCTCCATTTCTAGCGTCGAACTGCTGTCAGCCGCCGCCAGCTGTGTTCCGGCGGCGTGACCTCTGGCCGTCCGGGTTGACCTCTGACGACCTCTGGCGACCTCTGACGTAAGACGCGCCGAGGGAGCGAGAGGCCCGACGACCAATCGTCACCGAGTGCTGTGTCACCACGGTTGTTCACCGCTCACCCCGCCGGTGACTGTTGCACACTCGTTTGGTGAGAGGGGTGGGGAAAGGACAATCAACAACGCACTCGGCGAGAGAGCAACGTCGTAATCAACGCTGCGTGTGTCCGCCCGTTCCTCAATCGTCACGTCCTTAGGTGTGGTGAGCGGTGGGCGGAGACGGTATAGCCTGTTTGTGACGCTGCGAAGAGAAGGCCCCCCCCCCCCGGTCGGCACTCGGTGACAGCTCCGTCCACAACAGGTTCAACGTCCCAGCCGGAGAGAGAGTCGAGAGGGAAGAGAGATGAGGCCGACAGCCGGATGGCCGTTGCGCCACCAGGCCAATTTGCACCGCGAAATTGCGTTTGGAAGAGGCGCACGGGTCAAGAGGAACTGGAACTTTTACACCTCAGCCTTTGAGTGCATCGTATTTCGAAACGACCAATCAAAGGATTACAAAACCGCGCGTCTTGTAGCAGAATCGCATTGAACAGTTCCATAGCGACAGAGGTGCGTTGAAAAAGTAAAATCGTCCATGAACTCACATGGGGCTTCAGACTGGTTGACATCGGAACACCATCACTGCGCACTTGTGCGTCAACCGCCAAGGTCCTCTGCAGTATCCATAATGCACTGACTCTGCTCGCAGATCAGTCGCGCAGGACACTCGACCGTTATTCCGAGGCAGATGCCGTGTATAATGGCCACATCTGCACACAGAGCTGAGCAGGCGCAGTTCCTAAATCCAGACAGGTGACCGTGCCCCTGTCGGTCACCTGAAAGCATCACCGTACGGTTGACCCCGGCACAGCATAGCCGAGAGGTGGTTCTCGCGGTTGGATACTTGCGGCACGGAATTCATCTGCCAGGTTTCTGGGCCTTGCGAGCCGAAAAATGCAAGTCTTTCATGATCTTTCATATCTTTCAAAACGAGTGACGCTTTGTGTTTAGTATTTTAGGACCAAGTGGTCTTAAAACATAATATTACGTTGCATAAAAAGATACACAATTTAGCCGCCTTTGATAAGACAAAGCCGGCCGGCTGGGGATGTCCCTGAATAAAGAGTGATTCAGTGAAGCGTTCGCCGTCAACTGCGACACATTTCACATTAAAGCGTCATAACACCTCAAACACAGATCGCTCTGCATCTATGCAGCCCGTTCCACTCAGTGGCGCGCTGATTTAATGGAGCCGATAGCTGGAGAGCGGAAAACGGGGTGGGGCGAGGGATCGAGAGCGACCAATAGCCGTGAAAACTCCCTATTAACGAACGGCGTATATCCCGGACCGACTATATAACGCCGCAGTTCCGCCGCCGTCGCGCCGAGCGAACAAAGCGCGCCGCTTCGGCCGGCGGCGCGGCGCATTCAGATGCAAAGCGCCGCCGCCGCCGCCGCCTCAGCTCAAACAATGGGCGACAATTCGCCGATTGTCGCGCCGAGCCGGTCACGTGACCGTGAGGTGAGGAGGGTGCGGCCGTCACGTGACCGGAGCTGCCGGCGGCGCCGAGGGCTCTTGGCAGATCCGGTGGCGGTGACAAGCCGTGACGCACCGGTGACGGCCGTGACGCGTCACTCGTCACAGGCGCCGCCGAGTACCGGACCCATCAAAGCCTGGCGGGTTGGAAGGCCAGGGGAAGGTGTGAATAGATGCTGCGACTAATAGCTTGATTTGGGGCTCGAATAGAGGGAGCGGAGGATGGCCAGCACGAGGAGGGAGGGAGGGGCAGAGGGGTGGGAGGAGACCCGAGTCGTGGCGCGGTTGACGACCCGGGTCCAGGGGGAGGGGACCGGGCTTCGGCCGAGGCAAGATAAGACACGCACAGTACACAGGCCGCAAAACAGGTCAGGCAGTCCAAGGCGCGCGCTCATAGGCGGCGGACAGTGCGGAAGGGTGGAAACGAAGCGACAGGCTGTGGAAAACGATCGTGCGGTCGCAGAGGTGACGGACAAAGCGAGAGAGTGGGAATCGAGCGTCGAGCTAAGCGCTGTGAAACGAGCGAGCAGGAAAAGTAGACAAGGCCGGGAGACAGGTTTGTGGAGCGACGAGTACCTGGCGATCAGCAGAGGGGGATCAAGGGAGACGCACATGGCCGGTAAGTCAGGCTAGCGTGCTAGCGATACTAGTCATATAAGGAGCCAGCTGCCTGCATGGTTGACTCGCCGGAAAGTCAAGCGAATGGATTATGCTGATGCTGTCAACGAATCAATACCAGTGGGATAGACCGTTGTGCAGAGACGCACCTGGCAGATGTGTGTGTTCAGAGTCATTGATAGTGAATAACTGATACAATACCACCCGCTCCATCTGGGTATGAATGTATATACCGGCTCGTCGTCCATGTCACAGTAACACAGAGCGGAGAACCAACATGTCTGAACCATGTTGACCCAGTTAAATTCGCTGTTCGTCAGGTACGACAGAACCGTACCGACGCTGCTTATACACGTGGCTGAATCGTGTGGGCTCATTAATGCGCCTGGTATGCCGACCCATACCGGTGCAGAGCAGCAACAACCAACATGCATGAACCATGTAGACCCAAGTTAAATTCACTGTTCGTCAGGTACACGGGCTCTTTGGCGACCGGTTTGCCTGACCCATATCGCAGTAAAACTCGCTGTACGTCAGATATGCCTGAACCATATCGACGCAGTGCCAAGCCACACATGCCTGAACTATGTGGGCTCATTTATGCGCCGGGTACGCTTGCACCGTATCGGTGCGGCAATGCAACATGCCTGATTCATGTTGACAGAGTAAAACTCGCTGTTCGTCAGAGATGCCTGAACCATATCGACGCAGCTTCAAGCCACACATGCGTGAACAATGTGGGCTCATTTATGCGCCAGGTACGACTGCACCGTATCGGTGCGGAAATTCAACATGCATGAATCATGTTGACACAGTAACACTCGCTGTTCGTCAGATATGCCTGAACCATATCGACGCAGCGCCAAGCCACACATGCCTGAACCATGTGGGCTCATTTATGCGCCGTGTACGCCTGCACCGTATCGGTGCGGCAATGCAACATGCCTGATTCATGTTGACAGAGTAAAAGTCGCTGCTCGTCAGATATGCCTGAACCATATCAACGCAGCGCCAAGTCACACATGCCTGAACCATGTGGGCTCATTTATGCGTCGGGTACGACTGCACCGTATCGGTGCGGCAATGCAACATGCATGAATCATGTTGACACAGTAAAACTCGCTGTTCGTCAGATATGCCTGAACCATATCGACGCAGCGCCAAACCACACATGCCTGAACCATGTGGGCTCATTATGCGCCGGGTACGCCTGCAGCGTATCGGTGCGGTAATTCAACATGCATGAATCATGTTGTCACTGTAAAACTCGCTGTTCGTCAGATATGCCGGAACCATATCGATGCAGCGCCAAGCCACACATGCCTGAACCATGTGGGCTCATTATGCGCCGGGTACGCCTGCACCGTATCGGTGCGGCAATGCAACATGCATGAATCATGTTGACACATTAAAACTCGCTGTTCGCCAGATATGCCTGAACCATATCGACGCAGCGCTAAGCCACACATGCCTGAACAATGTGGGCTCATTCATGCGCCGGGTACGACTGCACCGTATCGGTGCGGCAATGCAACATGCATGAATCATGTTGACACAGTAAAACTCGCTGTTTGTCAGATATGCCTGAACCATATCGACGCAGCGCCAAGCCACACATGCCTGAACCATGTGGGCTCATTTATGCGCCGGGTACGCCTGCACCGTATCGGTGCGGCAATTCAACATGCATGAATCATGTTGACACTGTCAAACTCGCTGTTCGTCAGATATGCCTGAACCATATCGATGCAGCGCCAAGCCACACATGCTATGCTTGAACCATGTGGGCTCATTTATGCGCCGGGTATCCTGCACCGCATCGGTGCGGCAATGCAACATGCATGAATCATGTTGACACAGTAAAACTCGCTGTTCGTCAGATATGCCTGAACCATATCGACGCAGCGCCACGCCACACATGCCTGAACGATGTGGGCTCATCTTTGCGCCGGGTACGCCTGCACCGTATCGGTGCGGCAATTCAACACGCATGAATCATGTTGACACAGTAAAACTCGCTGTTCGTCAGGTATGCCTGAACCATATCGACGCAGCGCCAAGCCACACATGCCTGAACCATGTGGCTCATTTATGCGCCGGGTACGCCTGCACCGTATCGGTGCGGCATTGCAACATGCCTGATTCATGTTGACAGAGTAAAAGTCGCTGTTCGTCAGATATGCCTGAACCAAATCGACGCAGCGCCAAGTCACAAATGCCTGAACCATGTGGGCTCATCTATGCGCCCGGTACGCCTGAACCGTACCGATGCGGCGATTCAACATGCATGAATCATGTTGTCAGTTAAATTCGCTGTTCGTCAGGTATGCCTAAACCATATCGACGCGGCGCCCCGCCTGACTAAGATGGAGCCAATGACGCTATTCGTTGGGTGCCGGGTGACGTCACCAGAACAAATGCACACATCAAAGCATTGTCGCCGTGATGGCCGCCGGGGAGTGCCAGCTGTACTTCCGCGGACGGGGCTCCCCCACCCATTCCGCTGCGCGCGCCCACCGGTCGGGCGGCCAACACTCGGCCGTCAGCAGTAATAGAGCCGTTACGTCACGTCGGGACACCGCCGCCGGGCGTCGCGGCGTGTAAAACCACCCCCAGTTCACGAGGGGGAGGGGAAGGCGCGGGAGGGACGCAGGGGTCACCTCTGTGGGGCCAAGTGGTTGACCTTTCAGTCCGATAACACTGGGGAGGGACCCACGACTCCAGCAGTCGGTCGGGAGCTATTTGCACAGGATAACCCCTCACGCAGTCAGGGAGGGCAATGGACGCAGCGCCCATCTAAGCGCCCGGAATGCCTGACCCATATCGGCGTGAGGAAGCGATTGATCATGCATGAACCATGTTGACCCAGTTCCATCACTGTTCGTCGGATATGACTGAACCGTACCGACACGGCTTACAAGCCACACGCGCCCGAATCACGTGAGCTCATTTGTGCGCCCAGTCTTCCTGACCCATATCGGCGTAAGAAATTGATCTATCAAACATGCACGACCCAGTTTTGACCCAGTTACACTTGCTGCTCGTCAGGTATGCCTGAACCGTACCCCGGTATGCCTGAACCTTATCGGCGTGAAGAATCGATTGGCCAAATATGCATGAATCATGTTCACCCAGTTAGAATTCGCTATTCGTCAGGTATGCCTGAACCGTACCGACGCGGCTACAAGACACACGCGCTTGAATTACGTGGGCTCATTCATGCAACCGGTATGCCTGAAACATATCAGCGTGAGGCCACATCGACGCGGCTACCAGCCACACATGCCTGAATCATGTGGGCTCATCTATGTGCCCGATATTCTGACACGTATCGGCGCGGCAATGCAACGTGCATGAATCATGTTGACACAGCTAAATTCGTTATTCGTCAAGTATGCCTGAACTATATCTACGCGGCTCCCAGCCACACACGCCCGAATCATGTGGGCTTCCCTACACCGGTTCTCTGATCCGTATCGGTACGGAAATTCAGCATGCATGATCATGTTGACACAGCTAAATTCGTTGTTCGTCAGGCATGCCTGAACCATATCTACGTGGCTCCCAGCCACACACGCTTGAACCATGTGGGCTCACATACGCCGGTTCTTTGACCCGTATCGATGAGGCGATTCAACATGCATGAATCATGTTGACAGTTAAATCCGTCGTGCGTCAGGTATGTACGTCTAAACCATATCGACGCAGCTCCCACCCAAACATGCCTGAATCATGCGGGCCAAATTATGCGCCCGGTATTCTAACACGCATCGGTGCGGCGATTCAACATGCATGAATCATGTTGCCACAGTTAAATCCGTTGTGCGTCAGGTACGTCTAAACCATATCGACGCAGCTCATGCCTGAATCATGTGGGCTCATCTATGTGCCCGGTATTCTGACACGTATCGGCGCGGCAATGCAACATGCATGAATCATGTTGACACAGCTAAATTCGTTGTTCGTCAAATATGCCTGAACCATATCGACGCGGCCCCAGCCACACATGCCTGAACCATGTGGGCTCATTTAGGCGCTCGGTACGCCTGACCAGTAGCGGTGCGGCAATTCAACATGCATGAATCATGTTGACTGTTAAATGCATTGTTCGTCGTGATGCCTGAATCATATCTACGCGGCCCTCAGCCAAAAATGCCTGAATCATGTGGGCGGCTGGATTACGCGCCCGGTTCGCTGACCCGTATCGGTGAGGCGATTCAACATGCATGAACCATATTGACAGTTAAATTAGATGTTCGTACAGTATGCATGAACCATATCGACGCGGCTCCAAGACACACATGCCTGAACCATCTGGGCTCATCTACGCGTCCGGTATTCTGACACGCATTGGTGCGGCAATTCAACATGCCTGAATCATGTTGACCCAGTAAAACTCGCTGTTTGCCAGGTATATCTGAACCATATCGACGTATCGACGCAGCACCAAGCCACACATGCGTGCACCATGTCGGCTCATTTATGCGCCAATTACGCCTGTACCGTATCGGGGAGGCAATTCAACATGCCTGAACCATGTTGATCCATTAAAAACTCGCTGTTCGTCAGGTATGCGTGAACCATAACGACGCAGCACCAGGCCACACATGCGTGAACCATGTGGGCTCATTTATGCGCCCGGTACGCCTGAACTCACCTGCACCGTATCGGTGAGACACTTCAACATGCCTGAACCATGTTGACCCATTACAAAACTCGCTGTTCGTCAGGTATGCGTGAACCATATCGAAGCAGCACCAATCCACAAATGCGTGAACCATGTGGGCTCATTTATGCGCCAGTTACGCTTGAACCGTATCGGAGAGGCAATTCAACATGCCTGAACCATGTTTGATCATTACAAACTCGCTGTTCGTCAGGTATGCGTGAACAATATCGACGCAGCACCAAGCCACACATGCGTGAACCATGTGGGCTCATTTATGCGCCCGGTACGCCTGAACCGTATCGGGGAGGCAATTCCACATGCCTGAACCATGTTGAGCCATTAAAAATTTATGGAACAATGGCAATTATAAGCGGTAGCGAATAAGGAGATGGGCAAACCATTAACCAATGCTGTGTGCATAGAACTGCGGCCGCTCAGCGCGGCCATCGCCGAACAGGCGCACATAGACGCTTGGCTCCGCGTCCACTTTAGACGCTTGGCTCCGCGCCGACTTGGACTTTGCCGTCGCTGAGGAATAACACACCATAAGGACACCTGGCGACCCTGTTTATTGGTTCTGGACGGCCGTTGCGGTAATAAAGCTACACCCCCAGAAAACCGACAAACAAGAGAGGGACCGTGGGACGGGCCCGTCCGTCCCGTAGTCGGACGTCGGACGGGGAGGAAAGTGAGGGAGAGGGAGAGGAGAGAGAGAGAGAGAGAGAGAGAGAGGGAGGGAGAGGAAAGAGAGAGAGTGGGGAGAGAGGGGGGTTCGGCGACATGGGGAAGGGAAGTGTTCGTCAGTGTGTGCGGACGCTAGAAAAGGGGGACCTGGCGTAACTCATAACACTACTCGCCGCGTCGGCGGGCCGAAGGGAAGTGCAAACAGCAGACAGACGGACACGGCAGGCTATGGAACTGCGCACAAAACACTGTTCATGCCGAACGTCGTGTGCATTGCAAACAATCAGGATCCCTATATAACCGCGTACATTCTGCTCCGTTGGCGAGTTTGGCGTCTTGTTATCGATCATGATATGAACGATAACGCGATTTGGGTGCAGACGGCCATCAACAGCCAATACTGGACAACAGATCTGGGGAGCGTACGGTATGAGACACCCTAATCAGTAATAGGGCCCACCTATTAGCTTGATTTGGGGCTCGAATAGAGGGAGCGGAGGATGGCCAGCACGAGGAGGGAGGGAGGGGCAGAGGGGTGGGAGGAGACCCGAGTCGTGGCGCGGTTGACGACCCGGGTCCAGGGGGAGGGGACCGGGCTTCGGCCGAGGCAAGATAAGACACGCACAGTACACAGGCCGCAAAACAGGTCAGGCAGTCCAAGGCGCGCGCTCATAGGCGGCGGACAGTGCGGAAGGGTGGAAACGAAGCGACAGGCTGTGGAAAACGATCCCCTCCCACCCTCCCCAATAGCAACTTTCAATCCAAAAATACCGTCCTATAGACACACTCGTCGTCGGCCTAAGTCTTGTTATCGATCATGATATGAACGATAACGCGATTTGGGTGCAGACGGCCATCAACAGCCAATACTGGACAACATATCTGGGGAGCGTACGGTATGAGACACCCTAATCAGTAATAGGGCCCACCTATTGTGTATTGTGAGTGGTGTTGAAATGGAATATGTAGGTTATAGGTAAAGCGGCAGCTGAGAGGGGAATGGCACTGACGCGGTTGGACAGTTTGTCATCCGCTCTCAGCGGTAAAGTGGATGATGCGGGGATCAGCAGGGCTCGCGGCTCACCGTGACCCCACAGAGAGGCGCTGGGAGCGACCCTGACCGTCAGAGGGACCGACATAGCGGCACAGAGCTGCGCCAGCTCACCCGGTCGGAGGAAACCGGGCATCACAAAGTGACAGCTGAACGGTCTAACAGGGTTGGAATCGAGCCCGTGATGTCGTCAATGAGTCAATGAGTCCGAGTCAAGCAGTCCCACAGAGCGGGTGTAAGGGGTATGCATTGGGCTACGTGCAGATTCAGCATCCGGGAGGTGCTGATCAGAAGCAGCTACCTCAGCTCAAGCATTGTACTACGATCCGATCGTGCCGGTGGAGCTGGGTCCAAAAGTCACAGCTGATAGCTCGTTACTGTGATGCCAATTTCTCATGCCAATTTCTCGCAACCACCATTGCTCTCTCATACGCCAGAAAACATCAGCAGCGAACGAATTGCCCATCTCCAAGGCTCTGAAGGCCCAGATTCGCCCCTCCATTACACCTAATCAGCCCGCTAACGATCCTCCCACCTACTCCGCGTGCCGACGGCGCGTCCGTGAGGCACCTCCCGCGACGATCGCTCATCGGGCCGTCCGTCCAGCACCCTCTCACGATCGACACCGCATCAGAGCGGCCAGAAAAGACACCAGCCGGCCTTGTGGCGCAAATGATGGCCCCCGAACGACATCAATAGTCATGGCCGGCGGCCAAGCGGCGATTGGAGCACCCTGAGGTCGGTTTCTCGCTCCGACGGAGGTCACTAGTTCGAGAGGTGTGATTTGTGGCACTGGAATCCTGCAGTGTGCAGAGATTAGATGGTGCGACTTCCGAACCGGGTCACGAAGGTGATGTGGGAATCGATGGGGTTCATCCAAACGTGAACTCTGGACATCACTGATCGTGAACATTCAGAGGGAGCAGTCAATCCAGGAAGCCTCGCCGCCGCGCTGGATCGTGAGCTCGATGGGAGTCACCTCCTCTTCAGCACGTCGCACACTCTGAGCCGCTCGCTAACGGTGTGAAATTGCTCCACTAGCTGCAGGTCGGACCGGCTGCGCAGAACTCGCATATTCATCAGCGGCCGTCAGCCGCTCGTGCTGTCGCTGGAGGCTCTGTTTTACTGCGGAGTGGAGCACGCAGCACGCGTCAGCCGCAGGGCAGAGCGGCCGACCAGCCACCTTCCTCCGTCTCCCACAGTTCACACACATCCGCGTGTCAGAGTCTGAATTTAGAGAGCCGGGGCTGGAGCACCAGACCACCGCGCTGATTTTTGAAACAAACGCGACCGCCACAACCGACCGTGTGGCGCAACGCGCAGAACATCTCGTATGGAGATGGAATCGACGGCCGGTGCGTGCTAACGCCGACATTCAGCCAGAGTGGGCTGCGTGGGCTCAGCCGGAGAGAGGCACATCAGTCTTAGCACCGGAGGTGGGTCCTCACCACCAGTGGAGAGAGGCTCGCCGCGGTCCTACAGAGATCAGTATCTCAGGCACGGCTGCGAACCGCTCTCCGCCGCCGGCAGCGCTCACTCACCACTCACTAATCGGTGATCTGATCACGGCCGCCTTCAGCTCCTCGCTGTTGCTACCGGCGGCTCTTACCCGCTCCTCCGGCGGCTGCGCTGCTCCCCGATCATCCACAACTCGGACACCAGCAGCGCCGGCGAGTTACGCCGCTGTTTGCGACTGCTGTAACTGCGCTGGACGCTGTTTGCGACTGCTGCAGGTACGCCGCGGGTACGCCGGCGAGTTACGCCGTTGTTTGCAACTGCTGCAGGTATGCCGGGCCAGTGATGAGAGGTGGGCGCGGCCGACGGGCGGAGTACGTCGCGATCGGCGGGCCGGATCCAGCTCGCCCCCCTGCTGAGATGACTACAATGCACCGGCCGGCGCCGCCGTCAGCAGCAGCGCGATAACTCGACCCGAGGCTGGAGACGGATTCGGTGAGATCGCAAGGTATGTACGACCACTGTTCGGGGTTTGTGGGACAGTGGTATGTGGAAGGGTTTACTAACCGGTGGAGTCAGCAGGAAAGATCATGAGTTAGCAGCCGGCAGAAGTGTTACAGGTCATCAGGTCGGGTCACTGCAGTCAGCAGTCAACCACCAGTCTGCAACGAGGTCAGGAAGGAAAACGAAGGGAAAACACAGGAAGCGGTCGGTTGAAGCAGCTCAAAGTGGAGTAAAGCCACCCGTCAGGGAGGAAACAATCACAAGTGCCCGACCCGGTTGCGGATAAGCGTGAACCGTATACTCAGTGACTAGACCACTGCCGACAGTCTGAGCGGACGCTCTGACCCGGCTTAGACCACGTCAGACCAGACTAGCGGGGTAAGACCGGCAGCCGGTGCACAGACGGCTCCATGGGTGGACACCCTCAGACGCCGACTACCGACAATCGACCTCCGAGGATTAGCGGCCGGTGAGAGCCGCGGGCGGACAGCGAACCAGTGCAGCGGTCACCGACCGGGGAGGTGACAGAATGGCCGTACCGGCTAGTCAGGTCACGCCCCAGCTGGGTATTCAGCGGGTTAGAAATCTTCTCCCGCCCTGATTAGTAGGCATACAGTTATCATAATACGGTCATTCATATGATGTGTATCTCGTGAGGAGCATGTTACACTGGAGACAGGCTGTCTGGGGTGGGACCAGGCCATAATTGGACCGCTCAGATCAGCTCGTCAGTCGGCTCAGTCTGTCCACCCCACCGGAACCGGCCACCATCCGGTCGCGCCACGCACTGACCCAGAAGGTAGCCGGGCCCGCCCACGACCCCACCCATCCGTCTCCCAGCAGGGAGAACCTCGCTGAGTCACCGCCCGACTAACTCTAACGAGGCAGACGCACAGCACTAGCGAGCCAGACGCACAGAACAGCTCGGGCCGCATCTGACCGTGCGCGGGAGCCATGAGCCGCACCTGGCGTCAGGCAGACGGCCTGCAGAACTTTCTCCCACACCCGGCACTTACTTCAGCGCGAGCATGGATGGATACAGTCGGTCTCAACCGGCCAATTTGAATGCAGCCCATCCGGCCGATGAATGAGCTCGCCGATCAGCCGGATGGTTGGTGAATTTTACACAGTTCACTATCACTATCGTGCATGATTAAAAAGCATGCTGAGAAGGTGAGACGGAACACTGGACGGATTTATAGCGAGCATCCTCCCCCACCCACGGCGCCCGATATCATGCCATGGTGAGGAGCGTGGGAATGAAACAAGAAACCAGCTTCCAACCGCTCTGTCTGCGGCATGCGGCAGCGCACTTGACGCCAGATAAGGACACCCAATTCATAATCTAATTACGTGCTCCAATTAGGGGGCAATTGGGAGAGCCGTCAAATGGCGGCGTTCGTTATCATTTACTGAGACAAGTGTCAAGGAGCTTCCTAGTGTTATGGTAACACTGACGGGTGATTATTCCGGCGGGGATTGGCGGCGCGTCTAAATCGCCGCACATCGCCGCCCGTCTGTTATCACCAGGCCGGTATTAGACGCCATAAATTAGCACAAACTGTCGGCAGAGAGGGGGCCGGCGCGGCACACAGACCGAGTGACCTCCGGAACCGGGGCCCGTCGGCGGCCGGCGGCGGGGGTGCTGGTCCGGGGAACGGGACCACCGGCGCTGGCGCATCCGCACCCCATCAACACTACCATCAAAGGGTAATGTCATTGAGAGTGTGACAGAAAAACAACACACTGGACTAGATGACACAAAGGTCCCATAGCCCGGAACATGTCCCGGGGCGGGTGACCTCGGTCACTGTCGCTACCGCCCGCAGTCCCCACTCAGCACTGCTGCGGGCTCCCGAGGGCACCCCAGGCCAGGGGCGATGTGACCCACATCGACACTGTGCGAGGGCCACGCGCGTCGATGTTGGTCCGATCAGCGGCGACTCGGTGGTCTCGGTGCCTTCGGCAGTCACGACAGGGGCACCACGGCCGTCGTCATTAGGCCCGGCCGCGCCCGGCCTGCCGGCGTGGCGGCCCAGCGGGTTTCAGCGAACAGCACGGCTGAGCGGGGTTGTTTGCTAGGATGGACTACAGTCCCGGTCGAATGGACTCTGAAGTTTGCCATCGAGCTTGTTAGGGCAATATACAGCGGCGGTCTATTCTCCGGCGGGGTTGTTAGTTGGTTTGTTGTGAGTCTGTCGGCGCCGGGCGGGCCCGTTTACAGCCGTGTGCGGTTGGTTTACAGCTCAGCTCGGCCGGTCTATCTGCCGACCGTGGGGCCACACACACGGGGCAGGGCGCCCGGGGCGGTCACGACCGAACCGGGCGGGGTCACGGCTCGGCCCCGGGCGCCTCCGGGAGGCGGGCGCTGCTGCTGGACTCCCAGAGACTCACAAGTCACAGCGAAGCCGCACCTTACAGGAACCCGCAGCGGCTACAGTGGATACTACATACAGCCGAGCAACAGCGCCGACCAGCCGAACTCTCACCTCTGGCGTACCGGAGACCGATACCCACAGAACACACACCGGAGCTAACGGGGCCACGGTCCCGGCACCGACACCAACACCACACCGCCACACCGGACTTTCCGTGTGTGCGTGCGGTTTCATTAAATCGACTTCTGAGCGGGCGTTTTTCGGAATCGGACCGCGTTCTATGTGCGAAACACTCCAAGAAACACTCGGTCTACATTAACGCACGCCAACGCGCGCCGGTCGCAAACAAGAACACCGCGGAAGAAGCAAACACAAAAACGCCTTCAGACTGGCGCGGCGCAGCAGCAGCAGCGGCAGCGCGGCGGCAGGGGCCCATGGCAGAGAGAGTCGAGAGGCGGGGGTCGTGTGGGCGGTTGGGTCAGGTCATTCATCAGGCACCCAGTGAGCAGGCTCAGCTGAGCGACCGGTGAGGATTGGGTCAGCGTGGGGCGGCGCCGGTGTATGTAAGCGACAGAGGTTGGGCAGAGCCGACACCCGAGGGTGACAGCGCAGAGCAGCTCTGACACCCCGGGTGACAAGAAACTACAGCGAGCAGGTCGAGATATGTGGAGGCTGTGCGAGTTAGTGGTGCACGGGACAGCGCCTTGACTTCGGTACAGAGTCACAGACCTCCACCTCAATGACAGCAAAGAACTGCGTCATCCGTAGAGCCGGAGAGATATTTATCTAAGAGCAAAAAACAGCGCCATTGCTGAGAACTTTGACAGCTACTGCGGGAACATCCCCGCCGCAAATAAATAAATGTGTTACCAGTGACATTATCCACAGATCAGTTCCGTGAAGTCCTAGCACGATAATAAAGAAAACACACCATGAAAAATCACACAGGCTGACTGCGGTGTCGAGCGCTGCAGGAAAGGTCCAGCTAACAGGATTAGCTGGCGTGATTTCACCGATATATTTTTCCCCACCTGCCCTTTAAATCTGACGTTATAACGACGGGATGGTTTTTGGAAATCCAGCAGAAGGAGCCACCCGTCAATGACATCCACAAGATCGTCCACAATAGCCGGCCGCGACATCTAATGAGACACACGTGCAATTGTGTTACTTATAACCTAAGGATAAGCTTCAGGATTATCGAAAAAAAAGAACAATAAAAAATATCACTTGTAATGAAGCAATCAATTTGGATACGGCTGAAAGAGAAATAACTTTGTCAATGGCCACATTTGATTGTTTTGTCGGTACACTGTCAACATATCTTTCCTTTTGTTTTGTCAACTAATGTACAAACAAGACGCCATTATCACTTGATCGACGCCAAAGCACCCGGCAACTGGCTACGGACTGCACATCTCACCGCAATGGTTACAGGTTTTGCACCGGTAGCCGAAAGCACGCCATTCCTCCACAGACCGCAATAGACGCTCCTCATCCGAGCAAAGGAAAAACGAGCGGCAGCCAGTCAGCGGCACAAACTAAAGAAAAAGCATGAACCTGTTCTTTGCAGGCCAGTACCTGAGGTCAGGGGTTAACTGCCGAGACACTTCCTGGGGCACCGGTCGTATTCACGTTTTGATCTAATCTAAAAGGCCGTGAAGCGATACCGATGGTATCTAGGTGATGGAAATTTCATCACCTGTCCCTAAGTGGTGAAAGCCACGTGTCTGAAGACATATTACGCGCCTCGTTGGGTAAGGCTGCTCCAGTGGTCCAACCCCTGTCTCAGATGTAAAGAGTGTAATGGCCAGGCACGCGACCAAAGTTTCTGTCCACGGGTTACAGATAAATGCTTCCTACAGGCGAGGAATGAGAGAGGACCGATGATCAGAGACCATTGTTAGGAGATGACCGCCGACTAGGAGATGACTTGTATGACCGCCGACTAGGAGATGACTTGTATGTCTGATGAGCATCTGTTTTGCTACAAGGAAACCAGTAAGAGCTCATACTTTCCGACATCTTTGAGTTACACCAAGTCCGCATTCAGGCAATGGATCACCCATCAGAAATCTTAATCAATTCCAGTCAATGACAAATAATAACGCTTGAAACAAAATAGGGCTCTAAGTAAGACGAAAAAGCTAACAGAAGTGAGCCCACCTATATGACACGGCATTTTGTTCCATTAATTTCCGAGAGTTGACAGGGGACTTAGGGAGCCCATTCCAGCTGCCGTGGCGGGAACCGTCATCACTTTGCAGTCACATGATAATATGCTAATCAAATCTCTCCGCCGTCCCATGTAATTATGCGGAGCCGAAGTGCCAGCCTGCCGTCACGGTTGGACCAGTCATGGGTCCGATTTCACCCCGATGCTCGCCACAGCCGCCTTGTCGGCGATGACCACCGTTCAACCAATGAGTGCCGAATCTTCACTCGATCGGCGACGCACGATGACACCATCGAAGGGGACTTTCCTCCTCAAATACGTCGGTGGCCGTCAGATGGTATCAGAGCAAAATGCACCCGTCCGACTCGTTAATAAAACAGTAATTCACCCAGTGGACGGAGACGGCTCTATCGAGTAGTATATCGCGTCCACAGCAGGTGCAAACCGCCGCCTACTCAGTCAGGCAGCTTTCCTCGCTGACACTCCAAACGCCTGCAAAATGTAACCGAAACGTAGGCAGATAATTCCCGACACCGGATGACCCGATTTGAGGCTGGAAGCGTCAGCTCAGGGGCACGAGGGCGAAGGTCAGAGGTGTCCAGAAAGGTGTCGCATTTCTATCCAACCGAGTCGGGCGCTCGACGACCAGCCGTCACACCAAATCGGGAACGATGATGTGACAATCAGGCGCTAGGCCAGATCCGATCACGTTCCCGATTCGCCGAATAGCAAATTGTTTCCGAGAACCCGAACGTGTAACGTCAGAGCAGTGAGCCAGCCAACGAAGCATATCGGCAATCAGTGCAGGCTGTCGGCCGGGAATCGGGTAGGTGACAAATCAATCCAGCTCAAATGGCACGAGACTGAACCGGGACAAACTCCTTATATAAACACTACGGAGGAACGAAGGTCAGAAATGGCTGCCACTCGGAGAATCACGAATAGAATGGCATACATTTTACGAGACGGAGTAGGCATAGAAGAGAAAAATCCGCTCAGCACAGCGCGTCCAACTGCAGCCTTCACTGCAGTGTGATGCACCCCATCAGACCTGCCTTCCGTAAGGAACGACACGGAGACTCTTCAGGATCCATATGTCGGGATATGTTACTGGCAGGAACGCCGGAGACGAATCGGTCCGGACGGGGGGTACCGGAGACAGTTTCGCGACATGCGGCGAGACTATGGCCAGTCTGTCGATACTGACTGACAATCTCCACTTCCTAATCTCCAGCTCTCCACGGCGTGAGCGCCAGCCCAGGCAGGTCAGTTCACTGTGGCTGGCGCCTGGCTGCAGCGGAGCTCGGGGACATGAGGTAAGTTCAAGTAACGGAACGGTTAGGACCCCGTTGCCCGCGCCATCTCACCGTCATTCTCCCCGGTTGGCTGTCAGTGGCCGGAACCACTCACGTCGGCTCGTTTATAGGGTAGGATAGCCCTTACAAGACGATACCGCCGGAGTGATAACGACGGGATGTAGTCTGGATTGAGGATATGTAAGGTTCCACTTATTTTAAGATCGCATCTTTTAATTGGTGAGGGTGGGTGGGAAACTTCTCGCTCACTCTACGACCCTTTCGCCGCCCGTCGCCGTCGACGACTGCCGTTCGTGCCACTCCAGTCGACGGCCCGGCGGTCCCGCGGCCCGCGCCCTCCCAGACACCCCTCCGGGGGCTGCCCTGCGTCTGTCGACGGGGCGATTAGCCACGGTCACGTTCGGTGGCGCCCTGGCAGGGTCCTAACCTTCCATAGCCGCGTCGCCGCTATGAGTTGATTAGGACCCCGTTGCCCGCGCCATCTCACCGTCATTCTCCCCGGTTGACTGTCAGTGGCCGGAACCACTCACGTCGGCTCGTTTATAGGGTAGGATAGCCCTTACAAAACGCCAAATGCACCAGAGGGAGAGGCTGGTGCTGCACAGTGCACAGTGGAGTCTGGGAGCACCCAACAGCTGGCCACCAGTCGTGAGCTGTCCGTGACAGTGTGACAGTGTGACTCGTGAGGTGACAGGGACCGGTCCGCTCGATGGTGACCGTTTGACCGACCTCTCCCCTTTGTCTCTCAGCACGGCCGAAGCACGGTCCCTGTTGTATGGCGGCTGCGCCCGATGGGAGATAAGAGAGCCGAACGGTACAGCAATGCACGGTCACTGCAGCGGAAAGACGGAAAGCACAACCGTGATATTTTTACTACCGATACAGATTCCAAGATAATCTCTGTTCCTTTCCTCGTCACACGTGCGCACCACAATACGGAAAATCGTTGCGGAAAGTAAAAGTTGACTGATACCCAGCGATTAGATTCTGTTAAAAAAAAAAACGCGTGTGCGCAAACAGGGCACACTTTGGGGAAAGTCCCTGAAGGTCAGAAATGTTCAACAGGATTGTAAAGTCTGGCGCCTTTAGGTATAGAGGGCTGGAGGCTAGATAAACTGGCCCGTCGATGGGCTGTAAAAGCTGATTGAGCTAATGCCAATAATCGTTTCCAATAGTCGTTCAGAAGCTTGACTGCTGCAGTCACGCTATCGTGTGGGCAACACAACACAACTAACAATGGAGCGACGGAAAACCCTGCACAAACTATATGTAAAGGCTTCGGTAATCAATCACTCAACGTCAATTTACCTAAAGCATTGGCAAGTTCAGTGTCGGAAGGCGCAGCCAGCGAGTCAATTGGAATTGCCCGTGCCTGTGTCAGAGTCGCAGTGTCCGGAGTCATGACTCTGTCACTGTGCCAGTGTCAGATTTGTTCATAGTCACAGGTCAATGTGACGGCTGTTGGCCGGTCTCACCCACGTAGCGCGCCAGCGGCGGTGTGTGCAACTGACCGACGTGACCGTCCCCATGGGGAGGTGCAATGGCACAGCTAACGAGTTTCGGTGGCGGCTTCGACCTATAAGGATAGAACAACCCGCCATAGCCTACCTTCCTCACCACCCAACCGGCTTACTCTTACCCATTCTCCCTCAAACCGAAGTGACCACCGGTCTGTTAACCAATCCTGCTAACGACCAGTGGCGGATCTAGGATTTGAGTTTAGGGGGGGGGGGGCAAACATTGCGCCGCCAGGCAAGTCGGCGAGAATTTCAAACATCCAGTCTTAGGGACAAAAAAAACGAGCTACCCCTATTTTTCTCCTCGGATTTCGGGAATTACTTTTTTTATTTTTTACATTTTTGTCAGTCCGGCCAAGCCAGGGCAGCGCAAAAAATTTGCAGCCACCCTGACTCCGGGAGATAGTTAGCCCGCGCCGGGCCGGGGTGTTTGAACACCCCCTTGCGGTTTTTCGCAGATATCTCAAAAACGGCGGCGCGGAGCGCCGCCGTTTTTGGCACACCTGTTTGTGCATCTTTTCCGCACATGTTGTGAAAATTTCAGACCCAGGTCACCTTAGGTCAGGTCACCAGGTCACGCCAAGTGACCTCACCTCAGAAAAAATAAGAATGCTCGTCATAGCTACACCGACTGAACGATTGCCTTGAAACTTTCAGCGATTGATTAGAGCAACACTATCTATAAAAATGTATATCTCGGAATTTTGATATCGGTGACCTAAGGTCAGGTCAATTTTGCGGCCTCTCCATTATAAGTCAATGGGAGAAAATTGAAAAGCGTCTGTTTTGCACGAACGCTACTCTAGACACTCTCAAACATCGAGATGTAGGTAAAATAGACACACTGAACCAGAAAATGGCAACTGTGACCCCTCGTTATGTCCCCGAGGTCATCTCAGGTCACGAACAGAATCTAACAGTTTTTCGATGCTAACTTCTGATAGAGGAGCGCTAGAGCGCTGAAAACGCCTTAGATGTGTTCGGCTCGACGTTGCGGATCAGCTGATATGCAACATGACCTTTTCCGGTCAGGTCATGACCTTGACCTGATGTCAAATTTTCAAGTTGACCTTTCAAGGTCAAATTATAGTTCATTCGACGCGTCTTGACGAGAGGAACACGATGCTGGCAAAGGTAATGTCATAGCTCTTTTGAGTCAAAAGTTATTGCCGAAAAACCGTTTTTCGTAAAAACGGCTATTTTTGGAGTTTTTACCCCCTGGAGGCTAAATTGTTGACCTGAGGTCAAATCTGAGAACATTACTCAGAAAGGTCTGTAAAAGGGCTATCGAATGCGCTTTTTTGCGGCGCTGTAGCTCTATCGGTTCCCGAGATAGCCGTTGGCAGTTTCCAAAATGTTGAAATAGTCAACATTTTACCTTTGGTGACCTCTGGTGACCTGATCTTTGACCTGACCCAAAAAATGACTGAAGTGTTTTCGTCCTTATTTTTGACGTTCTTTCGATTGCCGCTTACCGCGTGTCGCTACGTGGCCCAGGAGCCGAGTTAAAAGGGGGGTGTTCAAACACCCCCGCGGCCCGGCGCGGAATCTCAGAGCACCGGCCCGGCGCGGGTTAGAGAATAGCTCACCGGCGCTATGGACGGACCGTCCTCTACCTCCCGCATCACCTCGGCAAGACCTCGTCCGAAAGGTTCGCCCGCGCCGGTTCTCAAGGGCTTCTGTATCCGGAGACCGATAAGGGTCGCAGCAGCAGGTTCATGTGTAAATGCCCACGACCAAAGGCCACATCAGCGTACCTGCGATACTATACGCAGTCAGGGTTGCCACGTAGTTAAACGTATTAACAGTTGTTTCCGGTAATAGAAAATGAGATCAGTCGATTAAGAATCCCAACAAGTAATAGACGAAGAACAGCGCATTTGTTTTCGGTCCTGCATTTATTGATGCAATTACAATGAACATTCCTTAACTTTGGGACTAAACTTCGCGAGCTAGCAAAATTATACAGTGTTACTTTCGAGAGGAGATAAACGATGCTTCTACAGACTACATAGGACCACAGCGCAACAGCCAACGGAATCACACTGAACAGCGTTAAGTTCCCACAACATACTGAGCTTCTCCAACACCTCGCAAACCAAAAGCTCTGACTGAGCCTTTCTGTGTTTGTCCCCGTTAGATAACGGCATGGCTCATGAAAAAGCCGCGATTGGTAATCTTCTTTACGTTATTCCTCTCAGAAACCTATCTCGCACTTCATGCATACACATATGCAGCTCTTGTAGAGACTCTCGGACTTTGGCACCCTTTTGGCACCCCCTTTGGAAATGGCTGTATACGCCTCTGGACATAACTAATGTAGCCACAGTGGAAATGCTAGGTACTAATGGATATTTAGACCCACCAATATTTTTTCAGCTCATACACCCATGCTATCTAGCAATAAAATATTATGCAAACACTTCTTATATACCCATGCAAACCCACCACTGTCCAACCGCTCACCAGTGTGGTGACCCCTGACCCCACTGGAGTGACAGGCGTCTGGCGGTCTGCTGTTGACGGTTTGTTTACTTGGTTCAAGGTTTCAATAAATCGCGTTATTTTTTTCTTTTTGGTAGCAGTAGCAGTAGTAGCACTGCTGATGGATGATGGACTGACATTCATGGGGCGGAGGACTTTTTATCAGCTCACAACTTAATATCACGAATATAACAACCTTCTAGTCCTCCATTTATTTCACATTTTCTTTTCAAACACCATATTTTTAGCATTCAAGTTTTAGTTTTTTTAGGGGGGGCAAAAAGATATGTTTGCCCAGAGGTTTTCCGTTTAGGGGGGGGGGCAATTGCCCATTTTGCCCCAACGTAGATCCGCCACTGCTAACGACTTTCTCACTCGGCAACTATCGTTCCGGGTTCTGCCGTCAGCATTGTCATCGCCCTGACCGCATGGCATCACCTCTCAACTGACCGGTCACGAGCTTATGGCGCAACCCACGAGCCGAGCGACCGGAAGGGTTCGGATCGGGTCGGGCAAAGAGGCGTGCGGCCGCCGCGTGGGCCATTACGAAAACTGTTCATGCCAACAGACGGCGTGGCATGAAGAAAATGCATGGAGCGATGTCTGTAGACATATCACAAGATGTAGATTGCACACTGAACTGACAATGAAAAGCCATCACGACCTGAATGATGAAATGTCAATTCTAATGAAATGGAGGCGACATTGCATGGAAAAGTTGCACTGTTCGACAACAATGCATCGAAAGGGAAATGTACCACACCACATTACATTGTCTTGGAGGGCTTTTAGCAGAACGATAGCCTAAGTCACGATTCCGTCATCAACTGATTTCTAAAGATGTCGAGGAGCTGGAAACTTCTGACAGCGTGACTAGAAGGAGATAACTTTGAATGACATCCTAGGTATTGATATAACGTACTGGCCTTTCCGATTCAAGGAAGCCAGTTCTGTTTAAAAAGGCTAAATTTTCTAAAACCAGTATAACGCCTTATGGGGCGACTAACGGAGCGAGCGAGAGGATGGGCCTTGCACGTGCGAAATTGCGAGGGGGTACCTCCAACTAACTTGTGCACTGCACCCTACTAACCGGTCTTTAGCGATGTGCCAAATTTGAGCACAATCGGCCCAGCCGTTCTCGAGATCTGGAAGCGGCACCCTGCACGTGCGCACGTGCAAAATGGGTCCCAACTGACTTTTGCACGGCACCCTACTAACTGGTCCCCAACCGTGTAGCAAATTTGAGCGCAATCGGCCCAGCCGTTCTCGATATCTAGGAGCGCCCCCTGCACGTGCGCACGTGCTGTAGCACCCCAACCTTAACACATGCAGATTAATTATCTGATGGAGACCTAACTGTGTACCGAGTTTCAATTCAATCGGCCCAACCGTTGTGCCGTTATTGAGGTTGCAATTTTGGGGGTTCTTAAAAAATGTCCAACTTTACCACGCGCCACGTGCGGTGGTTGGCAAGAACGCATGGTGGCCATCACACCACAGAACTTTTACGTCCAAGTGACATTCAGTAAAGAAGACCGCTTGTCAATCGGATGTCCCGTTCCAAAGATATTAGCTTTTGAAGAGCGTCCCCACGGCCGGCCGGCCGGCCGGCCGCTCATACTCAGGATTTTCCCTTAATTCAGTATGAGACTCCGCTCGCTTCGCTCGCTCCGTAATGATCAAACGCAGAATGCAATCAGAATGCTTAATTTAAAACATTCGGACGAGCACAAACAACAGCCACTTTCGGCTCGACCTGATGTCGTTTCGATGAAGAGGCGGATGAACCTGGAGTGGGCATTGGGAAAAAAAGAGGACAACACGGATATAAATTGATATTTGATACACTGATACCAAAGGTTGACCACCTTCATTTCCATGGTAAAAACAAAAACCTATTCCCAATGGAACACTCACCATGTCTGCTGGTTGCGGTACTATCTCAGTTTCGTCCTCCGTCAGTCTGGTGCGCAGTGACCTGCAGCTACACCCGTAGCGCCGGTACAGACAGCAGTGTGGGTCGAGGGAGCGGCGGCGGCGCGGGCGTGCGGCGCGAGCGACCGGGGCTTTCTGCCGCCTCGCCGCCGCCGCCGCCCGCTCAGCCGCTCCGGCCGGCCGCCCCCGCCCCCGCCCGACCGGTGACACTCCCCGGTGAGGTGACACACGAGACTGTCATACCAGTGAGTGTCGTACCTGACATACCGGCGGTGACCGGGACACGGCGCCAGAATCGGGCACGGAGCCGGGGTAATGCGGAGGACCGCAAATCACGAGAGCATGCCCGGCGCCGCTGACAACAGACCTGTCGACCGACTATGCGGCTAACGGTGAAATTATCCCTATCTGACGCATAACAACGGACTGTAATCTGCGGCGATCCGAGGAGAAACGAACCTGTCATTTAATACACCACAGCACATAGCCAACGGCAAGATATCTGTTTAGCAGAACCAGAATAACAGCATGAGCAGGGCAGACGTTCCAGATTCCACTGCTCAAGCCGGTGCGATGGGCGCGATACGCCACCACATCTCAGCACTGGTCAATGCCCGGCCAGGTAACACAAAAACGTGCTCAAGAAAGCCTGCCGAGTCCGACACCCTGTGCTGTACAATGTGCATTGACCTGGATGGATGCCTGCTAGGGCATCGCGTCTCGCGAACAAGGAAGTCGATAACACAGGCATATACACCAGCGGAGGAAATCATATCGGCCTACGAATGGCGAAACAACACTGAAGGGAAAAGAGCCAGAGCGGAGATTGCGGAATATCGAAACATCAACGCGAACGGAAATGACAGAATACTTTTGCTGTTTTGCTGTTTGGGCACAAAATAGGTTTGCTTATATTTCTAAAGAATTAAGCAATGTAGAACAGAATGCAACCAATTTGCATTACCAACAATTTATATAGGAAGGCAATGCCTGTTGGCCAAACCTAATTGCTGTTTCACCAATCGGAGCATTTGGCACCATGGTCTTTCCGTTGACGCCCCGCCCGCCGAATCCAGTGCGGTAGTGTGTTTCCGAAGCGCAAAACCGCGGCTGTCGGCACCGATTAGCTGCGGTCCGGACTGTGGTCGGCCCGTTTTCACGGCTCGCGACTCTCGGCAGCACGGCATCCGGCCTGCCGCCCGTGAGATATACGACGCATTGTGCGTGGCCCGTGAGATGTCCAACCCCAGCCGACACAGGCAGTAGGGCGGCCCGTCCCCAGCCGACACCGGCAGCGAAGCGACCCGTCCCCAGCCGAGGTCGGTATTGGCAGGTATGGCAGGCATTGACAGCGGGTCTGCCGCAACCGAGCCGGGAGCCCACTGTCACTTACCGCATGCCGCACATACGGAGCGATCAGAATTAATTACCGGCAGTTTAATTAGCACACGGTGGCATTAATTAACCGGCCACTTCCTGTCATGGAGGTTTCCAACGCAATTCAACGGAGAAGGGATCGCAACTCGCGGGTATCCCAGGGTCGGCAGTTAGCGCTATAGCCCGATCAAAGCTACTCTTTAGACCGATCCTTCCTTCTCAGACATTCATCGTATCTCCTAATTCTTCAGATCAGCATCACCTCTTCATGTCAGCAGTCTCTCCCACTGGCATCAGCCAGGACGAGAGCCTGCAGCGATTTACCGTTCCTCGGCTGTTTCTGCTTCGGCAGAACAAGTGACAGTCTCTATGCTGCATATAACTCTGCGGTAAAAAGCGACCGTCTTTCGGCTGTCTCTGTATCGGCAGTCAGTCTCCATCCCAGTAGAACGAACGACCGTCTCCCAGCTCTGGGTGAGAGGCTGCCATCTGCATCGGTCGGCGCCCTGACCCGGAGATCAACAGCAGTGTTTGGAGAAAACCGGACCCCGGGGAGGAGAGGAGGGAAGCTGAACAGTCCAGCGTCCAGCGGCGAGAGGCGGTGACGTGGACGCACCGAGTGACGTCAGCCGTCAGCTGATGGTTGACCGGGAGGCTGGGCTGATGGCGATACTCATCACTCATCAGCCCTATTCGTTTCCGAGACATTCGCCGGTTTGTCAAAAGTTGTCGAAATACGCGAAATTTGACCTTTGTTGACCTCTGGTGACCTGACCTTTGAGCTGACCTAAAAATGACCAAGTAATTTCACATGCTTTTCGACGCTCTTCCGGACCCAGCCTACCAACTGTCGCTACGTGGCCCAGGAGTTGAGCTAGAAAGGGAGAGGGTGTTCAAACACCCCCAGCAGGGCGTGGAAATCTAGAAGCCCCAGCGGGGCGCGGGTTAATTCAAATAAGTAGTCAAGCATCCGATGGCCGAGTTTTTTTTTGGAATGGGTAACTACTGGGAACACTAACGCCAGCCAGGAAGCTGGAGTACCAGCGACTCTCACTTCACTCTCGGCATAATTCTTCAAGGAGCAGCAAGGTCGCTTCAATTTGCGACTCTGATCCCCGTGCTTCCATCACATTTAGCCCTGAATCTCCGCCCTAAATAGGGGCTTGATAAACGCCGGCCATTGCAACAGTTGGACTGGCGTGGAGGCCAACGTCAGCTTCTCGGGACTAACAGCCACCTAAAACACCCAGGCATCGTTTAGCGACCACCGAGTGGTGGGTTGGTGAGTCACCTCAAATCGCAGTGATTAGCGGGCGACAGACGGTCCGGAGGTCCAGCAGCCTACCTGAGGCGGCCCAGAACATTCCACTGTTCCTGTCTCCCAGGAAACATTGCAGCCTTACTGTCATAACAGCGGTGCCTCAGTCACACTTCATACTCTTCTCTCAGGAGAACAATCTACACCTGCAGGCGAGCACATCGCCTGTAAACGTCAGTAGGTATTCGCGGACAAAAGATATGGATCCGAGGTCTCCCACCACGCCGCACCCTCATTCCGCGGAAGCCACCGTCCACCGCTGCTGTTAAAGATAAGACTGATTAAGATCTTGTCGGGGATCTGATTGCATTCAAAGGAAGGGACCTTGTCCGGTTAGAGCAGGTTGAGAAGACAGCAGAGAGTTAGAACTGAAGAGAGGGTCGCGCCGAGCCCGGAGACGGGTCAGGCCGTGCCCGGAGAAGCGTCGGACCGGATCCAGACACAGCCGATGCTCTGACCTCTGCACCACCGTCTATCCACCGCGTGCCGCCCGCGCCGCCTCCCAGCCGTCGCGCCGTGACCCTGTCCCTCGGCCCGACCCGTGTGTCCGTCAGATTAATCTCAGCGCGCCGCAGCAGCCGGCCGCCGCTCCAAACTGGGCCAATGGCCAGTAATTGCAGGCAGCCGGCTCAATTTCGTAAAAAGACCCTCTGTGCCAGACCAGGCGTCCGTCCAGCGCCCGACAAAGGCATGGACGGCACAGACCAATTAAGATCTTGTCGGGGATCTGATTGCATTCAAAGGAAGGAGCCTTGCCTCTGTCGTTTAGTGCGTCAGGTCCCGCTTGACAGAACCAAGACAAATGTGAGTCGGTTAACCATATCGGTCACCGGAAATCTTTGCAATGGTCTGACAAGCCGACAATGAGACTGAATACAGCGGGAGTCCGAACACGCGGGGACCTTGGTGTCTTGTATGCATGCTACCATAATACCCCTGCTATACCGGCAACACAACCAAGTACAGAGTACTTACGCTATCAAACCCAAGACATCCATCATGGCTTAGCGCGACCAACTTTAAAAGACCAAGGAAGCACAAAACCCCCCATAATAAACAATTGTCGAGTTGATGCATGACACAAATTAGCGCCGTCTTTTGAGAGCCTGCATGAGTTACGAGTTACGCCACCATCTAACTACCGGTGCGGCAAACGACGGTCGCTGCTCGGATGTGGAGCACATTCAGCGAGCCATTCGGGCGCCTTCAGATGGTCGGGAGAGGTGCGCTCCAGCTCCTCGGCAAAAGGAGAGACGCTGTACTATAGCTCTGCCCGCTCCACTGAAGGACAGCCTGCGGGTGCCCAGTGTCTGTGGAGCACGGGCAGCAGCGCCCGTAGCAGGGTGGGTTCGGTTACATATCTACCGAGTACCGATGCTAGCAGCACGTCAGCAACTGTAAGTCAACACACAACCCGCTAACAATATGGAAGTCGCTGAGTCGACCCGGAACTGCAGCACACAACGGAGAAAGGGTGCGATGACTCCTGAGAAGAAGAGTCGAAAAAGAGGGCTCGACACATTTATTTGACACCACAACTACCTCTAAGGTCTTCGCTGAAGAGCTTGAGTGACCGAACGTAGACCGAGGTAGGAAAAACTTAGCTTGGGCATGGTAACAGTGTCAATGACTTAGAATTCCCTGAGCCACAGACGATCAAACTAGAGAGAATAGGGCGATGCCATGCCAATAAAACAAACTGCAGCTCGACATGCATTATACTTTGCAGATTGTTATGGTGTTCGTCCACTGGCGTTATTGACGTTCTTCCCGGCCTAATCTTCAATGCTACACCAGATCTTAAGTTATTCAGTCGTTTCGCGTTTTTCATCCGAAGTGCCACTACGTATACGACAAGCCGCGAGCGACGTCGCACCGAGTCTCGCCGCGACATCTATAATTCCAGACGAGAAGCTGTGCTTTCTGATCGAGCCGTCCGCAGCGGCACGTCAGGAACGAGTCCAGGCTCACAGGCTTCTTTCAACGCACATATGCATTCAAATGTCGTTTGCACTTTGCTATCTAGCAAATGGCTGCAAATAATGAAAAATACACACTATTTTAATGCATTGATTCTTGGTTAAGCAGCATCTGGCTTTGGTAAATAGTGCCATCTCATCTTGGTATACCATAATAAGTAATGCTGATTGGGTACGTTACATAACACTTTGAAGTGCAATGGACTGTATTGATTATTCAAATCAAATCAATTTCACTGCAACTTAAACTTCTATCTTGAGTGTTCTCTGATGACTGAACAGTTCACAACTGAACAATGAGCAATGAACATACTAATTACTATAGACTCTATAATAAGTGTTGAGCAGTGACACTTGACAGACGGTAGGGGTTTCTGCCTTGTGTAGAATTACACCACTGTATTAACAGCTTTTCATTGGTCACTGGTCACTCATTGACCCAGAGGCCAGAACAAGGTCACAAGATGGATGGGGTCACTCATAGTTGTCCATCATAGTTGAAAGTTGACAGTTGACACACATTGCCCAGAGACACATGACATCCTGAGCAGTGCCATTCATTACTTGTAGCTTCATGAAGTGCCAGTTTATAGTGATTTATTCAGTTCAAGTTAGGTATTGGCCTTTGACTAACATCATACATGCAATTTATTAATACAGAAGTCAATCATTTTGTTCATTCAACTGCAATGACCAAAACAAAAATGTTATACCTAGCATCAATCACACTTTTTCCTTGCCGGGCAATGGAAGGCAGCCTGTGGTACCCACTGCACATTGCACAGCATTATGAATTGATTACCTACCTATGCAAACCTTTGATATCAGCACCACCAAAACATTAACAAAAAGCAGTGCAGTCAGCTTTAGGCACTTACCTTATAAGATGTTTCGGAGATGGCGTTCGTAATTAATAATAAGTGGAAGGTCATCAACCAGCTCAAACGTTGCCAGAATCAGAATAAACTTTGACTTGCGACTCCAACTCCAACTTGAACTTGCTTGAACTGAGCGTCCAAACTGAAACAACGATCTTAGTCTTGATCTTTATCTTGATCTAGCGATAGACACACACAACCCACAATCCAGGCCAAGGAAACGATGTTTTTTTTGTTAGATGAAAAACAAATTCAATTTGAATGGAAAGGAGAAAGGACTTCGAAAACAATCGCAAGCAATCCGCACGCAAGGACTCCAATGTTGTTGAAGAGTTTGAGTTAGGGCAAGGACTCCAAAAGGAACCACAGCAACCGCAACATTACACAATTTTTTTTTTTCATTACGAATTATTCCGCGCCGGAAACGTCTTACCAGTTTCTAATCGGCTACCATTACCAAAAGGTATACAACCACTAAATTCTAAAACCCTGTGAAGCACCCCAAAATTATTCCTCATTGCTGTTTCTTAGTGACATCGAAATTGCCTTTAAGAGTATTTTAATTTAAAAATACTTATCAGACCAGTGCAGGTACCTAAAAGGTCCATAAGACACACTTGAGTCGAAGGAAGTTACCCCACTGATATATTTTGACAGATGGAATGGATGGAACGGATTGGAAGTTGGAACGGATTCTGTAGCGAAATTACACCTTTCCATCTGATTAAGAAATAAGAGCATACCTCAACCTGTCTGCACGTTCGACGCAAAAAGCTACATACCAGGCGTGTCATTCACAAATCTCACTAAAATAACTGAATAGGCCGCTAGCGACGTGGCCACTGAGAGAGCGCCAAGCGGCCAAATGCTGGCCTTAGTCACGAACTGCAAGTGCTCTGAACGGCTAACGGCCAAAGCCCGTGAAAGCAGTCGCGATGCCATTATGTATTTGCCATCTATCTCATAATTGCACCGCGGCGGCGCACTACCAGAATATACGGCCATTGCGAACACACGGTGCACCGTACCAGTTGTACTCGGCTAGAGTCGGTGGGCGGTGGACAGCGGCAGCCTGCGCCCGCCGCCGAGCTAATACTGGGCGGCGCCGGCTCCCGGCCACCGCACACTCTCTGGGCTCCTCGGCAGCCGGAGCCGCACGCTCACTCCACGCGCCGGCCCGGAGCAGTATTATGAGACGGCTCCGAGATCCCGGGCCGACGGCAGAGGTGGCGCGCCCGTACCCTGTGCGGCGAGCGGCGGCACTCACAGTTACAGCACCGGCCGACAGGTGGCTCTGCACGCCCGGCCGGGTATCACACAATCGCCGCCGCTGCCGCGACCGCGCTCTCTCACACAGGCGTGCCGCAGTCGGCAGTGGAGACGCAGCACATCGAGCGACCTCTGATCTCACATCACATCTCACCCGACTCACATCGCGTCACACCTGACTCTCACAGTCGTCACATCACGGCGGGGCACCGTGCAGCGTCCCCTCTCACATCTTTCACATCGCTCTCACCGGCCGGCCACAGCCAGCCGAGGGCCACCCGGCGCCGACACGGTCCATCTCACCGGGCGTCACACCCGCCCGCAACAACCAGCTCACAAAAATACGTCGAAACAAACACGTCCTTCGTCAGACGGTAAAACGGAGCGCTCGCTCGCGCGCGCGTCGGTCCGGCGGCGGCGGCCCCGCCGGGTCTAACCGAATCAGGTACGGGGGTGGCCGGGGGCTGAGCTGGGTGGTTGGGGCGGGTGCCGCCGCCCCCGGACCACCGCGGACCGTCCGGTACCGGACCGGACCGGACCGGACCGGACTGCCGTCATGGAGCACCGCGCCGTCCCTCCGGGCGCAGTCCGGACCCTCCGGCCTCAGTCCGGACTCGCCGGGGTCCCGCGTGGGTGACAGACAGCGGAGCACGCCGCGCCGACCGTCGCCCGGCGAGGTACCGCCCAACAATGAGAGGGAGAATATCAGATTTGATATCTACAGACGATAACTGCAAACAGACAAAAGAGAAAAAGAAGCGTTAGTGTAACACGGCAGTCCGGAAAACGACGTGTTGGAAAGCTGGAAGAAAACATTAGCAAATAGCAAGTAAGATAAGCAAACTTCATTGCGGTCTACCAAATCTGCAAGAAATAATGGACAAACTTGCGCAATGCACTACAAGTACGCTAAGATGCAGCAGAACACTTTCCGGAATTCCAGAGGCTGAACATTGCAGCCAACAGGCCAGAGACCAATTTAACACGCGAGGTCGTGGGCCTTTTTTCCGGCGAGCATACAATATACGCCCTCGCCGTCAGCATTAACAGCGAAATTCCGTGGCCGTGATTAACTGACGCTAAAAAACTGCCTTTGCTGGAAGCCCCATAACCTACTGCTGCTTAACGATTGGGATTCAGGTGATGTTAGGTGCCTAATTCCTATTTGGACAATGCCAGGTTCTGTTTGGGCAATGCCGGTCCTGGTTGAATCAAAGCCCGCATCTACCTATTGGGATAATGACTATTGGGATCATGTATGGGTCTCATCTGATGGCTGACCGGGCGCCTGACTACCAGGTCCTGTTTAGATAACTACTCGCTCCTGATTAGCCTCACCTGATGGCAGACCGGGCGCCTGACTACCAGGTCCTGTTTGGGTAGGTACTCGCTCCTGATTAGCCTCACCTGATGGCGGACCGGGCGCCTGACTACCAGGTCCTGTTTAGATGCATGTTTCGTGACAGCACGCTGCGCACGTCGGCGCAGAACCGCAGCGCGTCCAGCACGGGCAGCAGGCTCAGCAGACACGTGTCGGTCGGGTCACTGAACCACGACTTGATCGGAATCGCGTTATCTGCGGGCGGAGCGAGGGAGGCAGTGTGAGGGATGGACCGGCTCCAGAGTCAAATATGTGGACTAATGCAGAATGAAATACATTGCAATGGCTCATATAGATACATGAATAAAATGAAAGAGCAAACATAGATACTTTGGAAACTGGACATGGCTACACCAAAACTAGGGGCATAAGGTGGAGGGAAAACAAATCAATGTACGTAAGTTTTGCCTTGCCTGCACAGTAATCAAGGTTTCTCTCACACGTCAGCCTCGGATAAAAATAACACTGGTACAGGGAACCCCTGCCGGCTCCGTCCAGCCTAGTCGGACGTCCGATAAGGCAGGATCGATAGATTACAGCTCCAGCCGCCCCACCTCTCATATCATCCAGCGTCTATCGATTTTCATCCACCGTCCACCGGTACCCCAACACCGTCCTAGACTCTGTCCACCGACACCCCAACCAAGCTGGGTCTTAACTCTCTGTCCATCACCACCTATTCCGCCTTACCCTCCGTCCCATCTACCATCCACCTCCCACCTTATCCGCATAACCATCCATTCTACCTCCCAATGACATCAGTCTGCCATCCATCGGCCTTTACCTGCCAATATCTGTTCAACAGTCAATGCACCGGCCACTACCCTCCCGCCCTCTCTACTCCCAGCACCCTTCAGTCCTCCTCAGTCCTCACTCCCCACTATCCTACAGCCCACCCCGCTCCACCATCCTCCAACCCTCCCCACTGTCAACATCCCATTTCTCCCGCTCCCACCTACCAATGAAGATAACTTCACTACTCTACTAACCTGGGTAGGCGCGGTAGGCGCCCGGCGAGTTGTCCAGGATGAACACGCCCGATATGTCTGGCGAGATGGCCGACAGGTCCTTGGTGTAGCTGCCGTACTCTAGAGTGCAGTGCTGTCGGTAGTAGCGCCGCGGCAGAATCCCGCGGCCGTTGTCCAGTCGCTCGACCACGGCGGCGCCGTAGATCTCCATACTGGCAGTGAACACCACCAGGTCGTACCACTGCGACGTCTGTGGGGGGGGGGGGGGGAGGGAGTTAGAGCTGCTGTGGGGGTCAGAGGAGGGACGGTTAGAGGAGGGACGGCCAAAACTGCGGGAGCCAGAGCTGAGAGGGTTATAGATGCAGGGGTCAGTTAAAAACAGGGAGCCAGAGCTGCAAGGGTCATTTGTAAACAGGGGATCAGAACTGCACGGGATGATGGACAGCGTCAGGACTGCGGAGCGGAGACTGGAGAGAATGAACAGGGCAGATGAGGGTCACAGCCGCACGCGCTGTTGTGGGGTCAGAGCTCCTTGTAGACAGAAGAATGAGCGGGTTAGAGAACGGTGGCTTATCTGAAAAAAGGTGTTGGAGTTACGAAACGGCAATAAAAATAGCCCATGAACTTCGCATAATCCGTTGGCGATCAACGTCGGTGGCTCGCGCCTGGAGGTTATTTAGTAAGTGAAATTCGATCAATTAAACTCGTGTGAACATCGTATTACGTCTCTGATTGACGAGCCGAGCGCACAGACTATAACTATCAGCTATCGGCCAACAGCAAGTGAGGTCGGCATTTTATAGCACCCGGACTCGACCCGATATCGCCAACTTTCAGCCAAGGTCGTTCATCCCATGCCTCAGTTGGTAGCAAATCTGTTCCGGTGATGAGAGTTCGACTTCGAGTTGCTGCGTCGCTCGATAAATGAAACTCCTAGCAGGGCTGGCACCAGCTGCGGCCAGCTAAAGTCAGTTAAGCGGGACGGACCATGTCCGACTTTGATGGGCTCGCTTAACTTTTGAATAAAAATTATCCCGATTCAACCCAGAATCGACAAGTTAACCATATGGGGGGGGGGGGGGGGCTGCCCAACAAGCTCTCCTTATCATGGGCTCTAGCTCCGTCCATTCACAGATTCGAGCTAAATCAATCTCAAAAATAGTGCTGCAAGGACAACCATACCTGACCCATAAAAGTCCACAGGACAGCAAACTTAAACGGTATTTGGCTCCACACAAACCACCGTATACTGGCGCAAGCCACATTTAATATTTCATTATTACTAGCAGCACTAAGTCATCTCGCAAGCCCACTACTTAACCCGCGCCCTGGTGGGGGGGGGGGGGGAGGGGGGCTATTTTTTGCCCCCCTCCAGACTTTTCGATATATATCTCCAGAACCGCTGCGCCGATCGTCACCAAACTTTCAGAACCCTCTCGGACATCAATTTTACACATTGTGACCAAATTTTTTTTTTTCCAAAAGCTATGATAGGTTGGCCGGAAATGACGTCAGAGTGACGTCATGTTCTGCCGTTTTCGACCCAAAAAAAGGGTTTCGTGGGAAGAGCTGTCAGGCCTATAGCTTTGCAAATACAGAAAAACGATAAAGACAAAAAAAGCTGTAGAATTGACAGGGCTACAAAACTGCTATCTCGAATTTTTGAAATTTTTGGATTTTGACCCCCAAAAATAATTTTTTTTTTTTGAATATAATAGCCGAAAAATCCATAAAGTGTTTGGAATTTCGCAAAAACCGGAATATATGTGATAGTCCTTACCGTCTTCTATCCACATACCAAATTTGAGATTGATACCTCTTTTTTTGGCGAAGTTATAGCGAAAAAACTGTTCAAAATTGATGACGTCAAATTTTCAAACTCAATTTTTAGCAATTCTAGACCCCGTAGCGCAAAACAAAGACCACCATTAGACTCCCCGTGACGAGCTGCATCGAATCAATACCCATTTCATGCAAAACTATCATCTTTAAAATTTGACCTTTCTTGACCTGACCTTGACCTGACCTTCACTAGAAAGTGACCTAAGCCGTACCTGATAGTATTATAACCAACACCATTGAGTTGGAAATGAAAAATTGGCCATAAAACATGCATCGCACAACCTTAGTAGATACCTAAAGTTAGGTTCATGTGACCTGACCTGTGACCCTTGGTGACCTGACCTGTGACCTGACCTGGTATTGTCAGTGACCTCTTATAGCAACATATTTACTAGGCAACTGACGCCCTATCGCTGATTCTCGACAAAATGCGTTTTCTTCGGTGTTACAGCGCATTCCCTAGATGACCCGTGAACGGTGAAACATGTCATCTTTGACCTGACCTGTGACGTCATCGGTGGCCCCGAGGTCAATGAAATTTGGTTTCCTTCAACAAATTTGACAGGCCTTTCGAACGCCGTTTGAATTTTGCGGATCCGTCAAGTAGTTTCGGAGATACGAGGGGGGGGGGGGGCAAAAAATAGCTCCCCCCCACCAGGTCGCGTTATAAACAGACCCCACCAGGGCGCGGGTTAACTGCGACAAACCAACATAAGTTGAAGTGGGCGGCGTCGGCTGAAAGCGTGTCCATTAAACCGTGCTCTGCCCAGAAATCGTATGTTCGACCATTGTCGGTGTCAGCCCTTTCTATAGCCAGCACGTGGTAGTCCATTTAAACACTGTTTTGCTATTTTGTGTTATATAACTATCTTATCACGGGGAACCACCAACCGCCGTATCGACGAGACAGACCGGACGTAAGTCAGCTTCCGCTGCGAGTGCTAATCGTAGCGAGATCTGGTCCGCAGAAAAGGCGGCGGCAATAGCCCGCGAGGCCGCTCGCTAATTTACGGTACCTAGCGGTGGTAGTAAACACAATCGGTCTGAGTGACAGCTCTCACAAAGCTGGGGGTCAATTCAGCGTCACCCGTTCCCCTCCGTTATCGATTTATGGCCATTCATCCTTTCAGAGCGATAAAACAATGCTGACTGGTACAAGTCACGTCACGATTCGTGGCTTATAAGCTTGAGTGCACCCCCTGCCATATGACAGACTATGTTACACATAAACTTAACAAACATCCTTGAAAGGATAGTATAAAAACTAATGTAAAACTTAAAAAGCTTTAGACGCAATATCAAAACAAGGCCAGTTACTAGACAGCAAGTCGGGAAACAGGTTTCAATTTGTGGACCGCGCAAAGCGAAAGTGCTCGCACGAGGAAAACTGACGCAGCGTAGAGCTTCAAGCAGGAAAATGTGTCCTACGAATGCCATCCACTTCAGGAGGCCGAAAATACCAGGACCCCCCACCCAGAGCCCCTGACAACAACGGTAGTTACTGAAACGGGTTCCATAACCAGTCTGGCACAACAGAATGACATGATATGGCACATGCCTACAATATCAGCTACCAGCCTCTGGATTTTTATCAATTTCAACAGTATGCGGTATGATACGTATAACATAAAAGCATTTAACAACTTTACGTTTTCAAATATTCCGGAAAATGTGAAGGAACATCAAACGGCAAAGAATGGGCGCAAAACGACCTGCATGAATTACAGACGAACTGGTAACGATTTTACGACTTCAAAACTGCCTCCCCCACCACAAATACTTTATATGAAATTGAGATGGTGCCATTCCACAGTTTTACTGAACACTTTGTAGGAAACCATCAACTATGTTACCAATGGTTCTGCGACACCTGAGCGAACGTCATTTCAGCGAACGACATTTGAGCGAAACATTTTCAGCGATTATCAATTTAAGCGATTGGCTTTTTCAACGATTGTCAAGTCGGCGAATTCAATCACAGCGATTATCAACTTTAGCGAGGACCAGAATCAGCGAAACCAGATTGAGCGAACATATGGTGGTCAGTGGGAGACCAGTTGAGCGATGCAGTTACAGCGAATGACCGAACGCGACGAAAGTCAATCATTTGCTACTTTTCGGAAATTATTGCACCTCTTTACGTATCATTTGAATTTTGAAGAAACATATGTACATCGGATGACCAACAAGGGGTGCATGGGAGGGGAAGGAGGCGGGCAAAATTTGAATTGAAAATGTGGAACGTGAGAGATAGGGCGACGGAAGGAATGCCAAGGACCAATAACAAACTAGAGAGATGGCACAGGGGAATCCAGTCTATGTTTCAGGGACCTCACCCAAATATCTGGAAATTCGTACGGCGCTTGGGGCAAGAACAAATTTTACAACATGGGGAACTGATCCAACTTCAAGCGGGGCAATTTCGCGAAAAAAAGCACAAGCAATATTGATCTCTGAACAAACGTTTGGTCACCATTTTTGACAAAGAGCAGGGTGGGTTAGGGGGGGGGGGGGTGAAATTGAACCGTTGGAATTTTTGACAAATGTAGCATTAAAATTGGAGCTCAATGCCTGACCTTTGAACGCGCGACATCCGCCATCCAGTACCGGATAACCATGAGAAATTCCGGAAACATTCGTACGCATACGCTCGCAAAAGAAAAAAATCCACCGTTACAGGACGATGAAATGTTTCGCTGTACTGACAGTCGCTCAAATTGTAGTCGACGAAATATATGTCGCCGAAACATAGCTTTCGCTAAAATTGATAATCGCTGTATTTGATAATCGATGAACTTGATAATCGCTGAATTGCCATTCGCTGAAAATGGTTCGCTCAAATGACGTTCGCTCAAATGACACTCGCTAAAGTCGCTCGCACCGGTTACCAATATCAACATCTAAAAGTTAAAACTCGTTGCGCTACGAGTGTACTAGAAATGGGGGCTGACATCGTATATCCCGGTGGGAAACCAAGCAAATGCGCATTACAGCTTTGTGAGCATTACGACCGTATACTGCCCCTCGATAAGATATAATCAACGCAATACGGTTACGGTAGGTAATCTGGCGTGTAAACATGAATCAGACACTCTGATAACGTGCTGAAACGCAATAGTTCCGAAACTGAAACGGAACTCTACAGAACAAAATAGAACGAATGTCGCTATTCCCCCACGTAAAAGCTCTAACATAATACATTTAGAAAGCAAATATAAGCATTTCCCGACGGAAAATAATGCAGCGGTTTAGCTGCTCAGAACACACCGCAGCTGAGAGTGCAACTGTCGCACATCTCCCCAAACTACCGCCCCTTCACTGCTGATGTATTTTAGCGTACTCACCACCTCGAGGAAGAAGTCCACGTGCGGCCGCTTGTGGACGAAGAAGCGCACAGGGTGCCGGTCGATGGTCACCCGAAATATAAAGTCGGCCGGCGTGCCCGGCTTCACGGTCTGGCGCAGCACGCCGTCGTGGAACGAGTGGATCAGCGTCTCGTCCAGGTCCAGCACCAGCGTCTTACGCTGCACCAGACCTGTGGGAGGGGTACAGGTCAGGCTGGGGCAAAGTTTTAGGCTGTTCTGAACCTCCCAGAGTTAACTATGGAGGAGTCAGGTCACACACAACCTGTGAGTCAGCACAATTAGGACACAACAAATTCACTGGCCTTGAAAACAGCCTATTCTGGAAGAAGCCATTTAGCTGACCTGCCTGCATAACATCACCAATAAATTTGATGGGACAAACTGGTCGCATGTCTGCAGTCAAGACACTCAAGTAAAGCCTGCTATGGAACCATCATATTGCCAGTTTGTACAGGATACTTTGATGGTTAGCGACTAGCATGGTTGTTTAGCATAACTTTGCTGGTTACTTACTGATCCTGTGTCTTGATAATGGTGACAGTGGGCAGATTTCGTAACGGACAGCCTGGTGTTGCATGATCTGTTGAGCACACAAGTATGTAAATAACCAGCAACAACTCAATTGGGAGAGAGAAATGGGTGAATGAGACCAGGCAGCACACAATCCACACATTAAAAGGGTTACTATGATGATCTTTGACATATATCAGCAGCAAAAGAAAAACACAGAAATTTGGATGTTGGCGGAAGCAAACAGCGCCGCACCAGCTCAGGAAACACTTTTCTTAAGTCAAATCATTCAGCTTATTTGCATGTTGTGTTTCTGTCAAGACATCTCAATGACATTGGAGGCACCAAAATGCTTAATGCATCGACATATAGGGCAAAGAGTCTTGTTGCTTCTTAAACAACACACGATTTCCTGATCACATCTTAGCCCAAAAGATAATGTGTTTAACTCATAAACAACTGATAAGCTCCATCCACAATATACAACATCAGTACCAACACCAAAACAGTCAAGCTATTAAAACTTTCAAGCCAGCGTGCACACAATCTAAGTATTTACCTAAAAAACCCACAACAAACAGGATGCATGAAAACAAAATACATAGAAGCACTTACCGCTCGACCCTGTTTTCTGAATACATAGCAAATAATCCCCCATAATCTTGCCGCAAAAGCTACAAACGCCTTAAACCCCATCTCCAGCTGCTTCCACATTGGTTCTTGTTTATTTTTACAAAGTACAATGCTAGCCTGAGTTGTTTTGAAGCGTCATAAGCGATGCTTCGGAATACATACAATGAACTGAGAACCAGGAGCCACTCCGCCCCTTTTCTGAAACAAAAATATCAACAAAATTGCTTCTTCATCCACCACCAATCCTTCCTCATTCACTCAAATCCATAAACAGAAAACCCATACAGTGGTCTTTATGGGAAAGTATTCTGACTCCTTGCACTGGATCGAGTCAGCTGTTTCTCGCAATCTATCCGATAAGATTTTACAATATTATTTTCGAATACACGTTTTTACCATTTCACTAGGTTTCAAACAAAAGTTTAGTTATAAATGTAGAAAATTCATCCAGAAACAAATACTATTATTGTAGTTTGTCACCTTCATTTCATGAAATTTCGTTAAGTTTTGTCATCATTGACTAGTCAGCTGATTGCAGAAAAACTTACAACGCTTTGAGTCTCGATTAATCGTTTTCGAGACGTTCCTGACGCATATTTAATTCCGACGCAGTCCGGTTGCAAGCAGTGCAAAAGCAGTGGTAAATAAAGTATTGAATCTTGTGGAAGTGGTGTGTTTACACACGTTTTATTACTATGCAGTGGATTAATTTTCTGTAAAGCATCTAATGCCTGCTGTGATTTTTTAAAGGTTAATATATGCCTTAATATAGAAGATGAGTCTCTTGAACAGCATATAAAGTTCAAGTTGCTGGTGGATATATCAATATTGCCAAAATTTTGTTAGTCATGAGATGGCTTTATGTTTGGCTTTGGTTCAGAGCTCAGTAAATGCCAGTCTTTTGCCTTTGCTGCTTTCCTGCATTATTAGTCATGTTGAAAATGTCAAAGAGTTTACCAAACCATGTTCCGCCTGCTGGCATTTGGCAACCTCAAATAGACTGGAAGAGTAAAGAGCCAAATGATGATAATTTCATGTATTGGTATAGGTTTATTGCCATAGTGATTGAGCAGGTAGTATCGCAACATTCAATTTGTTATGTTGAAGTTTCAAGGTTGAAGTGTATGTATTTGTAATATTAACCATATTTTATTTCTTTTCAGCTGTGCTCTGGCACTGGTGTGGTGACAGCAAGTGAGCCCAGACTGGTCTGGATATAGTGCTGTGTGCCTAACTGAGGTCACAAAGCTGGCCTCTCACCATGGCAGAACCTGGTGATGATGTTTCTCTGACAGCTCTGGAGCTGCAGGCTCTGTCTGAGCTGGACAGGTACAACATACAGTCAGCATTTGACATGCTAGTATTAAATCAGAAGTTTGGTTATTAATGGTAATTAGTATCATTTTGATAAGGGAATGGTGCTGCTATCTTTTCTGCCACCTGACAGTGGCATGCTGTCCAATCGATTTTTCCTCACTACCTATTTATCCTGTACTTCATATTTCTTTGGATTATGCCCTTCTTGTTTGCAACTTTTGACAACTATCATTTTATTTACAGTCAACAATTTGGCTTTCTGAAGCTGAATGACCCAGAAAATGCAGGAAAGAAGCTGGTTGTACAAAAGGTGAGATTTATATATTCTGTGTTTCAGCCAGATGAGTTTTAAAACATTGAGCATCAATGATGTCCTCTCTAAGCTTTGGCATATGTTGTCATTTGTTATTCAGTAACAGTCAGGTAGTTGAATGCCCATTGGACAGTCAGTTTCAACTTTCAGTACATGCCACCAGGGAGTGGAAGCCCCACTTCTTCTGTGGCTCCAACATCACCAGGCAGCTATTTAACTGACCTCCTGTCGCCCCTCAGGCCATCCGTAATCTGGAGCAGGTGCTGATCCAGGCCCAGAAGCAGCGCGAGAAGAACCACGCGCGTGCCGACCGCCAGTCGGATGGCGGCGGCGGCGACCTCAAGCCGCCGTCCTCCGCGGCGGGCACCTCTGGTGGCGGCGCCTCCTCCGTGGCCGATAAGCTGTCCGGCCTGGCCGTCAGTCCTCCGACCGGTGCCAAACCGGAGCCCGGGGAGACACCGGCGCCGCCCTCCGAGCCGCCTGTCAAACTGGAGGACATCAAACAGGAGCCGATGGATACCAGCGGCCCGGGCGGCGGAGTAGGTACGGCAGCGGACGGAGAGGACGAGCCGCCCGCCCGCGAGATCAACATCGACCCGCGCACCTACTGCAAACTGGGACACTTTCAGCTGCTGCTAGAGGACTACGACAAAGGTGAGAGCTATAGAGGACGCTGGGGGTCTCGAAACAGGTCAGTGGTGTGAGCAGAAACTCTTGTGGACTTGACCTATCGGTTCCGAGACGTCTCCGAAGCGTTCATGACTTTTACGCCACTAGTCGTAGATATGTGTAGCTAAAGTTGCTCATCTGTTTTGGACGGAAGCTGCAAGCGTTCGGTCACCTAGGTAACCTGTCTGTATTATCATCGATTCATGCAATTTTTCCGTCGTTGTCGTATGCTAAGATGTCGTTTGTTCGTCCCTGTTTTAACGCTGCTCCGGTTCTGTGCAGCGCTGTCTGCCTACCAGAAGTACAAGAAGCTGAACCCGACCCACTGGAAGGACGCCCCGTTCCTGTACGGGTACGGCCTGGTGCTGTTCCACTTCAACGCCTACAAGTGGTGAGTACCGGAACATGCTCCCCGGCTGCTGGGGATCGGCGGCGATGCACAATTCTGATGGTTAGGTCGCTCATACAAAGATATTGGATGGATGAAGGTCATCCGGTTGAGACTTGAGGTCTGGTACAGGCAAATGACACCGGGTATTCAGCTGCTATCTTTTTTGATTATGTGTGATATGCAATGCATGATCATTGATGTTGGAATTTTGTCAATTTTACGTACCGCAAGACGCGTCGTTGCGTTATCGCGGCAGAATCTGCAGACCACGACGGACCCAATGCACCCGTGCTGCCCTGCCCGGCAAGCTCGTGTACCTGTCAGGATAATCTGTGCGTGGATTGTCCTGTCCTGGCCAGATTTCCCCACCGCTAACGCAGAGTGGCGAACTGCGTCACTTACGAAAGCTGCGTGCGCACTACACGGCGGGGATAATCCTCATTAGTGGGATTGCGGGTGGAGGCCAAATGTTCGAGCAGAGATCAGATACCAGTGGAGCCCGATCGCGACGGCACTTTCTCGCAGGATCTGAGCGCATTTGGTGATCTATCTAACGGCGAGAGATAGCTTGATGAGCTAGACAGGTGTGCGAATCAGTCGGCCTTTATTCGGCGAGATTACTGAGTTACTTAGTTATGTTACGCGGATTAGGTGTGTTACCGTCCATTAGAACTAACGATAAGTAGGCACTTTTATGTAAGATAAGCTGTTCTGAGAAAAGCGGCCGCACCCGATGCCGCCATTCTCCGACGTTCTCCTAATCGTAAAACATGTTTTTCTTATCAGTCCTCGGCTATATCGTAGCCCTTTGTGCCCATACGGATTTGAAGATTATCTGTTCTTTTCCAAGCTGGCATTGTCAGGGAACACTTAACTGGTATGTTCTTTGGTTCAAATTACCGCCGTCAATTCAGGGCTGCGGAGTCGATGTATTTTCGGCGACTCCGACTCCGACTCCGACTCCGGCTTTCAAAAACCAGCTCCGACTCCGACTCCGGGCAGAATTGTCGACTACGACCGACTCCAACTCCCGACTCCGACTCTGCAGACCTAGCAGGGCTGAGGAGTCGACAGATTTTCGGTGACTCCGACTCCGACTCCGGCTCGGGTTTCTAAAATCGACTCCGACTCCGACTCCGACTCCGGTCACAACTGTCGACTCCGACCGACTCCGACTCCGACTTCGACTCCGCAGCCCTGGCCGTCATTGTCCTGTGCGTTCCCCGCCCTATCGTTTTACGTGCTCAGTGCTGGCCTCGCTCGCGTCCTGCTTGTTTACAGTCCGTCTCCCCCACGTATACTGTCGCTCTGCCACCTGGGCTACTATGGAACTTGCAGTTACTCCCCGCGCCGGTAGATGGCAGTACCGTTCCCGGCGGCCGCCGCCGGCCGCAGCGGGCCACTTATTGACTATCGGGCGTCGGCGTGTTGGCCGGGGTCGGGGAGTGCCGCCAGCTCGGTATGCGGGTGCTGCTTGGGGCCGCGCCGAACGGTCGATCATTGACCTGCCCCGCACCCCCTCCCCATCCCCGGCGGAGCAGCTTCTCCAGGCCGCGGGCTGCGGCTATTTCAGAACCCACGGCTTATTGACATGCAACATTGCGCACTGCAACTGAGAAACTTTTGCTTAAGGGCATGCTTATTCTCAGGCTGCTCTTTAAATTTAGCCCTTCCTGAAGTTTGCCTCCATCGCTTGGGTGCATTGTTTGCTGTCCCGCGCTAGCTGCGTACGGTTAAATTTGTCCTCTCTGCCCAGAGACAGGAGCTCGCTCTCGGAAGCAGGCGAGGGCGAATCACCAACTGCGGAAACTGTCGCTGCTCGGCTACTATCGGCCGTACTATAAATACGGCGGGCGGCCGCGAGCTCGGCTACGGCCGGGTATTTTTGGCCCGGTCGGCGGTTGACTCAGCGAGGGCGGCCGGCAGGCTGTCGACAGGGCACCTCTGCCGGCGGCGCCGGCGGCTCCGGGCGTCCTTCCCCTGAGATCGGCCGGCGCCGGGCGCGTGCGGCGGCGGTAGCGGCCTCCCCCGGGTGCGTGGCGCGGTGGACTCGCCCGGCCGGCCGGCGTACGGCGGGCGGGCGGTCCCCGAACAAAGCTGGCCGCCAGTCGGCCCGCAGCCGCCCTCCGAGCGTGCCAGCGTGTGAGCCCGCAGCCGGCACGACCGCCAGCGCGTGTGTGCGTGTGAGTGCGTGTGAGTGAGTGAGCGGAAACCAACACTGCCAGACGTGTTCAACTGTTCATCCCAGCGCCAGGAAGCTCCTGCTCCCGGCTCCCCGCTCCTCCATCACTGCCATACAGGTATGTCGGAGCGACCCGGCGACGATGGGCGACTGCCGCCCTCTCCTCTAACCGGACTCGGCCCGTTCTGTGTCTGTGCTCTGTCCGCGCGCCGCTGGCAGGCTGCCAGTCGCGGGGAGACCCCGCAAGGTCGCCGCGTTCCCGCGCGCCCCGCAGGAAGTGACACCTTCCGGCGCGCCACCGGAGCCGCCGCGTGACGCGCCGTGACGCTCTGTGTCACGGGGTGTGACACTCCTGACGCCCGTGACGGTCTGCTGGGCTCCAGCACCACGATATCAGATGGCCGGTGGGGTTCTCAGTCTGTCGGTCCGCCCCGGTCCGTCTCCCCGGTCTCAGGGATGTTTGTGTCTGTCCCGCTCGACCGCTCGGCCGTCCCGCCGGGTGCGAGCATTCGCCACTGGGTAATCGGGCGGGTAGAATAATAGGTGATCAGCCAGGTAGAGGGATGGGTGATCAGGCAGAGGGCAGGGATGGTGGGAGGCTGACCAGTCTCCCTCCGCCGGACCGTGGCCACACGTGGTCCGTTCCGCCCCGCCCCCGCCGCTCCCTCACATCCCTCCTCTCGCCCCCTCTCCCCTATGTACCAGACACGTCCCCTCCACCCCGCAGACGGACTGGATGGCAGGGGAACGAGGGTACCGAAATGGCGACCTCTCCCCACAGTAGGCAGGGATCAGAGCCACTTGATTAACTGCGAGTGCTGAGATTACTCTGCCCGGTCGGCGGGGGCATAGCGAATGGTGTCGGGATAAAGGGAGGGTCAGCCACTCGGCATACCAGAGAGGTCATTTGGTGCCGCTATAAGTGCGTTAGATCGTTAGCGGATGGCCGGTAGCGTTGATTGAGGTCTGACTGTTAGCTTTGTCTTCCCTGCTCTTCCCGGGCTCTGTTCTCCGTCCCTTCTCAATCCATCTCGATCTCAGCGGGGACATCACGTGACCGTCATCACGTGACTGATCTCCGCCGTTGGTCGTCACGTGACTCGTCTCACGGCCCGGGGAGCATTCATTCTGGCCAGGGTTCATAATGTCCAGGGTACGTTATTCCCAGTGTCGAAATGGCCAGTGCCTTAAATGGGCCAGAGTTCATAATGTCCAGGGATTGCATGGTCCAAATGCGGCCAACTGGCTGCAGATAGGGTATATTCAAAGAGGCCAGGGTTCATAATGTCCAGGGCACGATGTGTCCAGTGTTCGAAATGGCCAGGGTTCATAATGTCCAGGGCACGATGTGTCCAGTGTTCAAAATGGCCAGAGTTCATAATGTCCAGGGCACGATGTGTCCAGTGTTCAAAATGGCCAGTGCCTTGAATGGGCCAGAGTTCATAGTGTTCAGGGACTACATAGTCACTGAAAGTGACGTCATTATGTAAAAAACACGGAACCAGCTCAATGCGAAGCAGTGCAGTGCCGAAGGCAATGCCTTCGGAGAGATTACAGGCAATAGTAAATCAAATATTTTTAGGTTAAGTGGTTATGTATCTGGCTTCAGGCCGAAGGCCTGAAGCCTGATGCATAACCACTTAACCTAAAAATATTTGATTTACTATTGCTTGCAATCTATTCATGCGAGAAATTATTTCCTTATCCCCGGTAGGCAAACATCATTACCTTAGGTTAGGTTAGGTTAGGTTAGGTTAGGTTAGGTTAGGTTAGGTTAGGTTCAGTGTTCTAAAATTGGATATTGGTTGGGTGTGCCGATGAAGAAAAAAAAATCTTAGGATGAAAAAAAAAGAAAGTAAATAACTGCAGTATTTTTGCAAAATGGTTTAATGCCAATTTTTATGCTAACTGATAAACCAGGATTTCATGTCAGGATCTTGACAGGGTGTGGAACAAAAGGATGTGGGTGCATCAACTGTCAAGTGACAAGTGAACTGGCTGTTGGGAATACATGAAACTCTTTTCAGAGATGAAGTAAAGTTGGTCATTCATATTTTAGAGATGAAAATATTTTCCCATTAGGTGTGATTTGCCACCAAAAAGGCTGAAAAATGAAACACTGGTTAGGTTAGGTTAGGTTAGGTTAGGTTAGGTTAGGTTAGGTTAGGTTATTTTAGGTTAGGTTAGGATAGGTTAGGTTTGGTTGGGTTGGGTGGACTATGTAATCCCTGGACACTATGAACTCTAGCCCATTCAAGGCACTGGCCATTTTGAACACTGGACATATCGTGCCCTGGACATTATGAACCCTGGCCATTTCGAACACTGGACACATCGTGCCCTGGACATTATGAACCCTGGCCTCTTTGAATTTACCCTATCTGCAGCCAGTTGGCCACATTTGGACCATGTAATCCCTGGACAATATGAACACTGGCCAATTCAAGGCACTGGCCATTTCGAGCACTGGACACATCATGCCCTGGACATTATGAACCCTGGCCGAAATAATACGCACCCCACGGCCCTCTGCGGGATCACGTGGTATCGGCTGGACCGGCGCCGCTCCGCCCAACACCCGGCGAAGGGCCGATGTCGGCTGGATGCCGCCGGTCGCCGGTCGCCACCTGGTCCGATACCGACCGTCCCTCTCCGGCGAGACAAAAGACGGGCGGACGGGCCACTTTGGACCGCTGTCTGCCCGCCGCCCGCCGCCCGCCCGTTGGGCCGTCAGTGAACGACAGGTCTGTTCAAACCACAGGGGAGCAGGCTGGCTACGTTCTCGGCGTATTGAACAGGCACCGTATTACGGCCGCGACAAAGTTCACTCGTCTGTTGTAACGCCGGGCTTCCAGCGATGCTTGACGCAATCGACCGGTGGTCGGTGGTGGGCGGTGGTATTCCGCTTGCACTCGGTCGTCAATTACCGAACCGGAACGGAAGCGAAAGGTCGACCGGAACCGGACTCCGACGGTCGAGAGTGCGCGCCGAGCGTCCCGGTCACGTGTTGGGACTGACCCAGCTGCCGTGCCGCTGGGACCTCAGCGAGCCGCTCAGGTCACCTAGCGAGGGCGGGGCAGGCCCAGCCCGCGGTGGTCTCTCTGGAAGTTCCGGCGGGGGCGACTGATTCGGCGCAGAGCACGGCTCACGGTGTAGCGCCCGGCGGCCGACTCACGACTGGGGGCGGGCCAGGCTCGTGACCAGGTCCGGCGCGGCGCGCGCTCGGGTCGGAAGTTCCGCCGCAGCGGGCTGTTCCACCGCCGCCACTGATTGCACGCTAATGACCGACCATCGGCGGCGGCGCGACCGCTTCCGCCAGCTGGCCCCTGCGGCCGTCTTTGTGGGCAGGAGAGCAGGCCGGACCGCCGCGCTGAGTCGGCAGGTGGCGACGGCGAAACCCGGCCCCTTCGTCCCCGCTCTCCGCCGGATGCTGGCGCTTTGTGCGCCGCCGTCACTGCCACCGCGGAGAGCAGGATTTCGGCCGGCGCCTCGCCGCGCCGCGCCGCGCCACCCGGTCTCAAGGTGAAACTGGTTCTAACAAAGAGTGCGCGATGGGCGTATCAGCCGTGTTCGGATCGGTGGTCCGAGAGCAGCAGATAGACCCGCGCGGAAAAACCTCCAAAACAGCCGTCAGCTCGGCGGCCGGGACGGCGTATTGCGTTAGCCGTCACCGGGTCATCGTCACGGCGAAAACTGGACACCGCTGCCGACTGTCGGAACACGGCTCGGGCGCGGGATGTACTCTGTCACCTGTCGGGCCGTCGAGCGGCCAGCGGGCGTGTTACTTCGTCGGGCTGTCAGCCGCACTCGCTGTACCACAGGACACTGGTGACGTCTTCACTGCCAGAATCCAGTATCTTGTCTGGAAGCTGTAACCCGACGGATGCGCTTAGTGACGAGCCGGCGCGCGAACTGTCCATTTAAACGGCTTACGCAACCGCATCACCGTCGGCGATGTGTTTTTGTGAGTTCAAGGCTACCGACCGGGCCGGTTATTTACTGCAATAACAGACCGACGCCAAAGGTCACACTGCTGGTGTGCCGCAGCGCCGGTGGCCCGCCCTGCACGCACTCGGCTGCAGTCTTTGTGTTAAGGGAGGGCGGAGAGGGTGAGGGACGCATGTCGTGTCGGGCGGTGTTACCGCCACTGCGTCTGACGGCGCCCCTCTGTCGTCTGTCTGCTGCCGTGACGGCGTCACGCGTCTGCGACAGTGTGACGCTAATGTGACGGCGTTACGCTGATGTGATGGCGTGTGGCTGTCGTGGTCGATCAGGGTTGTACGAGGCCCGTCTGCGGTGTCCTGAGGGGACGGGCTCACCCCGGCGCGTCGCGTGCCACGTCCCCTGTCACAGCGCAGGGAGGGTGGGTGTGAACTGAGTGACTCAGGCGGCGCGTGGCGCGGCCGTCTGTACCCGCCGAGCCATGTGGGACGGGGAGGGAGGGAGGGGGAGGGTGTGCCACATGTGGACGGATGTGGGCCCGTGTTGCGGTCGGAACCGGACGGGATCAGGCTCGCTGCACTGGTGGGGCAGTCCCGTCGGCCCCACCGGACCTCTGATTGCACACCGGCCGATAACGGCGCTGCGATTGTCGGCGCTGTGATTGCTGGCCCGTGCGGCGTGCACGCCTCCCTCCCTCCCTCCATCCCTCCCCGCACCGCTTCTCGTCGCGCCAGCCGCCGGGCGCGCCAGTTTTTGCCGCGAGCGCCGGCGCCAGCGCAGCCAGGGGCGGCCACGCAGCAGCGCCGGCGGCGGGGACAGTGGCGGCGGCCATTTAAACGGCTCCCTGGCGACCGCGGACCGCCGCTGAGATGGCCGCTGATACCGTCCGGTCCGGCGGCGCCGACTATCCCCGGCACAGCGACTATCGCCAGCGGCGGCCAGCTCGCCTTCGGACCGTGTTTGCTCAGCGATTGAGGCCAGATTCCTTGGTGCCCAGCCAGCCAGCCGGACTGCCTGCCGGCCAGCGGCGGCTGACGGGCTGCACTGTGGAGAGCAGTGGGGAGGGGTGGCTGAGAGGGTAATCCGCCACGCCCACCGCCGCGCCCCGGTCGCTAGGTTCCGGCTGACTGTGATGGGACACTCAGCTGGTGTTTCATCACTTGCCGGCCAGGGGATCAGGCGGGGGCGACCCGCACTCTGATACACTCTTGATCCGCCCCCGCCTGCTCCGCCACCTCCGCCCCGCCGCCCCCGCCTCCTCCCGCCGGGCGGTGGGTGGTGGGCGGGTGCGGGGTCGGATCAATACCCTACCTGGAGACCGAGTAGCGGTGGACAGCGGTACCCGGGGATGGGCAGGAGGGTTGATGGACGCCACTTGTTGGAACTCCACCGGAGCTAACGGGCAGCGGAGCGCGACGCAGCGGCCGCCGCAGCTGGAAAACGACGCTGATTGGTGATTTCCGGCCTGGTTTGTCATGCAGTGGTAATAGTCGACAGGTTGTGTTATTACAGTGTCAGGCTCGTTATGGTACCCTATTACCTACATTTGGACTGATAACAATACGTGGAACGCTAACCGCCCCCCCCCCCCCCCCGAGTGAACTAACCGATTATTTGACTTCGTAACAGCGCATGTATGTACCGTGGAGGTCGGGACGTCATGCAGTATGCAGTCCGACCCTGACCGGCGGAAACCCGCTGCTGACCGGCCACTTGCCGGCGAGCGCACGCGATACCCATCGTCATGACGTCATGCTGAGCAGCTTATGACGTCAGCCGACTCGAGCCGGTGTCGGCAGGTAGCAAAGCCGGCTGCTACCGGGCAGTGTGCGGCTACGGTGTGCGGGGTATGTCGACAGCTGACAGATCCCGACTCTGGCAGCTTCCGAATAAAGGCGCAGATGATTCTTGCGCAGATGAATATTTTGTGAGTGTAGGAAAAGCACTGCCAAAAGGATAAATAATGGCATATGTCAGGCGCTACCTTCCTAAAGGGCATTTTAGCAATATCCATAAGATATGATGATCGCACAGCAATATCTCAGGTCTGCGTGGGTTGAGGGTGTCATAACTATGCCGTACTGCGATGTTTCAACTTCATTTCAACTCCAGGTCTTTGCGTGTCGTGCGTGTCGCAATATTTCAGCTCTTCTCGGGTGTGCGTGTCGCCGCCGTCATGCCGTGCTGCAATATGTCAGCTCTGCTCGGGCTGTGCGTGTCAGCGGCCCTCTGTCCGCTGTCTCAGCACCTCTTCCCGCCGGGCAGAGGAGCCGCCGAGTCACTGCCGGGGGGGTCACTGACCTACGGAGGTCGGCCGGGGCCGCCGCACCGACGAAGCCATTTAGACGGGCCGGCAACGCTCGGAGAGCAGCGGCAAAAACAGATCCACCGGGAAAGGCCCTTTGATCTTTCTGAGGAAACACGCATTCGTTGACCTTTTATTAATGCGCGCAGGAAGTTCTCTGAAACTGGGACAGTCTTTCTTGGTTCAAAGTGGATCGTAATTCGTATGGGTTCTACATTCATAGCTGAGTGTGTTCCTAATGGATTGGTCCAATCCCTCTCGTTCTGAGGAGCCTGGACGGGGTACGGCTGCGCTCCGTCCCGGCCAGCACGGCTGTCAATCATTCGGTTCTGCGGGGAGCCAGGGGGTTCTGCGGTGACGGCCGGTGAACCACCTCTGCCCTACCGGCGGATGGACGGAGGGGCGGGGGTGTTCAGTGTTCGTCGGCCCGGCGCCCGGCGCTCCGCAGCGCCGACGGTTGCATCAGCCGAGCCACGCACAGCGCAGAGGCGCGCCCAGGGTGGGTCCCGGGGGCTGTCACAGGCGGAGCTGGAAGTCACAGGCGGGGAGGGTCGCTACTCGCTACGTTTACAGATTTCGGCTGAAAATAGGGGAATGAGGACACGTGGTTAGGGGGTCATATGAGGCCGTGTGGCCTTGTTTGTTGCAGGAGAGAAATGACCCCTTACCTCTACCTCCCTCTCCGCCTCCCATTTATCGCCCTCTCTCTCCCTCTCCTCCGGGGGATAGCGGATGGCTCCCGTACCCGTACTACCCTCGCCAGATGAGTGATGATCTGCCCGGTGGGGTGGGTCGGCGGGGCGCCGGCCCGGCGGGAGAGAGCGGTATGTGAGTCGACGGTAAACACCCCGAGAGGTGAACCACCAGCCGACTATCGTGCCCTGCCGCACCGCAGACAGCCACGTGGGCTGTCCTTTGTCACACAGCCCGTGCGCCTGTACGTTTGTTGTTACAACTGAGCGCGCGTGTACGCCCATACGAGTAGTTCATATAAATGAGCGTGTAACTTAGAGTGATACCTACAGCTGGTAAACGGTAAATGCTACAAGGTTTGATGCTGTGGTGTAAGTACATGCAACTTTGTTTTCGGTCGAGATATAATTTCTGTACTTGTATATCAGATGCCATTACGCCCATCCTAACTCCTACCCCGTCCCGCCCGCCTATTCAGCCTCGGCCTCTGCGGCGCTAGTCTCTTTAACTGCATGATTTAAAGGTCCGGCCGGGCCGCGGGCGGGCGGGCTGCACCAGGTCTCTCCGCTGTACAGCTCAGTGCTGCTAACTGCGCAGTTCCACCGAACCGCACGCACCACCACCCGCCGCTGCGGCTGCGTGGCCTTCACAGCCGCAGCGCTGGCGACTGCGTGAGTCGAACCGTCACCGCCCAGCCTGCGTGAGCGGCTGCGTGGGACGGGAACGGGGTCAGCCGGCCCCGCGGGACCGGCCACGGGACCGGACTGCGGCCAGAGGTGGTCGGCCGGCCCCCGGGCGGCGCCGCAGGTCGATGGCTCGGTGCCACCGACCGCTGAGACGTATCGCCGATCGATGAGTTGTGGTTAGGTGAGCCGACTTCCCTGTTCATGGTGTCTTTGTTTGTGGTTTGTGTCAGGGGGTACGCGATCTGTGTTAGCGGTAAGGAACGGTGCAATGATCGCACGTGTTATCGACAGGTTGTTCTGCCACTTCTGATGTAATGATTATAGTGAACACGGTTACATAATTTCACCATCGATCTGTTGCGCCAAACCGGATAGGTTTCACCCTCTGTCCCAGCCGAGCTGCCGTGGTCTCTCCCTTCACCCTCTGTGTGCTGCCGCCGCCCCACGGCCTGTAAGACACGTGGGGTCGGCACTTGCAGCCCGCCAGACCCGCTCAGCCGGTCTGTCTCTCCGGGGTCACCGAGTCGACCGTCGGCCGTCGGTAACGACCTTGCCGCGTGGCCCGGCCGGGTGGGCCTCCCGCCCGACCTCCCCCGGCCCCGGCGTGAGGCAGGTCAGGACGGGAGGCCCCAGTCAGGGAGACGGCGGACAGCCCCCGACAGAGAGGGACGCGGGTCATGGCGAGCGACGAGGACAGAGCCCTGAAAGGTGACGGGGAATTTGGATCGTCGAGGAAGATCGCGGCGGAGTTTTTGTGATGTTGTTGGGCTGTATTTGGTCGGTGGTTTCCATTCCCTGCGTGTTTTTACGATGTGTTGTGTGGCAGGATGCCGCGGACTATGCACTTTGCTGTCATCGCCGCCGCGGTCGAGTGACCTTGTTTTAATGACGTCACCGTTGCACATGCCGGAGGGTGGGGGTGGGGGGGGGGGGCCGGGGGGATGATTTCCTTTTATGGTCGGACGTCCGGTGTTGCCGGCTCGGCTAGTCGCGCTCTCTGACCCGCGCGGCGTGTGCGTCGGTGAAAGTGGCGCCCGGGAGGCGTGTGGTGCGCTGCGGAGTGCGGCGGGACCGTGTCCTCCACCTGCCCGGCGGCCCCGCCCCGCCGGCACGGCCGTCCGCCGACCACCTGCCCCGTGACTCGGCGCACACAGCTGCCCGGAGAGAGATAGGGAAAGGAGAGCGAGCCCACACTGGCGTGCGCGCTAAGATCAGCCGCTACTCGCCAGGTCTAGTGGCCTCACCTCTCGCCGCTAAGGGCGTTCCCACCGATCCACGCAGAAACGGGTCGGCCGAAATGTACCCTGACATCAAACGCGCCGCAGCGGCCAGCTAGCGGTCCGGCCGCGCCGGAGAGCGGGCTGCCAGCTCACCTCGGTCGTTATCGGCTCAGCCCGCTCGCCGGGCGGCAGGGTGTTTCCTGCGTTTCTCTCCGACCCGCCCGATACGCCTCGGCTCCGTCCCGGTTGGCAGCGCCTGACCTCCGCTGGGGCCACGCACAAAAACCGACCGGCCGGCCCAGCAGAGGCGCGCCTCGCCAAGGTGACCTGACCACCGCGTGTGACCCATTTCCGCGCCATCGCCGAAACGAACCGACCTTTTTGCCGGGCCCTTTTTTGGGCAGGTCGACGCTCGCCAGCGGTCGTTTTTGGCGCGTTTTTCGGCGCACGTTTTTGCGCTCGCTCGTCCTGAGAGCGTCCCGCGGGCTGCGGCAGCTCTCCAGTCAGCGCCGGAGAGCGAGCTGGGAACTGTGCCGAGCTGTGCTGTACTGTGCTACTGTGTGCTGGCACGCGAAGCGAAGGCCCTCAGAGCCGCGCACGGTGAGCAGACTACGCAGTGCGGTGACCTGTTACTTTCAAGACTCGTTTTCTAACCGACTTGAGTGTCGGTAGGTATTCTTGGTGATGTTTAACAGGCACCCCGCTCTCGGCTATGGCACGCCGCTGGCGCGTATGGTCTGTTTAGTTTAGGACACCAACAGAGTCCAGATCCCACCCATGTGCGATGTTCTGCGAACTGAAGTTCAATTGGTACGCATAGTACTTCGTAGTACCGCTCACTTAGTAGATTGCCGATGCTGGATATAGTACATCATCAGAAACCGTTTTTGTCTCTCTTTGTTTTCGCACCCCTCCCCTGCACGGAATTCTGTGCCGATGATTGTTGCCGGCTGACGCACCATATATCAATACGAGTGGTGTTATCTATCAGTGATCGGGCGGCGCAGCTGGTCGGCCCGTGGCACGGACAGCCGCTCGGCGGCCGGCAGCGGGTCACTGGGAATGCCGACTCTGCAATTTGCATCGTCAAGGAGTATCGGTTGACCAGGTGGCCCACCAGCTGTGGACTGCGGCACGAGCCACGCAGCTGTCGGTCGGACAGACTGAGCGCCGCGTCAGCTGGGGCGGCGGCACGCGGTCACAGGGTATCCGAGGGTTCATCTCATCACCCGACCTCTCCACGGAGCGTCACTTTTCAAAAGCCACTAGTGGGACTCTAAAAGCTATTTTTAGGGCAACAAAGCCATATTTACCATATAACGCTTTAGGGAGCATTGAGCAATGTTAAAATGTCGAAATTATTGCTATGTCCCTTGCCCTACCAGGCCTATATGAAAAGACACCCACACTCCTCTCGGAACCATCTGACGACCCCCTTGGTTGACACTGTTGGGTGATACACTGGGCTAGGAGGCAATCTTCCCTGCTGGCTGATCCCTGGCTGGTCATAACCTTCGTCACGCTGCCACCAATGTAACCAGCTCCGGTCACCCGTCAGCTGCAGCTCCGGCCCGGGCCGGACGGTGGCGCCACCCGGCGAGCGGCCCTGGCGTAACGCAGTCGATACGCGGCTCGGGAATCGAGGTCAGCACGCACTCACGCACAGCTCAGCGGCGGGCGGCGCCCAGCCCGAGCTGCGTCAGAGAGGGTTCGCAGAGCTTCACACGGCTTTCGATGAGGGCTCTGACAGATGACGGTTGGTCAGTGTCAGGTGGCGTGACGGGTGGGAGCTGAAACGCCATCAGGGTTAATTAATGAAATCAGAATTCATCCGCCAACGGTCGGAATATTTTGGGGTGGAATTCTGGACATAGTTGGGTTGGTTTCAGGGAAAATTATGGAAATGCTGGATATCGGACTCGTATCTGGGAAGGGCGCATCTGGTTGGGAATGTGGCTGGGAGAGTCGGGACGCCCGAGTGGTGCGAGAATTTCGAATAAATCGTCGGGTGGGATGGTCGGATGCGAATAAACGGTAATTTTGTTGACCCTCTCGGATAACAGCCTGGTACAAGTCAGGCCGCCCACGCTGAGCGCCGTCCTTCGACCCTCGTGACTCGCCTAGCACACGCTTCCAACGGAGCCTGCCGAATTCCTCTCTGATTAGCCACATCACGGCTGAGTCGTTTCGAACAATCCCATCTCAGAAAACACCGGCCCCGAGCGGAACAATCCTGTGGGAATATCTGCAAAAACCTGCGCTCGCCGCCGCCGTCTCCATGCGGGTGACTTCCTCCGCCTGTGAATCGTCGACCTTGATTGAAGCGCGCCGTCGTGGACTCTCAAAATAGCGCCATGGCCGGCGCTTTTTGCCAGGAGCTCAGTGGTTATTGTTATTGTCTGTGCTGATGCGCGCCGGCTGGCAGCCGTTCGCCAGGTGTCTCTCAGACCCACCGGTGACCACCTGGCTCGTCTCAGACCGGCGAATCTGCAGTCAGCGTCGGCACGTGGCCACCGGTGACGTCACAGGTGCTGCCGGAGCGTGCGCTTCATGAGTTATGGATGGGTCATTCAGGTGGGCCGTCACCGACTGACTCCCACGCTCGGAGCTTTCAATAGCCGAGCCCGAAGTGCTGACTGCTCGATACGGTATGGTGCGATACGGAATAGCACGGTACCTTGTATCTTCAGTATGTGTACAGACAGGTACGGGGCGGTACGGTACGGGATGGATGGTAATAACGATGGACGAAAGGCTTTGTACGCGCCCACGTACCCTCCGGGGCTCTCAGGTTCCGGGGTACCCGTCAGCGTTCTCAGCACTTCACCAGTCTCCTGACGCCCAAGGCCGTCGATTGGACCCGGCGATCGGCGCACCTGCCTGGGGACATTAGAGCCGTCCCGTGGGGTTGGTGGGATCGTCAGTGGGACCGATGGGACACAAAGGGCCGCCCAGTGACCTCGGAGAGGCCGCTACAGTCGCCGCTGGCCTGTGGTCGCCGGTGTGTCCCAACGCTGGGACGTCTGTGTTATGTGGAATGGACGGAGCAGCTGCTACAGACTGGAGAGGAAAGGTGGTTGACGTTTGTGCTGACGACAGTGGCAGATGTCAAAGGTGACAGTCATTGACGGCTGTCACCTGTCATCGTCCCTGTCGCGTGCTGTATTACAGACTGGTTCGGTACAGCCGTCCGCCAGCTGGGGCGGGAGATCTCGTTATGATGAACACCACGCCACCCCTTTTGTTTTATTCCCTGTCGCCGTCTTCTGGACACGGGTTTCCGCCATCGGCGGACGCGCCGCCGCTCGGGAGATCCCGAGTGGACCAGATACGATCAGTCTGTCTGTCGGTGGGCGTCTGCAGCTGACGGTGCCCGGAGGTTTATGATCGGTAATGAGCGGCGTGCCTCCGCCGGAGATGGGCCGCGGCCGGCCTCGGCTTTATGAGCGCACCCCCGCGGCGCCGAGCGGACGGGTTCCGTGAACGGCCGCGGTCGGCCGGGTCCGGCAGGTCCGGCGGAGCAGCACCTTTCCCAGAGCGGTCAGCAGAGCCCGCCTCTCCTGCCCGGCCCGGGCCTATCTACGGTCGGTGGAGCAGCATCTCTCCGAGAGCGGTCAGCAGAGGCCGCCTCTCCGACCCGGTCGGCAGAGCAGCACCCTCCTCCCGGTCAGCACAGGCTGCCTCTCCAGCCCATGTCTGCGGTCTGAGCAGGCCCAGGAGCCCATGGCTATGGCCGGCGCGGCCATGAGCCCCGTGTCTGCGGTCGATCCGGCTGAGATCCCACCTCGTGTCTGTGGTTTAAACAGGGCCGATGGTTGCCTGGTGCGCTCCTGCTGGACCCGGACAGTTCGGCGGACCCTCCTTACCTGCCCACTGCCGGCGGTCGTCGCCAGCGGTTTGAGCTGGTAACCGACTCCAGGAATGACCACTGAGGGGCCCGCGCGCGGAACCGGTAAACGGTCCGCCCGGTGCACTGGGGAGGAACGGTGGGCAGGCTGGGCGCACAGGTCACAGCAGTACCCGGGAGTCCGGCGGCCGGCGCACTTCAAACGGCTCCGGCGCGCGGGGGCCGGTCCTCCGTCTTCCCAACAAAGGGGAGATTCTGGGATACAATAGCGCGGCCCTGAAACGGGAGTAAGCCTTATTACCGGAATTTAGACCCTCGTCTTTTCAAATATGGCCAGGAGTTTCGTAACGGTTTCGTCAATGGCTGTGAACATTCCACCCTTCGTCGATGTTTCTCTTTTCACCCCTGGCATGTCTGATCAGCCTCCTGTCTTCGCTCTCCCCTATCTCCTTGTCTCCATCTCTCCCTTTATCTATTTCTCATTCTCCCATGCTACGTGTTACCCAGACAAGCATCCGAGGTGTGATCGGCCTTGGTTTCGTTAGCCATATCCAAGTGTTGAAGCATTTTGAGGGAAACTCAACACCTTTCATCATAAACAATTCGCGTAACTTCCCCATACCGACATGGAATTCTCACTAACGTTACGTTGTTCTTTAGATATGTCATCAACCGTGGGCATAACTGCGCTGTTTATATGCATGACATGCATATTAACACGTCTAAATGTTTCCCCGTTGCTGCCTTACATTGCGGATGTAATTGTGAATTCATTTTCTCCCACATACCCCACGCTGGACTCCTCTATTCTTGCTCTTGGTCAGGCTTGGGGGGACGGGGACGGGACACTTCTGTAGCCTTTGCTGCCGCGGCGGCGGATCATGCCCCAATGTTCCTGTTCTCAGTGAAGCCTGAGGGCACCTATGCAGCCATTCACCTCTCTCTCTCGGCCGTGCCGCCGCGGCCATCTTGGTTCACCTCCCGGTAGTTGGCGGAGGACGGCGGCGGGAACAGAGCCCGTGCCGCCAGTCGCCGGCCCTTCTGTCTCCCTCCCTGCGGTCCTCTCCTCTCCCCGAATTACCCCACCGCCACGTCCGGACTATTTTGGCCGCCCCCTCCCCTCTGCCCTCCCGGGGGCGCCCCTCTGTCGGCGGCTCGGAAGGGTTGCATCAGGGCCGGGCTGGGAGCGGGGAGCGCGGGGCAGCACGGCAGGTGTTCTCCGCCGTCCGCCGTCCAGCCGGCCCCATCGGCCGGCCAAATCACTGCCCCGCGCCGCCGCCACCGCGGGTGCTCCGGTGCCCTCACCGGTCGTTAGCTCGCGCCGCTCTCTCGCCTTCTCCAGTCCCCACCTCTCTCCTTCCGTGGGGTGTCTTGTTTTCACAGTGGTCTATTACATACACCGGTCCTCCATGCGGTTTGGTTGGAGAAGGGGCGGCGGAGGGTTGTGGTGCGGGCAGTTTACGGCCCTAGCCGGGCCATAAATCGTATCGACATGAAGTGGGTAATATGCCGCTCACTGGAAGCCGTATGATCGATTGGCGTTCACGACCCCGGCTGCCTGATGAGGTCCTGCAAGGCAAATGAAGCTCGATTGCATTCGGTGCTGCCGTATCGCTCTTTGCAGGCTCAATTGCCTATGCATGCTCTGTTTACATTTAGGCGTTTGTTTTCTCGTGGGTTTTGTCTTTGTGTATGTCTCATGTCGGAGGCATTTGCGGGCTGGCCGGCGGAGGAATGCTGCCTTATAAAGGCATTACGTCCGCTGCGGCCGGACCGGTGCCTAACCGGTTAGTGTTTGGTCATACTGTGCCTCAGTGGAGGAGCGGCGTCATACGTCAGCGGGGTCCACCCTGCCAGGTGGGCGTAAGGAGCTTTAGCCATGTGCCACTCTTACTGCCGGCAGGCGTCTCCAGGGCAGGACTAATTACTTGTCTCGAAGTCGGCGTATTCGAGCTTCACCTTCCCACTGTGCGCCGCTTCCCTGAGGCAGTCACGCGTCACCCGGCCGATGACGCGGCTCCTCCCCACTCTACCCTCCCGCCGGCGCTCTGTCCCACTCTCTCCCCACCACCGGAAGTCCCTCTGCTGTTGACCCAGGCTGACTGTCGCGCCCCGGCTTTGGCCGAGATGACGTCACCACCGCCGGGCGTAGTGGCCGTAGTACGCTCCGGGGGAGGGGGGGGGGGGGCGTTCTCGGCAGGAGCGTGACACACGCCGTGATGCGGCGGCGATGGCTCGAGCGCCGCGTGCGTCAGTCGGTCAGACAGCTCGCGTGGCGGATGGAAGTGTTTCCGCGCTGAGCCTCGTTAGCTGACCCGTCTCTTTTTTCCGATCGTACTGCGTGGAGACCGTGGAGTTTTAGTCTCAGTGATTTGATAGTGACTGAGGTGAATAGTGGTCCGTGAGGCACGAGCTGTCTTTTGCTGATTGAGAGAGTACCGGATATTGTCTGAACAACACGAGCACAGCGCCGTCCAACACCGATTTGCACCGGCTGTCAAACAGCTCCGGAGTTAGCGGTAAGCCGTCATGATTTCGCCACGCCTGGCTACGACCCCGCCACGCGGCACTCCGATACCACTGCGGCTGATGTCACCTTCGACCGGACGTCCGATCGTGTCCCTGTCGTCCGACCCGACCCCACCCCTATCGTGATATCACCGAGCCGAGCTGTGAAATCGACTCCGGCTAGTGACGCCGGTCGATTTAAAATTTAAATGGCTGCCTCGTGGCTAGCCGGCCGATCGATCGCCGTGGGGCAGGACGGGGTCGGAGGGGGGACGGGACCGGGGCAGTCTATTGTTGGATGACGTCAGCGGCACGTGACCGGCGCTCCCCTCTGGCGTCCCCCGCTGGCGGACAGTCATTGCCGAGCCGCTCGCCACTTGTTAATCCGGGGGTAATATCGATCTGCGCTCGCTCTCCCCGTTTGTCTGTCTGTGTGCGGTGGCGTGCCATCTGCTCCGTCGTGCTCACTGTGGCCGTCGGAGCCGACAATCGGGGCCCGTCGGGGCCGACGATCGGGGCCCGCGGCGGGCGGCCGGTCGACTCGGACCGATGGGAGTCTGCTGGACCGAATGGCGGATGGCTCTGGCAGGCTGGGAGAAGGAGTGGAACTGACCGAGGACAGGATTAAGTGGCTTCTAATGCAGCTTACCTTCACTCTGATCACTCCGCCGGTGCTTCGTACCACCTTGTCTCCGCTCACATGTTTAGCGCCGCCCTGTGATGGCCTGACGGCCGCAGCGCCCGTCGCTAACACCGGAAGGCGCCTGTTAGCTGCCTATTTAGCGGTACAGGCGTGTGCCTTGGCACCCAGATCTCTACCTGGTTACACTCGGAAACATTGGCGACGCGCCGCTATGACGCTCCCCGGTCCCTGTGTGAAGGTGTGCCCATGAGACCGGGATTGCTGGGGGCTCTGTTTTGGGTGCAGTGCTGTTTGTGAACGTGATGTGACGTCAGCAGACCGCTAACCGCTGCGGTCTGCCGGACTTTATCCATGACGTACAGCTGTGGACAGCGGTGAGCAGGAATCCCACGCCGCTGGGCTGTCACTGCCGACCTCAATGATACCGGGAGCGGGACTGAGCTGACTCATCTGTACAACGTACGACGGTGATAGTGAATCGATGCTTACTACTTATTAGACCAAATGCAGATGCCAGTTCATGTGGTGTTATTGTAACGCCTTCCGCCATACCGCTCCGCTATTCAATCATTTTTGGGTGAATATTTTTATGCGGAGCGGCGATGTATTCAGGACGCAGCTGGCGCCACTTGGGAATGCACCTGCCCGCTATTATGAATGGAATGCTGTCTCGGTGAGACCGGTCCTCGCCATGCTGCGCCGATCCTCGCCGGTCCTCGCCGCACTCTGAGGCGTCAGTGACGAACGCCTCTGGCCAGCCGAGCAGAGGCGCTTCTGCTGTGACTGTGTCGTCAGCCGGTGCCATTTGGGCGCATCGCATACCTCAGATGTGTGCCGGTCGCCGCCTGGTCCCGGGTCGCTGCTGGGTGCGGTTTGCCGGGACTTTGGCTGACGGACGGTAGCCGGATCAGTGTGGTGTTTTGAGCCGCCTGGCCGAGCCACTGAGATCGACTGGCGTCAGCCAGCCAGTCGAGAAGTTACCGACTAGTTAGGCCTCTGTTTGGACTCGGTTTATTTGGTCGAGCGTTGTAGTTTGGTGAGAGTTTGTGGATGCTTTTAGCGTGTTACTCGACAAAGCGCGGTGGTTGGATGGGTTTGCTAACTCTCGCAGTTGGTGCGTTTCTGAACTTTCGCAGGCTGTAATTACGCAGATGCTGCAGCGCAATAGCCTTGGGCTGCCGTTGTTCGCGATCTCTGACGCACCGAAAACACCTGTGAGAGTTTTTCGAGTCGTGTGCACCGTTTCCTACAGTTGGGTAACCGGTCTGCGCGTTTTTACCCGCTGCAGTGCTGAGTTGCGGGCTGGCGCGACTCAGAGGCGGACAGGTTCCTCAGTCGTGTGGGCCGCCGGACGGTGGTTTGGCGCTCTCTCACGGCGGTCCGCGCCCAATCTCCGATACCCATGCAGCCATCTATCACAGTACGATCGTAGATCGGGACCGGCGGGGACGCCGCCCATACCTCTGACAGTCGTCGCCGGTCTGATTAGTCCCATAAACCGACCCTGGACCCGCGGTGGTCGGAGCGCGCTGTGGGAACAAGCCCGCGGTGGCAGCGCGCCTCAATGGGTGCTCTATACCGGGCCATCGTCACCAATCTCGGGGGACGGACTCAAATTCCGGGCGTCCATTTTTCGCCTGAAAGGGTGCTGTCGCGGAGACAAAGAGCACCTGTCAATCAGGCGGCCGGCGGAGGGGCCGATCGGAGCTCGCGAAAGGGTCGTCCGGGCCCGGCCTGCCCGTGGTGACCTCGTAAATTCCTCTCCGGATCGGGCAGCCGTTGCATCACGCCGTAAAAGGGTGGTGACGGACTGCGTGTCGGGGTGGTCCGCCGACCCCACTCTGTCTCTCTGTGTGTGTCCACTGTGGTGTGTTTTACGGCACCCGGGCCGTATATCCGTCACCCTGAGCCGGACGCCGGCCGCGGCATGTTAGTTATGCGGCCCGGTGACGGGCGACAGGGCGGCCGCGGCTACCGGCGCGGCGCCGGGGACGCCGGCCGCCAAGCGGTACCTGCCGCCGTGGGCCGCCGAATTCCGACCATTCAGCGCTGCCGGCGTCCTGGCCTTGGCAGGGACGCCGGCCCCGCGCGACCCGACCGCGCCACTCAGCCTCTGCTCTGCTCTCCTCCGCGCGGATGGACGCCATCCCGCGTCCCTCCCTCCTCCCCCGATATCGGCCGCCGTCCGGCCTCCCCTGTCGCTCCGATTTGGTTGAGCGCACACGCACCGCGGACGGCCCAGCCCGCCGACGCCACAAACGGGCCCTGATCGACGCCGCACGGAGCCCCCCTCGCCGCGTGGGGAGATGTGACAGTGTGTCCCCTCGTGCTCTTCCATCTTCTCTTTCCTGTTTTCTATCCTGTCACTTCCTTTCCAGAAGCGTTCGCTCGTCTCCCCTCTGTCCTCTCAATCGTGCCACTTCCTCTCCGGGTTCGCTTTCATCACCCACTCCCTCCCTCCGTTGTACTGTCACCCTCGCTCTCCACTGCCGTTTGATTCATCTTCTGACAGCCAGCTCCTGGGTTTGGCCGACTCAGTACCTCTATTCAGCCAGCTCACGAGTCGGCTCTGAATGGCGGCCGGCGTCGCGAGGTGAGGCGCCGCGTGGCCCTGGGGCGCGCCGGCCGTGCGCGGTGGGGTTGTTGACTCCACGCCCGCGTTCCAACCAGCCCGACGCTCGTCTCCGCCCGCCGCCGGGGCGTCAGGAGTCATCCTGAGTGATTCAAGACGCTGACGCCGCCGGAAGTGGCCGTGATTCAGCGGTCAAGGACGGGTCACGGTCTCGACCCAGTGCGGCCGTGTAGTGAGGTGACACGGGACGCGATGTCAGGCACGTGTCTCGATCCGAACCACACCTCCCAGGGAAGGAAGGGAGCTGCGGAAGGGGTGATGAGATGGATCAGTCGGGGCCCCACTGCCCAGCTGTGCTGCTGTCCCGCGGCTGGACTGGCCCGACCGGCAGTTACTCACTCACCGATAGCGGAACCGGGCACCGTCATCGGCCGGGGCTCCGCCGGGTGGTGTCTTACCCCCGTGACGTGCAGTACCTACCGTCCGGCGCTGGACAGGCGGCGGGCTCAGATTAGACCGGCAGAGAGCTGACCAGCGGCCCGGAGAGGCGATGAAGTCATGTGGGGGTGCAGCTGTGGCTCAGAGAAACTAACTGTATTCCATCATCCACCGCTCTCCGTCAGGCTGGCTGGGTGGGAGCATCTGGGTTGTGTGAGCTCTCTAGGAGTGTGGGAGTCGAGGACGGGGCGGTAGAGGAGCGCGGCCCCCTCCCTTCGCCACCGCCGGCGCTCAGAGGACCTTCACCAGCCGGATGATGAAACTGCTGACGTGTCGCGCTCGGCACGGGCCCGGCTGGCTGCCCACCCGGCCGGCGACCAACCTCGCCAAACGGGGCTGCGTGGCGCGGCTCACCTGACCGCCAGCCGGTCGGTGCCACTAGCTGCACATACCGCCGAGCGGCCGAGCGGCCGACCGACCCTGAACCTGCACCGATTACCAGCCCGGCGCGGCGCGCGGCGAGCTGGCGGCCGGCCGCCGCGCCTGCAAGATGGTCTGTCGGCCTTGGGGCATCCGTCAGCCACGCACTAGCGGCCATCCGCGGGCCGGGCGGCCCCAGTGGCCGGGGGACACGCCCCGGACAGCGGCCCGGACACGGACACGGCGGGCACGGGCCGGGCAGACGGGAGCGCCGGCCGGCGGAGAGGCTGCCGGCGCGGCGCCGATGGTCAAACAGCATTCTCAGGAGATCCGGAGAGGGAGTGCCGCCCCTCCCCCTCCGCCCGTTTAGGCCAGTGTAGCCCGTGCCCCGCGTGACCCCCGTACCGTCCGGCGCTAGCTCAGCCGGGTCGTCCACCGATCGGTCCGAGATCGACAGTGGGTCGGAGGCCGGTCGGCCGTCGACCCCGGCCGGTGACAGCTCTGATGGCCCGACACGCGTGCGTCCGACACGCTCGCTCGCTGTCGAGCGTGTCAGCCAACTACCTAGTCAGGATAATATTACGAGGAGACGGCCTTATGCCTCAGGCACTGCTGGGTTGGCACGGTAGCCAGGTAGGGTGCACGGTAACAGATTGCCCCGTCGGGAACCACAGCGACCGCCGGGGTGGGTGTGCGAGTGCTGCACGATCGATCAATACTGGAGCGGACATATGCGCTGATGTAGTGCTTGGGTGAACCCCCGGATAGTGTACTGACGCCGGTCGGTCTAGTGTACGGATGCTGGTGGCTTCGGTGAACCCCAGGGCACACAGTGTTCGATAAGCTGATGGTTGTTGCGTTGGTGGACCCCCGGGCACAGTGTTCGATAAGCTGATGGTTGTCGCGTTGGTAGAACCCCGAACCCCGGACTCCAGTGTACTCCGGTGGACCCCAGATACGGCACTCGTTGTACTGATGGTCTCAGCTCTGGTGTAACCCCCTCCCACTGCCGCTGCTGTCATGACTGGCTGTCATTACTCCTGTCACTGTCATCATCCGTCATGTAAGGCTGACCGCTTCCCGCGCATGGCTACTGCCCCTGGTAACGCGTCTAGCAACGCAGCGCAGGGCTGCATTCATGAGACACTTCCTGAGAACTGAGGCCGCTCTCGCCGAGTAAGTGCGGACATTACGACTCAGCCGTCACCAGCATGTAATTCCGTAAAATGTCGCAAAATACTGCCTTATATAGGGGAGAGTGGGGCAAAGCGGCCACCCTAACGTTTCTAACGATGCCGACGCTTGATTTTTAAACTTGGAAAGATTCTTTCTATACCAATGTGATCCCTATTAAATTGTCTTTTATTCCAACTGCGTTTCATTTCCAAAGGCGTTCACATATGGGAGATATTGACAAAACTTTAAACCTATAGCATATTGGCCACTTTGCCCCATCCCTGAGGCAAAGCGGCCACTGGCGACTTCTCAAGTCCAGATATGAGAAACAGAATAGTTGCCTCATGCACGACTAGGGTATTTGATGGTGACAAGGTTTAAGGGAAGATGGATGTTTACTTTGTTATCTTCCCACCTATTGCTAAACAAAGAAAGAATTTTCTTGGAAAAACATTTAATTGCATAATTTGGTAACTCATGTAACCGAAAAGTGGCCAAGATGAATGCATGACGACACATTTGAATATAAATAATGTTTTTGTCCAGATGGAAACAACTTATGGCCAATTGGGGGCTGGCCACTTTGCCCCGGCCGCTTTGCCCCGCGCATACCGTCCGAGACAAAAATATTCCAGCTCAGCTATTAGTGGGGTAAAAAGCATTAAAATTGGTAGAAGGCATGTACGATAACCACGCAATGTATGGACAAAAACGCTTATAAAAATTCCAAACGGTTATGGAATAAATTAACATTTAAAAATTGTAGACATAATTGGTAACCTGGCAAGAAATGCTTTTCCGTGTTTCACAGAACAATGGCGATGGGCCTGAAACCCCGGTTTGGCTCATTCGAACGACCGCAAAGAGAAGTATAATTGGAAATCATAAATTGGAACTGACGCCAGCTGTGGAGGGCTAAAACGATGGATGGCCGCTTTGCCCCGGGTGGCCGCTTTGCCCCACTCTCCCCTAACTGTCTGGTGGGCTCGGAACTACTGCCAGGAAATGGACTCTGATCGCTAGTCGGTATTTCTCTCGTAGACCTCAATAGTGGTAATCATAGGGAGCAAAAACGGTAATGCCCTGGCACTTACGCCGGGGTAACTCTCAATAGGTCTCGAGGTTTTTACCGTTCTCCGTTCGAGCAATAGTGCTTGACAGATCTGCCTAACATTTATCCAATTTGCCAAGATTGGTTTATCGGTTATCGAAAAATGAGGTCAAGCACTGAGCTCAGTCGCCGATAGAATATACGCGCCCCTGATTTGTTTAAAGTTCTCGTGCGATAGATATCAAGACAGCTGGACCAATGAGCTTCCGTCGTGCATAAATCATACATATGCGCATACGCAACCAGGGTGAGGAATGTGTCCGCAGTTTAAAGCGCCCGTACCTGCCCCTGTCGCCGCGGCGGCGGCGGCGGACACCTGGATACAGTGACGTCACCGCCGTGCTGTGATGACGTCACGGTGCGCCGGTGACGGATGTGTCTGCGGTCGAGCTCCCACGGCCAGTTACCACCCGGCCGGGCCGCCGCTGGTGGTAGTTGCATGACCGGCGCTTTTGGGTGCTATTTTGGGCGGCCAGAGACAGAGTCAGAGGACAGCTGTAATTGTTTCCTCCCGGGCTGCGCCCGCTGATTTGTGTGGGTGAGACCGCACAGGTGTCGGACCGCCGCCGACCGCAAACAGCTTGAGCAGCAGGGGGAGATGGCACGTTCCGGGGTACAGGTCTGAGGGGCGTGCCGGGCCGGTGCCGAGCTCCGTAATCGGCCGGCCGGACCGATTGCAGCGCGGCGGCCGGACCGATTGCAGTACGGCCGGCCGCCTATCTCGGCTATCGTGTTTGTTTGGTGCCGGCTGACGGCCGTTGACTCAGCCGTGTACCATGCGACGGCCGCTGCTGTGGCATCCCGCAGCGGACCGATCCGTCCACCGGTCTGCCTGACTCATCTGTTTGGGGCTGCGGAGCGTGCGGCTGGAGTAACGTAAGGTGCTGACGGGGGCCGACTCACACTACCCAGACCTGGTGGAGCCCCGAGCTGCCGGTGTGAATCACCTGTTCCATATACAGAGTGTAGAAATCCGCACGGATGTCACAGTCGCGAAGACTGCCGGCTCCGGATTCACCTATGCTGTTCTAAACACCTGCTGACGGTCCGACTCCGCACACACCCACCCCGGTCCCGCGACTGCCGAGGGCCTCGGTGCCGAATATGTCCTCTGTACCGGACCGGTCCGCTGAGATGACCCTGTGTCGGCCCGCGGTCGGTTGTTGTCTCTCTACCCGGACCCCGGAAGCGGCAGAGTCCAGTTGATCCCCCACCCGGACCCCGGAATCGAAAGGCTTTGACAGAGTCCGGGGTGACAGACGGCTCGAGGAGAGACTGAGAGAGCTCCGTGTCACCGACACTGACAGGGGACGGCGGTGATAGTGTCACTCTGGCAGATCCTGTCAGTCAGCTGGTGTCATCACTGTCAGTCTCTCCTCTAGGCGGTGTCACTGACGCGAGCTACCGCTGCCTCCGTAGCTCTGCGCAAGGGTGGCAGATAGGTCGGTCGGCGGGCAGCCGGCAGCAGCGAATGAGTTGTCCGAGCCGGGCCACTACCGCCGGCGCTGTTACGAAACGAGACCGGCTGCAGCGTTTCCAGAATGCATAAACCGACCCAGCTAATGAGGTTGCACTGCAGCACAGTTTCTATCGTGCGAGCATGTAATTTGTTGACAGTGAATTGCGGGGATTCTCACTCTGCAGTTTCTAGAAGTAGGTGCCTCAGGTGTTAAGTCACGCGGCTAGCGTCATTTTACTTGTATTGTCGATGTCTTTTGTGTGATTGTCTCGTCTGTCTGGCTGTGACCTGTGACCACCCTGTGACGAGGGCGGGGAATGGAATTGTGGACGACAGTCGACAGCTGTAAATGAGCGCGTTTTTCAGTGTGCGTGTGCTTTGTGCGCCGCGTTGTCGCCGTTCACGCACTGTGCGCCGTGGGACCGTGTGCGTGTGACCCCGCACCTGTGTGCGGCTGACCCAGTTTCACCGGCGGCCGTCATCGTCTGACTGACACGTGTCTCCGCTCTGCAGGGCCACTCCGACCTTACAGCACGTGTTGTACGCCGACCCGAGCTTCACGCACGCCAACGAGGTGCACCTGAGGCTCGGCCTGATCCACAAGGTGTGCGGAGAGTTTAAGGCCGCCTACAAGAGGTTTCAGCTAGTGCTCAACGACTCGACCGAGTGCACGCTCTCCCGGCACGAGAGTGAGTATTGGGGCAGACGGGGCTGGGGGCAGGGAAGAGGGGCGGGGAGTCAGATGTATTGCACGCGTATTGTGCAGGCTCGTGCGTTGTGTACGTAGGTCCTCTTGCTTGGAGCTTGCATGTAGTATTTGGCACTTATTTGGCGTGTCGAATGCAGCACGTTGTTTAGTGTTTCACTACCCACCCGTTCACACGCTCTTGCGCTAGCCTCTAGGCAGTGAGCTTTTGATTCACAATCGCCAGTCTGGCTGTTGCACTGAGTGGGGCACCCACTATCCACTACTCAGTACCTTCGGCACGGCAGAATTCATTGGCATAATATAACGTGACGTTGAAGTGACATTAGGCGGTGTCACGGCCGATAGGTCCGCACGTGCTGACACCCTCTGGCCCAGTTTGCAGCCATTCTTGGCACTGGGGGCAGGCCCGTCCGTCACTCAGTGTCTGTCAATGTGTCCGTCCGTCAGTGTGTCCGTAGGCCGCACGATCTAGTGGATTCGTCCGTCCGTTTGTCCGTCAGTATGAGGCCGCTCCGGGCGGATCGATACGCCGGCCTGTCCACGGTACCACCGTCCATTCCACCTCCGCTCCCTGTCTCTGCAGGAGAGAGTTGAGTACAGCAGGGTAGAAGTTCAGTAGGTCTGCCGGGGGTGATTAGATGTTCCGTGCCAGACAGGGTTACCGTACTCAGTGAATCCCCAATCAGCTAGGTCACGGGGTCTATGGGGCGCTCGGTTCACACCTCGAGGCGAGCACGTCGAGGAAGCTCGGTGTACCGCGCGTCACGGGCTGTTATGATGCGTCAAGGACGTCACGGGATGGCGCCGGGGATGTCCGGGAAAATGTGACTCCGTGGGAGGGACCGGGGAGTTTTCCCTGCAGGCGCCGCCTTGGTGGATGATGTAGTGTGTCTCGTAGAACTCTGAAGGATTGTCGTCAATGACCTGATCGCCTCACCTGCATCGGAAAGCTGTAGGTCAGGAAATTACGTGCGGCGGGACGTTCGCCGAAAGCGCCGTTCGCGTTAGCGTGGTCCGTTAGTGTGAGCACTCGGCGCGCGGACCGTGACAGCGGCCCGGCGGTTTCCGTGAAGTGCTAAGCCGCGTTGATAGCGTGCTGTTCGATGAAGCTATTACAGGCGCGGCCGAGCTGGACTGCGGGCTAGGTGTGAACGAGTGGCCAGATCGGAGCTGGCGGAGCGCAGGACACTGAGAGGGTCAGAATATAGCCGTACCGTTACAGTTACCGTATTAGCGAGTATACTCGGGTTGCGTAACGAAGAAATCCATTATAAGTGAGAGCAGAAATACCCTTTCAACAACGCGAGTGTATTTCTGTACCGAAAGACGTCAGCGAAGGGGAATGGCTATTCCAACATCCCCCCCCCCCCGCCCACCGGTTCTGCTAACACCTTGGCGGTATTTCTGTACCTACTACCTTTTGACGTCAGTAGACACTTCTCATGACTGGCCGCCCACGGTACCGATCGATTGACAACTCGGCTCGAGTCGTGTCTCTGAGTTTCTGCCATTTTTTCCGCGTCTGGCCGGTGGCGGCGATGGGGCAACTGTTGGCCGCTGACTGCAGTCTGGAGCCGTGCCGGCTAGCAACGCTGGCGCCGCTGCCAAAGATCGACCTGTGGCCGCTCAGCCGGTGAGACCATCGCCGCCGGGTCGGGAATAGACCGCCGAGCACCGGTCGGTGCACTGCCAAATCTCGGCCACTGCTGCTGGGAGCCAACCGGCAAACGTCGGGCCGCCGCCCTCCGCCCACCGCGCGGCATCCACCGCCCGTCGCCGGCCCGCGGTGTGTATTCCAAACAAATCTGCCACGCGCACCGCCGCGCCGTGCCGTCTGCCGGGATCCTGGTCTGGCTCTGTCGCCACCCTGCCCTGCCCCCTCCCCCGCGGCCCCCCTTCCAGCAGGCAGAGACCACTCCTGTGGTCTCTCCCACTGAATGTTACTCCCTCAGTTCCCCAAGCCTACTGTGCTGCGTCATGTCAGGTACTGAATTGTGCCGTCAGCACCGCTCATATATCGGGAAGGAAAACGGACGGGAAAGCGACCTGTTGGCAGCTGTGCTAGGCTGATGACACGGGAATCAATACGGGAAGACCGCAGTAGAAGCGGGGTTAACTGATGTAGGTACGGTAACTATGGATAACGCTGACACCTCGTACAATTCCTCACACCTCTGTGGCGGCTCTGACTGGTGTTTATCCTGTGCGAACTAGAGGGCGTGCCGCGCCGTGGACTCTGGACCGATTTGGTCACACCAGTGATCAGGACCGAGTGCTTACGTTTTCGATGACCATCACGGGCCGCCGGGCCGGTCGGTGCCGGCCGCCGGCCGGTCGTTGCTAGCCGCTGGCGCTGGACCCGGCGGCTATAGATAGCCGGTGGCGGCCGCTGCCGGTGCGTTCACCGACGACCGGTGACGTCAGACTGGGCCAGTGACGTCAGTGACGCCGAGTGATGACGTCAGTGGGTGTGCCGCTCATGGGCGGGGCAGGAGGGGCGGGGCTGCACCACGATAGTGAGACCGTCGTCCTGTTAAACAAACACAACTGACGGCGCCCGCCGCAGTTCGCCGCAGACTGCAGAGTCCCGCCAGCAGGCCTTTGGCTGAGCTATAGGCTCTCCGCCAGCGCCTGTGGCTGCGCTAAGCCCTTATGAGACTCGTTGTCCGGCACCGGTCCCCTGAGTTGTCAGGAATGCCGACGCCGTCGCGATGCGCGCTGGAATGCCACGCGGCTGTGCGGTCGCGGTCGCGGTCGCTCGGTCGTGGTCGCAGCTCGCGGTCGTAACAGTACTCCCACCAGGACTGGCAGCATTCATTGGCACTCCTAGGCAACCCTCGCGTCACCTGTGACGTCGCGTCACCTGTGACGTGGGTCTGTGACCCTGGACTGATGACGGTGGACGGTGCAATGATCTGCCGCTGGCTCGGTCGGCGTCGGGCGTGATGAGATGATGAGATGGCGCCGCCCTGCCAGGAATATCTCGCCTCAAAGCGCATCGTATGACCGCGGTATTTACCGTGAGGCGTGTTTAGTGTTTACGTCAGTTTCCAGACAGTGATCAGCGCTCTTTGAGCGACCGCCCAGAGTTTACGTAAAAGAGGATTGGTTTCCTGGTATGTCTTTGAGGCGGTTTAAAATGTGGCAATTTAAAGTATTATTCAATATAACTCGAGGCTATGTCTCCCTCCTTCTCGGTCATGAGGCGATAGCGACTCCGCCTGAGCTCGGTGCAGATATGTTATCCTTCCACTTCACTGTGAGCAGTGGGACGCCGGCGGGGAACCACCCCGTCCGCCCTGCCCATCCTGATAGCCTATGTTCCGTCAGTACGGCCCCGGATCGGCCGCGTTCAGTACCCGGCGGCGCGTTCAGTGTCAGTGTCCGCCACCTATGTGACAGTGCATCGGGAAGGTCACTCGCCCGGCCCGGTAGAAGGCAAGGGTTAGTTTTTATGCGGCGCGTTTGGTGTGGTGTGTCAGATCTAGCGGTAGTTTCCGTGAGTGAAAACTCTGGCTGACGAGGAAGTTTTACGGTATGTAGCGCGACATTGAGCGTTACCGGTATTCGTGACCAGGCTAAACAAGTGTCCAAGCGACGGCTTAGTGAGTTTGCCTTGGATACCATTGTTTATCGGAGTGTCAAGTTTGTCGGAAATCGCTGCCTTGCAACAAGGATGTTTATCAAAGAGCCTACAAACCTATGCCAACGCCAGGACGTTGACCGACTGACGACTGTGTCCGCTTGGTGTTTACCCGTCGCTGTTCTAACCCCGTTCTCTCGGTCCGTTTTCAGTTCTGTTTCATATCGCGCACCTGCACGAGGTAGTGGGCCGTCCGCGCGCCGCGCGCCAGCGCTACGAGGCTCTCCTACAGGAGGAGGACCTCTCCGCCTCGCTCAAGGACCACATCCACCGTCAGCTCGGCTGGCTCTTCCACAGTGTCGAGGCTTTCGGCGAGAAGGCGCGTCGAGAGGAGCAGGCAGTCACGCACCTGAAGCGCGCGCTCGAGTTCGCGCCAAAGTCGTCACGGACGCTGTACCTGCTCGGCCGGTGTTACTCGAGCATCGGCAAGGTACACGAGGCGTTCCAGGCTTACAAGCAGTCGGTGGTGTGCTCCGAGGCGAACGCGGACACCTGGTGCTCCATTGGGTGAGTTCTCCGAGCACGCAGCGAAACGTGGTGCTCCACCGGGAAAAGAGGCTCTCTCGGGTTGATGGGGGACTCTACGCAGCATTAGGGTATCTGGCCAGGGGCCTCTAGGTATGAAAGACTTCCATTGTTATGTAATCTCAAATACCGACGACGAACCTCATGGAACTCTTCCCTGTATGACCCCGCTCTTTTCCCGAAACTCTTGCCTCATGCGGACCCCTTTAGTGGATTTCCACTGCTGCGTCACAAATCGTACCCAGACGGCCGGAAAGTCATCTTCCCTTCGATGTTGCAATGCAATGAACAAGGTCACTACGTACGTCAGTCATGTGGTCAGACAGGGACGGGTTCGGCCTGTCTGACCAGTATGCGCCTGTTCTCATCAGCCACATTGTAAACATGTCTCGGTTTATATCAGCATAACCCGAATGTACTCGTATATCGGAGTGGAATGATGACAGAAGCCTACTACGCCCTCGCTGCATCCCAGATCATCGGTGGGTTCCTCCTGATGCACTGCAGCTCCGTGTCTCTCCTGTTGTCTTACGTCCTGTCTCCGGATTCCTCCGTGTGTACTGTGTACCCTGTTCCGTCTCAGTGGGTATCAGCGAACTGAAGCTCCTCTCCCGTTCCATGTCTGTGCAATCTACACTCCTCAGCCCTGGGTCTCCCCTCCAAGTTTCCCGTGTTTGTCCGGTGGCTGACGGAGCCGTCTCCGCTCCCCCAGCGTGCTGTACCAGCAGCACAGCCAATATATGGACGCCCAGCAGGCCTACATATCAGCCGTGCAGCTGGATAAGACGCACAAGGCCGCCTGGACTAACCTCGGACTACTCTACGAGTCTGTGTCGCATCCAAAAGACGCGCTCGCCTGTTATATCAACGCTTCAGAGGACGACCCGAAGCTACAACCGCGCATCAAGTTTCTTCAACAGCAGCTTGCCAACGCGCCACAGCCAGCCGTCAACAGCAGGTGAGCTGGGACCGCGCCCTGACGTCATGTCCCGTGACCGGCCGCGTGCCGTCACGGATGACGTCATCAGACGTCTGGTTGGCAAAGTGCGGCCGTCCAGGGGTCTGGGAGGTGGGTTACTGTACCGTGTGTGCCGTACGCGCTGTGATCTCAGTGGGCGTCGCTCCAGCTCTCTGTTAGTCCGGGCTGCGTTTCCGGTTCCGGCGGCCTCGCCGGGAGGGGGAGGGTGGGGGCTCAGCGCCGCCGGAACCGGAGCCACCGCCGCCGCCGCCGCCGCCTCCGCCTCATGGCGTACTACAGCGGGCCGCGCCGCCGCCGGCGCTGAGCCGAGCGCCAGTCGTGAGCCGGCGGCGGCGGACGGCGGGCGGCGCGGGACGGCAGTCGGGCGCCGGCAGCGGACCGCGGCGGACGGGCGCGCAGCGGGTGGAGCCGAGCGGACAGGGAGAGCAGACAGCAGCGGCCCAATGTGCCGGGTGTGTGACAGCGGCGGGATGGTGTCTGTGTGCGCGCAGCCATTGACGGGCGCCGTGTGCCCCCTGACACCCTCCGACAGACCGTGCCGACTGCCGCCCATCGAGGAGGCATGGAATAAGAACACCAGCTCGGAGATGAACCGCGAGACGCAGAAACTGCAGCCGGCCGCGCAGGCCGCCAAGCTGGCCCAGCAGCAGCAGCAACAGGTCAGTGTCACGGTAGTCTAGACTAGCTGACGGACTAGGCGGGAAGTGATCTCGGGAATTGTGGATGGATAGTTATGTAGGGACTAATGTGTTCCAACTAAGGAACGGGAACTCAGACTAAGAATAAGGACGGAGTACGGCGAATGGAGGATGTCTGGGTAAACGTTACTGTGTTTAATAGGCTTAGCAGACATTCGCCGTCCCTAGTATTTCAGTAAGCGTTTCTGTCTAAAAAAGGCTTAGTCAACTAAATTACTTATGAGGGACTTTCGTTAATATTTAAGTAAGCACCGTTTCAGAGATAACCTTATAAGCCTCGGACACTTTCTTTGTGATTGATGACTCATTTTCTCGAGAGCCAGAAGTTGGTCCTTTGCATCCGATCCAGTTGCGGCTGTTTTCATTAGTTAATTTTATTCCGGTCTGCTCTGTTTTATCCGGGGATCTGATTCCGGCTCTGCTGGCTAACGTTGGCATCCTGCGCCCCTCTGACGTCTATAAGCCGATCTGGGAGTGGGAACATTCTCTCGGCTGTGATTCTCGGAAAATAACTACTCTGCTTTAGTGTGGGCTCACTCGGAGACTTCTAAACACTCGGACTATTCTGAGCTCCCCTCGTACATTAATTACGGTAGTTATTTACTCCTGCGTGTGTTGCTAGCTGCTCCCGGGCCACTGCTGGTGAATACTGTGCCTCACCAGTGACTCGGTTTGGGAGTATTGTTTCCGCTAGCTCGCGTGTCGGCATTCGGTCTGTGAGCGGTTTGTAAATCGCTCGGTCGCCTTTCGTGACCTTGCCACTGCGCCCAGTGACCGGTGCAGAGACCGACTTTCGGCAGAGGGTGGGAGGGACGGGCAGAGGGCGGAGGGCATCGCGTATCACGTCTAGCGGTCCGCCAGCCGCCGGTTGGTGATAATTAGTGCCGTGGTGAATGGCTCCCATGCGGGTCCCGGTGGCATCTTTGGCATGTGGCCCACGTGGTTCGGCGTGGCGCGGCGCCTGCACATGGGACCGCAATGGAGAGGAGTGGCTGGGCTGCCCTGTAGAGTGGATGGGGAACTCCGTGACTAGCAAGGTGACTTTCCCGGGCCGCGGTATAACATGCAATGCCTAAAGCTTGATAGGTTCTGGTTCGGGGCTGAAGTGGTATGCCTCACTAACTGCCCAATAAATTGTGGATGGACAGGGATGTCCACGGGTGTTGATGGTCCACGGGTCGGAACATAACCGTATAGTGTGCCGATGACGGCCATCCATCCGCCCGCTCCATAAAGACAAGGTACCAGGGTTGTGCTTGACTCATGAGTCGAGTCAGAAATTTGACTCAACTCTGACTCAAATGAGTCAGGGTTGAGTCGAGTCGGATAAAATGTTGAGCTGTTGAGTTGAGTCAGAGTTGAGTCGGACAAAAATATTAAGGTGTTGAGTTGAGTCAGAGTTGAGTCAGTAAAATAACTTTTGACATTGAGTTGAGTCAAAAACATTTAGGAACATGAGTCAGCTGACTCACCTTTCTAGAAACATAAATATATAAGCTTTTCATTCTCCCCTCGCTTAACAGCTTAGGCCTGGCCTTGCTGCCGAATTTTGTTCACCCCCCCGCTCAACAGCTTTTTTATATGAGTCAATTTTGAGTCAACACACTTGACTCAACAAAAAATTTGAGTCAAGTAATTTGAGTCAACTCATATTTTCATTGAGCCGCTTGAGTCATGAGTCGAGTCAAGGGGAAAAAATCAGCTCCTTGTTTGAGTCAGAGTTGAGTCAGGGCTTTCTGAAGTTGAATGCTGAGTCGAGTCGGCAAATTTTTTTGAGTCGAGCACAACCCTGCAAGGTACTCGGTCTAGCTATCGAACCTTGTATGTATGTCCTTATAGTCACATAGAGGACACACAAAGCTCCATCAGTCTAGAAATGGATTACCTACATATTGGGCGGGTCACATGGAGCAAGCTCATCCGTATTTGAACTTTGTTTCCTATGCATCGTTCTCACATTTCGCGACCGTAACCGTGACCGAATTCTGTCCATTTTCTTGCAGCGTGGCTTCCCGACGCCAGGGATGTCGCCACCCCCGTACCCCGGAGCCCAGACAGGCAACGCGGCAAAACGCTTCAAAGTAAGTGACTACTAACACGCGGACTGAGAGTCACGTGTTAGCTGTTAGAATCACACAAAGGCCTGGACAATTTTTTGCTCATCCCAGATCGACTGAGCGTCAGTTTTTTTGTCGATACGTGTGCTTTGGATGGCGTTGAATTGATTGTTGTCCGTATGTCGAGCGCTCATCATTGTAATTTGGCCCAATTCATGTCAAATCAAACGCGAGATCTGATCTGTCTATGGTGGTTCTTGTTAGTGGTTATATAATCAGGCATATACACAGCTTATATAATGCCATACACCTCTTAGACTATATGCACTAAATGTATAAATACGGGCATTCGGTTAAATTTCGTCCGTTGTTTAATATTTCTGATATATCAATACATTTTTGCATTTCTGACTGGTTTTCTGCATCTGTGGGTGTCTGTGTGTTCCATTTGTTTTACTCGATAGATCACAGTTGGATACCGATGTGACGATATATTTGTCTGTATTTCTGAGGCTAGAACCCCGAGTGATTATGTCTGACCGGTCTCTGTCCCTCCTGACAGCCTGGTGAGCCGGTGGAGGCGGCCGGTGTGCCGGCGGCGCTGGCGGCCCAGCGCCGCACACCGCCCCAGTACTACCTGAGTCACCAGCAGTTGCAGCTGCTCCAGTACCTGCAGAGTCAGAGTCAGCTGAGTCCGCAGCAGCAGAGCCAACTCAACCAGCTGCAGCACCAGTATAGGTGAGTGAGGATATCCGTCTGCCCGTCCATCCGTCCATCCGTCCATCCGTCCATCCGTCCGTCCGTCCGTCCGTCCGTCCGTCCATCCATCCGCCCGCCCGTCGTCCGGTCGTATGTTGCTCCTGTATTCCTGCACATTTGTAATTCGCCCCGCCCGACTTCCTCTACCGGAGCCGGTGCAGGTGGCCGGTGCAGTTTCCCACGCCGGACCTCCATCCGGTAGTTTGACACAGGTCCACTTCATTCAGTGGTACCGCCGGTACATGTAAATATGATGAGCCCTCCCCCTCTCTAGCCGCCGGATCTGGTCCCTACTATCCACCTGTCATGCTTGAAAGGCGAGGGAAATGTTGCTAAAACATGCCCACAAAGGATTGATACGTTGACTATCATTTGACGCTTTTTTAAAGGTAGCAGTGTTCGTTAGAGCTTTGGCACCGTAATTTTATTCAATATTACTTTGCTAATATTTATTGGCAGCGCGGATATTTTTGTAGCCTCCAAGCGTCCCAGTAACAACCAACTTTGCTTCCTCACAGGATGATGCAGCAGCACCAGCAGCAGATGCGGCTCCAGCAGCAGCAGCAGCAGCAGCAGCAGGCGTCGCCGCGGTTCCCGCAGCAGGCTGGCCAGCCGCCGGTGGCCTACCCCCCTCAGCAGCCGCAGCAGCCGCAGCAGCAGCAGCCGGCGCCGCCGCCCCCTCCACCGGCCCAGACGGCTGCCTTCAGCAGCTTCCCCTCCAACGGCGGTAGCTCGGCAATAGCTGGCAGCGATGTGGCCAGCATGAGCGAGCGCGAGCTGGCGCAGCTGCTCACTCAGAAGGACCTGGCCGCCAGTCTTGCCGAGGATCTCATCAAGCAGTTCGCGCAGACGGGCGACCTCGGCCTGGAGGCGTTGGCCGGCGGCGACACCAAGCCGCTGCTGGACGGGCTGGAGTCGACCCCGGCGACCGAGCCGCAGCGGCCGGCCGAGCCGACTGCTCCTACAGCACCAGCCGGCGAGTCGCAGCCGGACGCGAGCCGCACCAAACCACGCCCGTCGGCGCTCACTCGGGCGGACCTGAAGGTGAAGGTGGAGCCGGCGCGCACCCAGCCCTCGTTCCACATCGACATGACGGCCGCCGAGGTGGCGGAGGCGTGTGTCGGGCTGGGTCAGAGCGGCGTCGGTAACCTGTCCATTCTGGAGGAGGACGCTGCGCCGCCGGCGCCGGCCGTTCCGCCGCGCACCGTGCTCCGCAGGGACCAGCTGCTGCAGCAGACGCCCTCGGTGTTTGTCGAGAACAAGAAGGAGGCGTTCAGCCCACAGATGCAGGAGTTCTGCCTCAAGAACCCCATCGCCGTCATCCGGGGGATGGCAGCCGCGCTCAAACTCGGTAAGACTCTCGGCGAGAACCGGCGAACTTTGCCCAGATAAATGCCAATAGGTAAGAGGCGTAATTGGTGCAATGGATAGTGACAATGCGAATTGTTGCGGGTTTTCCTACTCATCACTTTAGACTTTCAGGGCACGGTAGACATGGAGGGCTAGGGTTGAGATATTGCGCCTTCGCGGGGTGGAAAGTCAATAGGTGGTGCCGCGATTAGATAGTGTCCTGGGTGGGGCGCACTGAAGTGTATACTTAACGCTGCAGCGTGGTTAAGTGTTGAAGTGTGTACTTTTCGACCGATAAACATTCGCTCCCCCCGTGGACTTTGACACATAGTCAGCCGACGCGATGGGCGGGGTTGAGTGTGGATTGCACTTGAGCTACGAGTTCTAACCGGAATAGCGTGCAGTCTGCTTAACCAGGCCTGCCAGATATGATTAGATTGCCGCCCTCCCCGTTCGACTTTCGCTCGGTATATGGTTCGCCCTGTTCACCAGCTCGTCAATATGTACTGAACACTCAGCGACATTTGACCATGCACAGCATCCCTCAGATTTTGACCTGCCTCCCTCAGCTCCATTAGCACTCAGCGACAATGCTCCCTGTAACTGTCAATGACCTGATCTCTCTCCCTCGACAGATCTCGGCCTTTTCTCGACCAAAACGCTGGTGGAGGCGCACCCGGAGCACGCGGTGGAGATCCGAACTCAGGTGTGCCAGTCGTCGGACGAGAATTGGGACCCGACCTTTACCAAGAAGGTGTGGGGCTGCATGTCGTCGCGCAGCCACCTGACGACGGCCAAATACGCCCACTACCAGGCGGCTACCTTCACCGACAGCCTACGGGTAAGTGGCGGCGGAACGGTCCGAGTGGCGGGTTAGGGCTGGTGGCGACTAGCGGGGGAAGGATGGGATGACCTCTGGATTTATAGTGATCGGGAGGTGACGTGGGATGGTCTCTGGGCAAGTGATAGGGGAGGTTAGGGTGAGCTTTGGGCCAGTAATGGGTCGGTAGTATCCGGAAAGGAAGGGCGATCTTTGGGTCAGCTCGGGACGAGAAGAAATTACATGGTCACTATATCATTAGCAGACGAATGGCTGCTGAGCCGTGACTTGAGGGGTACCTGTAGGAACACGGCGGGGGGGGGGATGAAGTGATTCCGGGGTTGTTAGCGAACCCATCAGTTAACCGGATGTGTGGTAGGATCATTTATAGCGAGAGCGAGGAGGGCGGTTAGTTGAAATTCGTTATGTTTGGAACTCCCGGTTTGGAAGGTCCGGGAGTGTTTCGGTATACACACGGAAGTCTGGGCATTAAAATCCCTTCGTGAATAGAACATGACTAGAAGTCTATTCATCGGGCTGGTTTAGTTCAACGTTTCATAGTCATTACTGTAAATATCGTTTGCATTACATGCGGGAGCGTTATATTTGTTGGCTACTTTCCTTGCTTACAGCGAACTGCTGTGATTCCTGGGGCATGCGGAGGGGCCGGTAGGTATAGCCGGGTTGGGTAATCTCTTAGGTTACGGTTGGTGTGGGGTACCAGAGCCAGTTGTTTGTCCCACGGGTCCGGGTACAGGTCACAGGGGTCACTGTCAGTGCAGTAGTTCAGTCGGAAGTAGATCTATTGCTCGGGGACATCCCGGCCGTCGTTCCTCAGGACTAAACCAGATATTGCCGCCACTGACCTTCGATCTGAGCCTTTGTGACCTGTGACCAATGGTCAGCTGACCGCCGGTCATAGTTTGTTCTGGGATTTATTCCTTGCGTCGGATACTATGTCGTGACCTTTCCTTGTGACCTGACCTTTCATAATAGGTCGGGCTACCACCATAATAGGTGGTAGCTGTTCTGCGGTGACCTGACCCGGACGTACCCACCTTGAGCTTTGAGGACTTATACTTCCTGTGACCTTTCAACGTGAACTTCAAATGACCTTCCAACCTGAAATCTCCAAAATTATTTTCTGCATTTCCGTACTCTGACCTTTCCTGTCTGACCCTGACCGACCGTCCACTGACCTCCGTGACCAGCCGCTGACCCGCTCCGTTCTGACCTTTCCAAACCCAACCACTGACAACCGACTGTTCTCCATTGACAGGAGGAGCAGGAGAGCAAAACGACGGCAGCCGCGCACCGCGACTCGGACTCCGACTCTCGTGACTCGTTCTCCAAGTACCAGCGTCTCGGCAAGAAGCGTGGCCACAAGACCATCAAGTTCGGCACCAACGTCGACCTCAGCGACGAGAAGAAGTGGCGGCCACAGCTGCTCGAGCTGATGAAGCTGCCGGCCTTCTGTCGTGTCGTCTCGGCGGGAAACATGCTCAGTCATGTTGGACACCCGATCCTGGGCATGAACACCGTACAGCTGTATATGAAGGTGCGTACCGAGCAGTCTGATTGAGGTGGGGAGGGACAGAGAAGGTCATAGGTCCTCTTCTTACCGTGTGGAAGTAGAATTTGTACCATAAATGATAATAGCGAGTCATGGCTCTTGCCTTCTCTGGTAACCCGAAACTTAAATTCACCGAATTATTATTTCTGCTCTGTAGCAATAACCGGTCTGTGTATGTAGGAAAGTTTGAATATGGCTTGAGCTAAAACAGAACTGTTCACGATGAGTCCCCGGGGAGTGTTATGTAAAGGAATGACTGATGTAAAGCCGGTTAATCGGCTATTCCACTCTCGAGTTTGTTGCATCATAAGTTATTTCAACTCTCATCTGCCAATGATTTTCAGTACCACACTTCCGTCAGCTTGTCGTTTCCTATACAAGCCGCTAATCGGTCCCTCTTCTTGCCGCCGTTCTAACCTTGTTCACCCTCCGACAGGTGCCGGGCAGTCGAACGCCGGGTCACCAGGAGAACAACAACTTCTGCTCCATCAACATCAACATCGGCCCCGGAGACTGCGAGTGGTTTGGTGTGCCGGACGCCTACTGGGGCGTCATCAACAACCTCTGCGAAAAGTGAGTGCTCGCTGCTAGCGGCAGACTTGACTGGTGATGGCCGGTAGAGCCCCGTCGACATAGTCCACGTTAAATAGCCTTGGCAGTCGTTGTAGCGTGGTTAAGCTCTGAATGCGATGCATTGTTTGTCGTCAAGTTCGTCTGACGAAATAACAACGGGAATATTCCATTTGCGCACGCAAACAGCTCGTTTTTATCACAGTTCTGCATTCCTGATGATGGGCCGAGTTGATAAGTCATTTTATCGCGCATAATTGGCCATTTTATCGCGCATAGTTGGCTGGTTCGCTGTCTAAATCTCCCGACCATACCATCCCAGTTGTATTATCCGTGTAGTTACTAACCCCCGCCCCGCTCGTCCCGGCAGGAACGGCATCTCGTACCTGCACGGCTCGTGGTGGCCGGACATGGACGAGCTGCTGGACCACGGCGTGCCCGTGTACCGGTTCATGCAGCGGCCCGGCGACCTGGTCTGGGTGAACACGGGCTGCGTGCACTGGGTGCAGGCGTCCGGCTGGTGCAACAACATCGCCTGGAACGTCGGACCGCTCACCGCCCGCCAGCACCGGCTGGCCGTCGAGAGGTACGAGTGGAACAAGCTGCAGCGCTTCAAGTCGATCGTGCCCATGCAGCACCTCAGCTGGAACCTGGCCAGGAACATCCGCGTCTCCGACCCCAAGCTGCACAGGAGCATCAAGTGAGTGGCTCGGGGCTTATGCGGGGGAGGGTTTACCTCTGTGGCTGTGGGATCAGGCGAAGGACTGACTCCCTGAGGCGCTAGGCTTGGTATAGTGTATTGACATGGGGCTCATCTAAATGAAATGGTGACATTTGACGGGCATAGTTTGCTTGGCTAAGGATAGCCACCGGAAATATTGATTGTAAGTAGTTGTTCGTCCGTGGATTGTTTAAAGAGCATTGTTCAGTATGTGTTACGCAAAATGCCAGGGATAGGTCAGACGACTTAGTATTGTAGGGTAAGAATAGCACTCGGTCTCGCAAACTGTCTTTAAGTAACGAGTCTCATGTCAAGTCTCGCAATACTCTTCACAGTATCCCTAAGAATAGAACTTGTCGGCTGATAGCCGCATCCGTGTCCAGCACCGACTGACCCCATACCTCCTCGTCGTCAGGACGGTGCTGCTGAAGGGCCTGAAGCAGGTGATGATGATGATCGAGTTCACCAAGGCGTGCAACGTCGACATCCGCTTCCACGGCCGGGGCAAGAACGAGAGCACCCACTACTGCGGCGTCTGTGAGGTAAGGCTCGATCGGGCTGGGAAGAGGGCGAGACGGGACACAGTAGTGACAGGGTACGGGGATATGACTGCTGTATATTCTGAAGTCATACCGAGACTTGAATGTTTCCTGTCCGAACGCTGGCTCCGGGCGTCTATAAGAGTGCTCAGTTCACGAATTAAGTAAATGTTTAGTCTGGTTTGCGTCATAGCGCGGACCGTGCGTTCATTTTCAGCATGTCAGTTCACTCACTGACCATGCATCTGGTAGACTTCACTGTGTTTTGTTCGCTTGATAACATTTTACCCTGCCTCCCACGAACAATTTTCCCACGCCCTGCTATACTCTGCATACCGACGGTCAATATCCGTTCCAGATTCGTCTGGAACGGATATAACTCTGTTTAAGATTCACAAACTTCGACGGCCCTGGCTACGTTGTTGAGTATATTTCCGTCGCTGTTGCATTTTCCGTTCCCCCCGTCTAACTCCCCCGTCTTCCGTCCGTCCTCAGATGGAGGTGTTCAACCTGCTCTTCATCAAGGAGCACGAGAAGCGTCACGTGGTGCACTGCGTGGACTGCGCGCGCCGGCACGCGCCCCGCCTGGCCGGCTTCATCTGCCTGGAGGAGTACAAGCTACAGGAGCTGCAGGACGTCTACGACAACTTCCAGCTGCACGTGGTGAGTCTGTGTGACGCGCTGGGATGCTGCGGGCCGCTCCTCAGCGAGGGAGAGGTGTCTAGCGTCTTCTGTGCTCCTGTGACCTGTGGTGTTAGCAGAAGGAGCGTGCCGTTGTTGAATATAAATGATAGGAACGTATTCAATCACCGGCTGCTGCAACTGAAGTGTTTGAATGAATTTGCATACGTCGGGTGAACGAGTTTCTTGTTGAGTCATTTATCCATTCATACCTGTAGACCGCGAACATGGCTGAGTCATCAATTATGATAAACTGGCACCGATAGAGATGATTCCAAGCGTTCCAGTGCAGACGGAACTCATACGAACGGTACTCTGTGCTGTCAGCTAATCGTCAGTGGTGTCTCTCATGTTCCACCGCCGCTGTTCCCCGCTCTCCCCAGCCTGCCGGTTGGTCTCGCGTCTCCCCTACTCTCTCCACCTCCGCTGACTCTCTCCCCTCTCTCCCCAGCCGCCGATGGCTCCGCCGGCGTGACAGAGTGCGTGCGGCGGCCACCCGCCCAGTCCGGCGTACAGCCGCGCCTCCAGCAGCAACACCTCCTGGGCGCTCGGCTCGCCGGCGTCTGCTCAATAGGCGGCCACCGACCGTCACTGCCAGCCGCGGGCGGCCCCGTGGCGACACACAACTACCTGAGGACGTACCAGAGCTACGCCGCCAGTCGTAGCCGCATAGCACAGTGATATCAAAAGACTCGCGCGCGAGCGCTGGGGGACAGAGCGGTTTTCTAGTGTTGTTCTATTATTAGTGGGAGTTTGAGATGTCTCACAAACGATAGCCGGTGACGCGTTCGTCGCCGGCCGCCTATACAGAGCCACTGCCATCAGACAGATTACCCTGTCTGCGCCACAGTTCAGTGTCGATCTCCGCTCGTCAGAGGAACGAGTGACAGTTGTCCCACGCAGCCGCACCGCCTCCGCTGAGAAAACTATCGCGTGTGAGCGACTTGTTGTAGTTGTCCCAGCTGCCGTCAGGGCGGCGCCACCGTGCAGTCTGGTCGTGTACATGCGTTCTGTACATATGTGTAGATGTTTATACGGCGGCGAAATCTGCCCCACGCGTCATTTGTAAGTAAGCAGATCCTATTTATTTGACATGAATTACATCTCGCCATTGAATGGACTGAAGAAGGCATCCTCTCGATCTCCATCGCGCACGACTGAAAATGGCCGCGCCTGTACCATAAGACATATGCGCGCGCGCCACGTGTTTGTATGTATGTATGTTTGTGTGTCAGCTTTCACTCGGGGCGTGTTGTATGTCTCTGTGTGCGTCGTTCAACGCGCGGGCCCCGTGTGTTGTGAGCGCCCGCCACCGCGCCTGGCCGGCCGGCCGGCCCTCCTGCCTTCACCAGTACACAGCGCGAGCGAGGCGGGGCGGCGGCCCCTACCTCAGACCGCCCGGCCGCCGCCCGCCGCCACCAGACGTCAATACAGGCCACGGAGAGACTAAACGGAGTGTGTGAGACGGTGGACAGGCGACAGTCAGAGGGTAGTGGGCACAGGTGGGCGAGAGGCGATGGAATGAGAGGTGTGGGTAATGCGGAGCCTCTTCTTACTCTGAGGTGTCGGCTGAAGAGTGGTGATCGAGGGCACGTCCCTAAAAACCGAGGGCACGATTTGCGCGATGTACACGAGTAGTGGGCGAGGTACGATTAGTTAACGAGTGGTGAGCGAGGTATAATTCGGACAAGGGCGAGACTATGGTTGGGACAGGAGTAGCGAGGAGGGTATGATTGGGACACGAGTCGTGGGCGAATGTCTGGTGAGAAACATCCGAGTTAGGGAAGCTGGCCGCTGGGTGTCTGGGAAAATGAATTGGAGGGGAACCGCACAAAACGCACGTTGCGGAGAGAGAAAAAGGAAGGGGAAGTGAGTTGGAGAAATTAGGAAGGCCATGGGCACATTTGCGAGGATCGGGTGTTCCAGCCACTCTCATCACGGCGCCCCACCAGCCCGTCTCAGCACGGGACAGCGCCGTGAAACTAGGCATGAGCGGCTAGAGCTCGATTACACCTGACACCATCCTGCCACTTTTCGGCGAAAATATCTGATGAGTTAACCAATAGCGCCGCAATGTCAAACAACGTGATGGGTGCACCAGAAAGTTCAGCCCCCGCACATGAACATGACAGAAAGAAGTGCCTACTGCCTGAGAGTAGTGTGATTACATAGCACTTGCACAAATGTTCAGAAAAATTGTTGTGGTTCTACCTCCCCAACAGGGCGCCGGCGGCATAAAGCTACCAGAATACAAGATACCGCCACAGGTGGCTAGAACAGAACAGGATACCAGTTAGGCTCTTGTATTTGCCAACAGCGATACGTAATCACATGTGCTGAGCCCGGCTGACTGTGCACAGAACATGGTGCACAACTCTGGGAGAACACCCAGCTACTTGCCACCATAGGACTTCAGCTAGTCATCTCAAACGCCGACTTATCGGTATGGTACTGTCTAATACACTAACGCAAACAGGTCGCTAGGTTACTGGACCTCGCTGTTACCTGTGTGAACACCAAACACAAACATCAAACCCTCCACTAAACAATATGTTAGCAACGCACCGTAAACGGCGTTGAGATGACACGAGAAACAATACTCTTAAGAACTATCATAGTGTAATAATCTATGAAACTATGCTATCAATTAAAGTTCGAGGCCTTCAGCTCTAAAGATGAATGCAAATTAATAATATATTTATACGCATTTCAGAATCACAATCCAAGGCGGTATGACTTTTCAAATAACACCCCACGCTAGAGATATCAACCGGGTGCTTCAGGAATGACCACTCGATAATTTATCTGCACAAGCGAAGCACAACCGTCAGCCCGCGGACTGGCCGGGCAGTGGAGCACCCCCGGCCGTCCCCCGCTGACCCCCTGTCCCCGCGCGGCGGCGCTGAGCGTCCTCGGCAGGCCCGGACCCGGAGAGGGACTCCCGGAGCTGCGTCATCCGCCGACCAGAGGCCGGGCTCAGCGCCGCACGCGCCGCCGCTCACCCGTCAGTGCCCGGCGCCGCCGCCCCATCAGGAGCGGCTAGCACCGGGCGTTTACCGACCTCATCCGCCTCCGGCCATGGGCGGCGCGCCGGCCGCCCCCTGGCCGGTGCTGAAGCCGCCCATACGGCGGCGCGGCATGCCCCGCGGGGGTCCGCCCGGGCCGCCGCCGCCCCAGCCGCCGCCGCCGCCGCCGCCGCCACCGCCCTGACCCGGCGCCCGGTAGTCAGACGTGTAGCTCCTGCCGCGCTTGTTGTCGTCAGGGCTGATCAGCGTCCGGAAACTGGCGAAGGGAGCGCAGAGTTAACACTGAGGCACTGTCACACAGCTATACAACACTCTGCCTGTGGAGAGCAGTTACAGAACACCAAGTCCACCATCATGTAGCATGCTTTTATACGATATGTAAACTGACCAAATGTGCGATGTACTGACCAAATGTGCAATGTATTGACCAAAATAAGACTTTTAGCAGCACTCTCTAACACTTCGTTCACTCACAAGAGCTGGAAGAAGTTGACTACAGCCCAGAACAGTCCGAGCAGGCCCTGGACACTGAAGTAGTTGGGACTACCTCCCACCGTGCCATCTGTGAAAAGACACCAAGAGCTTGTTTAAACTGAAACGCCTCTGTGGCCACAGCGGCAGTGTCTCAGAGGTCAGGGCACGTATTTATCGGCATTAGCTGGGCGGAATTACTGTCGTGTACGGTAAGTATTAGGTAGAAAATTAGAAGGATGAACTATGAACAGAGCTGGAAAGCTCATTTAATACTTAGATACTGCTTATTCCTTACGCTTATTTGATTTTACTTGGAAACAAATAATAGCATGTTTTCAAAGTAAGGGCATCAATCTTTAGACGCAACATTAAAAATGCATGAGTATATTCAGTCAAATGAAACTACAAATAGGTTGACAGTTTAATGAGTTTTAAAAATATAAAAAGACGTCTTCTGACAAGTGAATTACCTGCTGATATATATGGCATCTTCAAAATGTAACCTGCAATAAGGCAAACTTCAGTGAACATAAATATAGCATATTGATTAATGATTAGGTACAGGCAAATCTCCGGTCAGCAGCTGCGAGGAGGAATAGGACCTAGGTATTATCATGAACAGGCAACGAAGATTCCACATGCAGACAGCCGCCACCATCGTTCAAACTTCCCAGGCACTCGCAATGATTCATCGTCCATCCATAAAACTCGATAAGTTCACCTTGCTGCTTCTTTTAAAGGCCTTAGTGCTACTGTTCCTTGAGTTTGGAAATGCCGTCTGGGGTCCGCTCTCCAAATAGGACCAGAAAAAAAAAACATAAAGCGACTGCACCACCACCGCCATCGGGGAGAATGATATGGTGAATGTATCAACTATCAGGTGTGCCATGGACTCCTGGACATGCCACTAAGTTACTCCTGATGGCTGACAAGACATGAACTGCAAACCACAATGGGACACCAGTAGAAGCTGAGCACCAAACATCTCTCGCGCTAGAACTCTTTCAGCCGTCAGTCATATATGGCTGGAACACCCTGCCATTAGATATCATCTCTGCTGTGCCACTGCCGCCATCGTTATATGCAAAACTGGTCTGTCACCACTGGACACTAGTAGAGCATGAGTTTGAGTACCCACCCTCTACTAAGGTCTACAGCCTTTGGGATATTGACATGAACTTCACTCATCCCAATGCCCATAGGTCAAGCGACGCCATATCCTGATTCAGACTGGAAAAGATCCACACACTACGCCAGACGCCCGTGAAACCCTCATTCGCCGAAATTCAGCGGAAGCGATTTTGCGCCGAAATTTCTGCACAATTTGCGCCGAAAGTTGAGCTTCTACTGTCAATTTGCGCCAAAATTAAGCCACTTTTACATAAAGCACATGTGAACATCTACCTACCGACCAAAACCAAAACTATATCAACCAGACAGAGCGTTTCGGGTTTGAGCGTCTGAATTAGTTGATGTTTTCATGAAGACCCAATTCCACAGTACACATAGCGGACTGTAGCGTCGTGCCGTGAAACAAGGACCGGGCCGGAAGGCGGAAACTCCGGGGCCACAAATGTCGGTGGAGCGGTGTGTTCGAGACTGGCGGGCGCCAGCGAGGGCCGGGCCGCGGAGCAGCACGTGCTCCAGGACATCAGCCTCTTCCCGGCACACGGCGCAGAGCGCCGCGGGGCACCGCTTGTCCAGGCACTGTTGGCATGACGCGGAGGGGTCAGGCTCAGGGGATACGGCCGATTCGGTGTACGTACTGGAGCGAGCGGCCCCAGTGGCCCGCCCTCATTTGTTGCACCGAAACGGCGTCCTCCCCGTACTCTCCGAGGATGGGGAGCTGCAGCGTGCTCCCGAAGAGTAGCTTGCATAGTGACACGGACCAGTTGTTGCGCCTTTGACGCGAGGCCGCACAATGAACCACCCTGGTCAGCGAGCGAGCGTCTGAGGGCAGGGCAGCCGCTTGTTTCGCCAGGGCGTCCGCAATCGCATTCCCCTCGATCCCGCAGTGAGCACGAGCCTGGAACCCGCTGCAGGATTACCTACTTCACGACACTCAACCATGTTCAACAAGGTCTTTCATACCTGTCTCCAAGCCACGGGTGGATGCTCCTCTGCTGAATAGACTCAGGGCAGCTTACGAATGACTAAGGCAGGGCACGTCTCATCCCAAACCCTCTCCAGAGCTGCCCGCAGGCCGTGCGGGGTGAATCTGCTGCTAGATTGACCAGCGTGCCAAAAAATTTGAGTCAGCCATTCACCAAAAAATTATGCACCCGCCCTGCACCAAAAGTTCAGCAGCCACCACACTATGACTTTGGCACATCCGAAGTTACACCGGACATGAGCTGAAATTTTTGGTGTAGTCCCGCCACTGGGTACGCCGGACATATTCGGCAAACATGTATTTTTTCCAGTCTGGATCCTGATGACCAGATAAGGCGAGGTAAGGTAAAGATAAGAACACAGAACATTGAAATAACAAAAAAGCAGAAAACCCTAAATTTTATGTTACCAATATAGTCAAAATGCAGACCGTTTCAACTTGGTTTGGGTTTACGCAATTTTGAGCTGCAGCCTGCAACAGCAACAGCAAGTCCAGTTATCCAGTTTTCAGTTTTAATTTCGCCTTTCACAAGGGCGTATTATCTTGGAAAATCACGAACTGAAAGATAAAGATACATGGAACCTGATAAATAACAAAAAAGTCGAAAAGTACTTACCTATTACACCAACGCAACCAATTATCACAAAGATGAATGACTTGCGAATGTTTACATTATGCTGCATAGACACGTCGTCGATCTCATTTAGTTAAAAAATGACGTCATAATACTGTGAACGTTTATTTGCCTAACAAAATGAGCTTACTGGGTATTTTTGATTCCTGATAAATCAATATTGTAACACAAACATTCTGATAATTGTAGAAAAAAAAATTCAAAAAGCAAAAATATTGAAAAACAATATTGAATTAAATGTAATTATCAGGTGATTATCTTATTTCCAGCAACAACTTTTCAGCGAGCCTTGTAAATCCAATTGTAACAGGTGCGCCATGAGCAGTTTAGGAAGGCGCTGCTAAATTATCGAACCTGAAAGGTCTATAACTTTCAAAGTGAGGGGAACACGTCCACGGATCGGGAGGGGAATATATACGTAATAAAAGCGTAACCTTATTCTCCATTTTTTAAATAGGCTGTGGAAGGAACATACTTTATGATCGTGAAAATCTCTGACAATAATTGTGCTATTTATAGTCGCCATGGGATGGTGCTAGGAAGACAAAGAAGAGGTATATGACAATATATCAATATAATTCAACCAAGTCTATAGAAATCAGTTAAGGCAAGAACACTGCAGTGTAATACATGTGAATTGAAGTGCTTATTTTTTGCATTGTGATTTAAACTTCATTGTGCCATCGTGGTCATCAACATTGCATAAATGATTTTTGGGTTATTTGGCATAAAAATTGCTCAAGTTGGGGCTAGTTTTGACAGCATTCTGATTTAATTTAAATTTCAACTTTCAAGCTCAATCTTACCAGTTACAACTTGCCACTGGTGCCCTGTTTCACGGACGCTGCTAGCGTGCTGCCAGCACACGTCAAGTGTCAAATTGGGTTTCCATGGAGACATCCACATCAACAAACTTGATCTCCAACACTGCCACAATCTGTGACCTTAGCTCGTAAAATTTGCCAGCAGTGCAGTAGCATCCAGTGAAACACCGCCTTGGATTCTTATTGTAAATCCAATAAATCAAAATAGGATTTCTAATGTGCTCACAGAATACAGCTATCAATTTCTTTCACTTATTTCAGGTTCTCACACAGACCACAGTTCAGCCCATCGTATGATGATCATTCTGAGGCTCATTTTGTTAACTTAAGTGTGCATTTTTGCCAAAACCTGTATCATTACACATTACCCATGTTGCCAAATGCTGCCTAAATAGCATTTTATGAGAATATTGGGCACAGGGCTCAGCTAAAAATTTGTGGTCACTTGTGCAATAGCATAATAACTAATTTAACTTTGTCCATAAGCCTAATACACATACCTACATACCCAACAAATTTAGTGTATGCACACTGGGGCAATATATTTTGATAGGCAACATTTGTTGAAGTTTCAGTATCACACAGTAAAACTCTTATCAATATTTTTCCACAAAAATGCTGGTAATGTTAACACATGCTGTTGATATTGAATACGTAGGTACTACAAGATACCTATCCTGTCTACTAAAGTTAAAGTGAATTTGATCAGGAAACTATGCGCATGGTTGCTGATCAAAATACTTTCTTCACCCACTCCCAGTTTTTGATAGATATTGGTATGATCTTGTTCTTTGTAGCACTAGTCAAAGTAATAACATGCAAGACAAGGCATATATATATATACTTTAATCCAGTCAACTATGGTTATCTATAGCAAGTGCTTATCCCTTCTGAAATTCCTGGATATTTAGTATTGTAGGCCCTAGCCACTATTTCTACTTCGTTTCATTAATGAACACTATATTGTTTCTCATGTAGGTATTTATTATCATTCAGTGCAATCAATATTCACACTGGACCCTCACACAGTTGTTTTCCTCCCACAGCCGTTCCCAGCTGGCCGTTCTCTGAGGACTGATGGCGTCCCCCGCTGGCGGCGGCGGGGCGGCGGCCCGTCCGCGTCCCGGCGAGTCAGACGCCCGGGTCAGCGCGCGCGGCTTCCTGCTGGGTCTGGCCCTGCCGGCGTCCGTAGCCAGCCTCCAGCAGATGTTCTTTGATCGGGTGTTCATGGGCCACGCGCTGTTCGTGGCAGTGGTGTTCTGCGGAGCTGCCGTGGCGGTGATGCACAGCCAGTATCAGGGGCGGAAAATACAGGTGAGTGCTTACCGAGCCGTGACAGGGAAAGACAGGTCAGTGAGGTCGGGGATGAGGTCAAAAAGTACGTTTGAGCGGGACAGGGGTCGAAAATACGAGACGTGACCGCAGATCGTAGCATGAGGTCACGAAGGCAAAATGTAGTCATTTTCTCTTTAGGATCAGACCGTGAGAGAGTGTGGTTTTCTTCATACGATCGACTGAAGCATGGTATTGCTGTAGGTAAGCCGTGTTTTATGATTCCACTGATTCTCAGGTTTGTCATCTGTCGTCTTCAATCGTGCAAATATTTGTCGAAGTGTGAGCGGTCAACATGTATACTGTATAGGTATGCTCCAGCTAAGTTTGTTGTTCAGCATTGTTTAAATCTCAAACGTATGAAGGAAGACTGTAACGTACTAGCTGTGTTCTAACCTTCCTGTGTTGATGCACGACGTGCAACACAAACTCTGGCCAGCTTTGGCCAGAGTTTCACTCAGCATGATATGTCTTCCATACATCCAGTATATATACTGGATGTGTAATATAACCTCAATGTGACCTTTCCCGGCAGACGGCGATTCGAGCGGCGCTGCTCGGTGACGGGTTCGCCATGGGGGTCATTCTGGTGACCTCGGCCCCCTCCTCGTGGCAGGCGTTCGGCTGGTGAGTGATAGTGCCGAGCCATGGGAAAGGGAAGCAGTTACTGCTTTGCGCTTCTTTAGCTCTAAAGGAGCTGTCACCTAGTCAATGGTCCAATGAAAGGTGCATGTTGCTTGTAAAGGATACGTATCTGTGCGGCATGATTGAACCTTTGTTAACTATAGTGTGGCGCTAATTGATGATCGATATAAAGATAACTGTGTTTGGTGGACAGCACTGTAACCGTCGTCTGTGTTTTCCACACAAATATGTGTCAATGTTAGGTTAGACTAGCCCTTCCACTGACGCCGTGCCGTGACCGCCGCCAGGTACGCGATGATCCTGTGCGCGTTCCACTACTCCGAGTACCTAGCTACAGCGCTGACCAATCCGCAGTCGGTCAGCAACGACTCGTTCCTGTTGAACCACAGCTGGGCCTACTCGGTGGCAGCCGCCTCCAGCTGGGTGGAGTTCTGGCTCGAGCGAGCGCTGTTCCCAGGTCAGTTGGAGTGCGGTGTGTAGGGCAGAGGACGACACTTTGCCCTGGCGTGGCTCAGACTGTCGTGTGTGTTGTGCTGTTTGGTGAGATATGGGCTTCAGAGTGTTTTGAGAGCGATGTCTTACATAATATCCGTTATGAAAAGTCTCAACCATCACGATTAGTTCACTGAACCCTCTCCCGTGTCGCCACCCCCCCCCCCCCCGTCTTTCGTCTGACGGATCTAACATCTCCTTGTGACCTCCGGCAGGCATGAAGGAGTTCAGCTTCACCATCGGTCTGGGCCTGCTGCTCTGCGTCTCCGGCGAGATCATCAGGAAGCTGGCCATGTTCACCGCCCGCACCAACTTCAACCACATAGTGCAGGTAACTGTCTGCACTCTGCAGGGTACTTTTTTGTTGGGTTAGGCTCTTTGGGTCTGACGAGACCATTTCAGGGCCGGTAGGATGGTGGGAATTAGGGGGAGGCATTGGTCTGGGCGAGCACCTTAGTGAGTAACCGGGGCTGAGCCCATCCCGAAGGACAGGCCGACCAGCCCCAAGGTACTCACTGCATCCGGCAATGGCTGTGCTATAATTATCGGACATTCCCGGATGAAGTTGCCCGTTCATCCCGAAACAGGGGGTTTTGGCGTGGAGGAGAAGGATTTGACTCTCCTATGGATGGATATGACGGAAAGGTGACGGTGCGGGGTACGGGCTGCGCTGTACACTTCATTACGAACTCGACGCGGAGATGTGTCTTTAAAGTAAAAGTTTAAAATTTGAGCTTTGTGCTTTAATTAGAAATAGCACCTTCATCAGCATGATGTCTTTATTTTCTTGAACAGCCTCTTATACCAAGCAATCAGCAGTTTTCAGTTTCAGGCAGTTTTTAGTTGTTTGTGGCTTGTGTTGAAACTTGAAAGTCTGTTGCGGTTCAGGCTCCTGTTTCTCAACATCAGGTATTTTTGCGTGCCACTTGACCTGTCATGACGTTTATCATACTCTTCATCAGAACGAGAAGCGTCCGGACCACCAGCTAGTAACTCACGGCGTCTACAGCTGGTTCCGACATCCCAGCTACGTCGGCTGGTTCTGGTGGAGCGTCGGCACGCAGGTGGGTGCGCGATACTGGCGACATCTATATTGCACTCATTAGCTGGTTATGGTGACAGTAACCATTAGGTGGCGCTGTAAATGCAATCGAGGGCAATAGAAAGAGAAGCGGGAGCTAGCTTATTTTATTTTATATCTTTCTAGTTGAGGTTTATTTGCCATTGGGTCTACAGTGCAGGGATATTTCTATCTCGCACTCCTCTGAAATGCAAAGATAAGACTTTGTTATCTCTGCATCCCTCTGAGATGCAAAGATAAGGTCTCGAGGGTTCATAGCGAAAAATCAAGAGTTCATGTGATGATGGGTCAATAACCGAACGACATTATTTATGGATGAAACTTATCAAATAAGAACAAACTACTCTGAATCTATTTTTACATAGATGAATGCATTTAAATATAATATTTTATTAATTAAGAATAAACCTCAACATAGAAAGATATAGGATTCCTCATATGGCTCACTCGTGGAAGATCGAATATCCTTTCCTCGCGTGTTACAGAAAAACCTCGCTCCTTCGTCGCTCGATTTTTCAGTAACCCGCTTGGAAAAGATATCCTTATCTTCCACTCGGAGCCATGAAGAATCCTCTATGAGACAAGTAGGTACTTATTGCATCTCTTTTGGTGATGCGTAAAATAATGCGTGCGGCAATCTTTTTTATTTTCCTAGCACATTTCTGATCCAAAACAATCAAATCAGTAGACTATGGAGTACCTATTGACAATGGTCATGGTAGCTGTCCTTCCGCAGACTGATGCAGCTGCTTTGGACGACTATCTGTTACCGTCCTTCTGACACCTGTCTCTCTCCGTCAGCTGATCCTGAACAACCCCATCTGTCTGGTGGGCTACACGGCCGCCTCCTGGACTTTCTTCAGAGACCGGGTCCGATACGAGGAGGCCACACTAATAAACTTCTTCGGCCACGCGTATCTCGAGTACCAGCAGCGTGTGGGCACCGGTCTGCCTGGCATTGCTGGATACCAGCTGCAGCGGCGGCCCCAGTGATGGCAGCGAGAGAGCGCTGTGACGTCATTGGTGGGGAACTGTGACGTCATCGGTGGAACGTTGTCACGTCACTGGTGGAACGCTTTGACGTCATCGTTGGCACGCTGTGACGTTGATGAAGGTAAGGTCAGCGTCCGACAGTGTTACGACTTACAATGATCTGTGAGGCTGCAGTTCACCCAGGAATAGACCCGACTCGGCTATAGGAAAGGATCTCTGATCGGGGAAAGACTCGCTACACTGGAGAAGGACATCGTCCGGTGCGAGACCTGTCGGACTGATTAACTAACTGACAGTGATAGTTTTGACTTGTCGTGAGCGGAACGACGGGGAGGAGAGACACACTGCATGATGTGGAGATGTGGTGACAAGCTGAACAGATAATGACATTTAGTGGTGAAGCTGCGAAACCCCGCCATGGATACCTCGCGCAGAAAGACCTCTGCTGTGAAGTTTTGATGCCGTGAGGTTTTGATTACCGGAGTTTGCGCAGCGATTGAATTTTGTTTCTGGTGTGTTATTAGGGATGTATGTATGTGGCCCAAGTGTGCGAAGCATGTCCATTTTTAACCGTGCTATACGGTCGGCGCTGTGTGAGGTCATATCAGTTTGATGTGATGTTTAGAGACATCTCTGTAATTGCGAGGGACCGACTCCGTCCCAAACGCGACTTATGGAAGTTTGACATTTAATGGTGTGCTATTGCCATTGTGCTTCACGCTGTTCCAGTATAACTAATATTTATCGTAATTATGGCGCGTTTTCTGATGTTTTTTCGTAGAAGAAAATGAATCCTGCAGGATCACTCGGCTCTTATTGTTTTCTTTGAGAGCGTTGCTGTTTGATATTAACCTCGTTTTGTAACTCTTGTCGCATCACCATTTTTCTACACTTTCTTGGACTTTGTAACATTCTTTCCAGACTTTGTAATGGTGCATGTGCTGCGTATAACTCTAATGCAACTGTATCGACGTGGGAGTAATGAACTACTCACTGCCGCTGACCAGTGTGCTGGTCAGTTGTGTTAATATTGCAGTTTGCCGCTGTATTCCCAGTGGAACAGTCCATTCCGGATGGAGTAACACTGGAATCGACCCTGTGGATGGGTTTAACTAAGTGCGCCTTTAGATGCTGCGATATCTGGAGGCTAGTTAATGCTCCTGTTGTGCCCTCACCGGTGACTTTTTCGGCGTTCGGTCGTGGTATTGTTAACACAAGACGTCATTCTAGTCACTAAATGTCGCTCACCATTTGTGTGAGATCTTTGTTGAAAAGACTGAAGAGAATACAACTGAATAACAGTATTACTTATTTGAGACTGAAAATGCAATGATTGCTGACATACATTGTAAGTTGGCGACTGGTAAACTGTGGTAACCGTTCAATGCCTTCACCACTCACTTTTGAGTTGTCACCACAAACTCCGACTTCTTTCTCCCTCTGTCCTTCCCTCTGAGTCCCACGTCTCCCTAGTTCCCTTCCTCCCCACCTTACCGGAGCCATGCTAATTTGCCTGTAAATGAGGTAACTCACACCCCACCCGCCGCTCGGCTTTATTCCGCGGCCCGCCCCGCTGACACCAGATTTGTCCGTTTGAGTGACACGGCCGGCGGCGATGGCGTCCGGTCGCGGTCAGAGCTGACCTCTGACCCGGTGGGGGGGGGAGGCCTGTCGGTCGTAGTTCCACAGCTGGAGGGTTGGTCGAGCTGAGTGGGTGGGCTCGTCGCTGAAAGTGTGAGGTCTGAGGCGAGATTTGTCGTGAGACCCAGTCATTAGTTTTGTTGGCGCGAGGGGGGGGGGGGGGGTTGGAGGAGCGAGGCCAATGTGATATCGAGTCGGGATGAAGATCGCGTACTGACTCCTGTTCACCCTAAGAGGTGCAGAACCATTCATTGCCAGCGGTCACATTATACCTATATCCAGACGGGGCGAAGAAGAACGACAGGCCAGGTAGCAGTGTCGGTCTAAACCGGCCGGCTGCGCTCTTGCCCAGTGGCCAGTGACCGGTCATGTGTTCGCGGTTGTGCCACCCGTCAGCCATTTGCTGTCGGGTGCTGACAGTGCTCGCTGGACTGTAGCTGACGGCGTCCGCGCCGCTAAACCGAAATTTGTCGAACAGTGCAAACGGGGGTCGCCGGTTAGGGACGGAGGGATTGGCACAGCAGAGAAACGCGAACGCTGCAAACTGCGCAGCGTCGGGCGTGGGCTCATGTCAAGTTTACGTCTATTTCTGCTGGTTCCAGGTCACGATACCTTCGCCCTCCAGTCTTGTTTAGCGAAAATGCTCAAATCTAGCCACAGTAACTTGCAATCGCCTGGGCTTATACCTGGGCTTATGGGCTTATGTACTAACAGTCTCGGGCCTTCGTCGTTCTCTGACCTTTGTCTATCCCGTCTCGGACACGCCTGCCGCCGTCTCCGGCACGACTCTCAGTCTCTCCCTTACCTCCCGCTCTCCCACCTCCCCCCCCGGCCACCCCAGTGTTCCTGTGGTCCCACAGAGCAGGGAGGGGGCTCCCAGGAGCACATTACGCCTGCCGATCACCAGCGAACCCGACACCACCGCCAGCACACCTGTAGGTCTGGTTCCCGGGCCGCCAACGACGGTATCGGCGGGTACGGTGATCCAACAGCGGCATGGGGGAGGGTAGGGTGGCCAAAGGCGGTAGGGACGTAGCCAAAGGGGGGGGGGCGACGGGGGCCATCACCAACGTTCAACGGCGTTTTGTGACGATCACCAACGTTTAACAACCGCACTGCGTACAGTGGACAACCTGCGGCGGGGGGGGGGGGGGTAGGGTAGGGTAGGGTAGGGTAGGGTAGTGCCGATGGACCTCTGCCGACGTCTGCTTCGATCGTGTTGCATTATGATTTATGCTTATAATCAAAATATTCAAAGCAGAGCAAAAAGTCGCTAGAAAGGTGACGGGGTCTGATTCGGTTCGTCATATTGTAGCGAGTCGGAACAGCAGGCTCGTATGACGGAAAACGCAAAGCTTAGTTTTCATCCCAGCCAATATAAGATGACAGGCCTGTACCGGCTACGCGGTAATCTAGACCACCAGTCGATAACGCAACGAGCGACTCTGATGAGGGGATCAGGAGCCAGGGCCAATCCAAACAGAACCTGACTGGGTGACCTGGCGGACAGACAGCTCAGAAACGAGCGGTCAGCTGGGCACTTTGCGGACCACTGGAATGTTGCACCTCGCTCAGCTCTGCATACGACTATAATGGCTGTGCTCAGACCTGCCACCAGCTCGGGAGATCTCAAAACCGATCACTTCGATGTCAGGCTAACCTAGCCAGCTAGCTCAACTCAGCTGCCCTGTCGGCTGTCCAGCTCTTGTCCTCACTAAAGCCCTTATCACCGTCAGGTCTCACCAAAACGTTTCTCAATTCGTTCAGACAGCTTACCATATACCTAATAGGAAGGCTATAGCTCTGCAAGGATATATAACGCAGTCATGCTCGGGGTAAATAATCAATTAAGCCGTTTATAAGAGATAAGATGTGCCTGAATTATAGTTGTAGAAAGAAAAATACCTGAAAAGACTGAACTTAACTTCATCAAACCTCGACCCGTTGGGTCAGAGGCTTTAGGTACAGCTTTGTTTTAAGGACGAGTTATTTAATAGATATTCTCAGGTACCTACCTATGCCTGTAAATATAGGTACTTTCCTACACCGAATATAAGTTATAACATTAACGTCAGCAATTGAGTGATGTGATGTGCGACGCGTGAACATTAGCAAGTGAAGTGACCTTAAGCGGATGTGTTTAACGGATACCAGACTTTAGTTTAACGATTTGTGAAGCGTCTAGAAACAGTTTATTTATCCATACCGATAGGTAGGCAGGCATTCGACATCAATCCCGAAAAAATGGCTCAGGCTTCAGATATACGATCTGAAGGATTCACAAATCATTAGGTAGGTATTCGTCTCCTTTTATGGTTAACTTGCATGTAAAAGTCGTGTGAGCTTTATATTGACATCGAAGCTCATACCTAATAGGTATTTACACTGAATACTGATTGCAAATAATGCAAAAGAATGATTTAACCGAAAAAAGTGAATTACATTCAGTATTCACCGCACCGAACACGGGACACACATGTCATGTCCACGGGGTATGTCCGCTACATGCTAAGGAAACGGCGGTGACACGGTAAATGTGCTTACTCCTAGTCATAAGCTACTGTCGTCTGTCTATCTATGTTATGCATGACAGTGACATGACCTATCTATGCAATGCATGACATGGCCTAGTGGCCTACCTATCGATTCTCTCGATTTTTTTCAGCATTTGCTATGCGCATGCCATTGCCTGTTTAAAACGTTCGACAAGCACAGCTCTTCAAAGGAAGCTCGAAACAAAACCGACAGCTATTCCAAAAGAAGAGCAGCGAATATCTCTACCGTATCATCCAAAGCATCCATTGCAAAAGTCCCGGCGGTCGGACCGTGTCTTCCGTTCACAGTGGGCCGAGCCGGCTTCAAGACGCCGCCGGGCGACGGCCAATGGATGCGCTCGGCTGTCTCCGACCGACCAATCAGCGGTCGGCGATGATAGTAGGATGGTCTGAGACAGACAGCGCCGACGAGGCTCCTCCCTCGCGGCGGCGGCTGGTGGCGGCGGCTGACGGGGGCTGGCGGCGGCGGCGGCGGCGGTCGATAGGTATGTATTCATTCCACCACCATGGTTGTCCTTGTGGGCTCTCGAGTGGATGTCGTTGTATGAATGCATAAGATAGCGAAAGCTGATATTAAATATTGCAGATACTGTTTTTGAAAGTAAAATAATCGAACCATTAAAACTGATTTCAATCGTTAACTAAGCGAGCCTTCAGGTAATTTCCCTCTACACGAGAAGGAAAGGTAGGCATAAGAAATTACGATGGAGCAGATTTGCCGGTAGTCTCAAAAACTTTTTCAATTTCATCCTTTTTTTAATGCATGAATCTTGACTTGCTGAAAGTTGGATTGAGTCATTGACCCGTTGGTTTCTGGCGCCTAGTAGCTGGGCCTGGGCCGGGGCCAATCAGAAACTGACCGCTCCTGGGCTCTTGAATTTGCACCACTGCACTGATAAGAAGGTATGCATGGCGCTGCAACACAATTCACAGCTAGCCCCGCAATCCAGGTCATAATGGACAACCTGGAAATTGTACAGGATCGCAATGTCGCATCGGAAAGTGCAAATGAGAACAAATGGGAGGCCGGAAATGGCAGTTATTTGAATGCGCCATACTGCTGTTTGGGCTTACATAAACCAACACGATGAACGGTAAATACATGACGATCAATACAAAGGTAGCAACTGGTTTGTAATCATACGTGGGACCGTGTTCTATCATATATTATTACAAATCCCTCGACCATTCCTTACCCGTCGTCTTTCGGTCCTGAGACGTTAGACGTTTCCCCTTGGTGCATCTACACCCCTCCCAGCCCCCCCCCCACTGTGTTTCGGGGGGGGGGGGCAGTTACCTGTCCCCGGGGCGGCCGCGCCGCGCCGCTCCGCCGGATGGCGCCGCATTAGCCGCCTCCCTGCGCCATAACTCGCGCAGACGCGCCGCTAATCGCCGCCGCCGCCGCTCGACGCCCGTCGTTACCGACGTTGCGCCAATTACCGCGGCGTAATGGCAGGTGCCCCGGGTCGCCGACGCCGACGGAAGCGCCGCTGTCCGAGCAAAGTACGCTAGCTGCACGTGCCACCGAGCTGACGAATCGCGTCCGTCGCCGATGGACGGAGGGAGCTCCTGCCGGGCGGCGGACGGGTACAGATGAACTGTGTGGAACCGGTATGCCCAATGCCCATTGTCCATTGACCCTTTACCCCCCCCCCCCCCCATACACACACCACGCAGTGCGGTGCGCGCTACTGAGGTCACTGAAAAGTTATAGCTGTCACAGGAGCATATGTCGTGATGGAGTTGGTCCCTTTGCGGAAATGTAAAAAGGCAGGCGGTGCCGGCGACCCCGCAAGACCTGCCATTACCACCGAGGTATATTCAGTATTCACTGAAGATTGGGCAAAGGAAAGAATCATGAAAACGTCTGAAATGCGAAAAATGCCTAGAATTTGCATGTTACGACTTAACGCGGCCTGGGGTACGATTTTCTGATGCTGTTTATTGACCGTGTCTGACGGTGACTGGCTGAGATTGGCTGGCGGTGACTGTCTGGTAGCATGTGGTGACTCTGGCGGTGAATAGCTCTGTCTGGCAGTGAGGTGACTAACTATTCCCGTGACCGGCGCTGCGGTAACCGATCTACCTGCTCTCCCGACCATCAGTGCGCAGTCACGCCCCCGGGGCGGCCGGCGGACACGACGCGGCGCCTCCGATTACCCCGCCTGTCACCCGCACCTGACACCGCCACCTGACACCGACTGACACCGCCACCTGACACCGACTGACACCGGCGGGTGACGGCTGTGACGGACGCGTCACACCGCGCGGAGTGACGGCGCGTCACGGCCGACCTGCACCAACAGCCGGCGAGAAATCGTTAGACCTACTTACAGGGTGTCTCAAAAGTTCGTTTACACATTTCCCATGTCAATAAAGCATATAAGAACCGGCCAAAAATCTAAGGTTTTGGTGTCCGTATATACACTAGACAAATATGCATGCTTTGACAACTGATTCGGAAGGTTGGAAACCAAACCCTTTGCTGTATCTCCAAAAATATTTGCCCATACCGATTTTCGTCACTCCGTCAGCTGCCGGAGGCTGATAAAAGGTTACCAGCTTTCAAGCTCTTGTAGGGGAATCCCCCGCAGTTTCTGCGTCGGATTTAGGTTTGACGAGCTCCCCGGCAACATCCGCTTCTCCCTGAAAGCCGATAGCTTGCATCGACACCATCCGTGAGTATTTTGTAGGTCTTCTCTGGCGCTAACTCCTTCATGAATGACTGGCGCCGACCTCCCAAGCACCATTTTCCTTTTCAAAACAACCCCATTCCTGAACAAATGGGAAGTGCCAGGGGCAAATTTTTCGCAGCATATCGTAGCAGAATGTGTCGGCCATCTGTTTCTTAGACACATTTTGCAAAATTTGCAAATCCCGAACGCTCGTCATTCCCAATGCCAAGACCATCGCTGGGTTCCGGAGTGTTTTCCTCAGGAGAGGTTCTGCTTTGTAAACGGCCAAAACCTGTCCATCGTGCGGTTTTGTCCGGATTTTGTGTGTAAAAGAAAGCTATTTGCTCCAGATCTGCCTCTTGAAACTTCGTTAGATAAAACTTTACATTAATTGACACTTTTGGAGGGTCACTTGTCCTCGGCATTGACGATTTTCGCATTATTTTCCCTCAAAATTTAGCGTTATAGATATTATAAACAATCTTAAATTATATTTTGTCTTTATTATGATGACCTGCAATTTTTGAAACTGGGTAACCTCTGTCTGTGAGCTTCTAGTCAGTTTTCAATAGTTAGGACTGCATTTTCAGCTGCTTTCCGGAGCACGAGTCTGCTGCGGTACAAGTGTCGTTCAAAGCGCTGTTAGTCTCGCATGGTTTTGTCCTTCAAAAATTTTAGCCACCGTTTTTATTAGATGACCATCATGTTGTACTCATCCTCGCCGACACTTTGCCATGTGTCATTTCCGACCTAACCATTCCCATTACTCGTGAAGCAGAGAGTTTCTCAGCCGACCCGAGTACCTATGCGACCTCCATTTTCATGCCTGATCCATGGTCAGAGGTGAACCCTTTTTGTGAGCTCATGAAGGGTCGAATGCGCTTGAAAACAATGAAGCTGCTTGAGGAAGGTTGTTACCAATGCCCATGCAAAATTTCGACTGTTAATTTCATGTTGATTCAGAATTATTGACAAAAAAGCATGGCTGGTACCTGTAAGCGAACTTTTGAGACACCCTGTACATACATAGGGGAGAGCGGGGAGAGTTGTATCATGTCCAAGTTGTATCAGGGCGAATTGTGCCAAACTTATCCAATAGATAGCGCTCGTGACACGACCAGCCGACGAGGTTTTCCGGGCGCCATCTTTCCCTGTTCTGTCGTGTGGCTGGGTGGACGCGTCTCGAGTTGAGAGCCGATTTTATGTTTTTTTAATATCATTCTAAAAAAAATGAGTTGCAAGAAAATGTGTGTTTTGGGCATTTAGATGTGCACGAATTTGAAAGATCTCCGTAGCCATGGTGAGGGTAGGTTCTAAGGCTGCGTGAGTGAAAATGGATTTCTCCAGCTGTCCGCTGTTTTTGAGCACGAGGATGTTTTTTTCCAAGATGGCGGCGAGGTACATGTTGTATCAGAGCCGGGTGGGGTATGTTGTAACATGTATGTATGTATGATTGTATGGGTATGTTGCTTTTGATCGCGAAAGCTAAGCCCTGTCTCGCGTTTGTAGGTAGCTAGTCAATACTCGTTCCATTTCGGCACAATGTGTTGGCTTCTTTGCTCTTAACGGGCCACTTTTGCATCTAGTCTGTTGATGTTTCGTTCGTTTCGATGTTTCGTTCGGATTGCATTGACCTAAGCTTGAACTACTAAAAGTGAGGCCTTTGAGCATATACATTGTAGGTATTAATACCATTTAATGTTGCTGTTATGTTCAAAACCAGTAGCAAGCACACTCCCTGAAACGTGAAATACCTAGTGATACAAATTACCCCACCATGTGATACAACTCACCCAAGCCATGGGGCAAGTTGTATCAAAAACATTGTTCTATTCGGCAGACCGTAGAAGAAAAACTGGTAGAGGTAGCGGAAAAGTTACTTTGCACAAAAAAGCAGAAGAATCAAGGAAGGAGATAGTATGGAAATAATGAGTTTATCACGGATAGTTACGAGGTCATGGGTCTCGGAGTAAAAACTGATACAACCCACCCCACTCTCCCCTACACCAACAGTGTAAAACACTACAGGCATACACCAACGCGGACAAGAAATACAAGTATCCAACAGTGTAAAACGCCGCAAAACGACATACACCAACAGGGAGTGTAACGCTGCAGCACGCTTCAGAGTAATGCTTTGAATCATATCAGTTCTGAATGCGAATAAGACGCCACGGACAACATAAAAAACAGTACCTTAGTATAGGATGCCACAGACATACATCAACGGACTTATTCACTAGTGCAAGGAATAAGGATATAAGGAGGCTGCTAAGGGAAGTTTTAAACTTCCGAGTTCAGTTATTATTTCACACAAACAACATAAAAGGAGTGATGATTTAAATCATGCACATTGCACAAGAGCAGTAGTTAAATACCTAATGGTACAGACAATCTACCAAAACACAATCGTATCTTCCTGCAATACCAGATAGATACCAGTCATGGACCTGCTTGAGACGTAGGCTATAAGTAAGTGTATATATAATATAATAATGTATAAGTGTATGCATATTTAACTAAGTTTAGAATTACCAGTACACTATTTTGGGTAATGGTCAGTACCCGTGTTACTTGCTCCGCTGTACACATTAGGTAGGTATTGCTTCCAGAACGGCACATTCAGGCCGCTTCACAAAATAAAATGGTGTGCTCGGTGTTATATAGCTATTCGGCCGCCGTTCTGCACGCAACCATATCCATAAGCTGCACAGTGCCCATAGCCATAGCCATAAGCAAAGGTCAGACCTAAATAGGATATATAGGGTAGCCTGGGGCAAGACGCCCCAGATAATTTATTTTGCTACATAACTTTTGTCCCACATCACCTGGAAGGCCAAATTTGTGCTCAATGCGTTCTTTGGACATTTTACTTTAAATTCCACCCCTCAAATTCATTCACTTATGATCGGACTCCCAGCTAGGAAGTGATTTGTGAAGCAACTGCAAATAGGGCGTTTTGCCCCAACCCCAGGGCAAAACGCCCCACGGCCTGGGGCAAGAAGCCCCATACTCTAGATTAAAGATTAAACATGCTAGTTGACTAAATCTTATATGAGAGGTCCGTTAGACCTTGGGAGGCACGGCACTGAAGTTAGCACCTTCCATCCTATCAGGTGTTCAGCTACGACACTATTGTGTGAGCAGTTTTTTCACCTGCCTCAGAAGGCCAAATAATAAGTTATTGCAATGCAAATGTTAACAAAATACTTCCTTTGCCATCCTGTTGCTGAGAAAAGTACATATAAATGCATAGAAACATGCCGTTCGCCAGCTACCGAGCATTAGGAAGTGGGTAGTCCGAACAACACATGAGGTAAAACGCCCCATGGGGCTTTTTGCCCCGCGACCTACTGGGGCGTTTTACCCCATCACGTAGTACGGTCAGAGAACAACGCCTTGCACTCCAGGAAGACATAATTTAACACGAACCAACCCGGCATTATAAGCGTTAGACAATAGTCGTTCAAAATACATAAAAGTCGTTAACCTGATGTGGACGATAAAAGAACGCCATGATGCATAATCTGACAACAAAACATAAAAATCACTCCAAAAACACATTTTTGGCTATATCTCCCTAAAGCGTCATCACAATTTCTTTCCAGTCTGCTCATATAATGATCGTATAGTGCACGTTTTATAGAAGAGAGGATGTTTCCCCAGAACCTTGCCAGTTCCGAGAAACATCGGTGAGGCGTTTTACCTCGGCGGGGCGACTTGCCCCGGTCTACCCTAATGGTCTAATAAGAGTAAAATAAAACAATAATATTGGTAGTTACAATACCTATTGGTATATAAACAAAAGTAAAAAAACAGCCTAAAAACAGCATAGGATCGCATCAATCAGCCAATGGATAGGTACTAAATTGAAAGGAAATATAAATAGGTACATTACTGTAAGAACCTTAGAAGGTAGTTAGAGAAGCCAGGCGAGAGCCAGCTGTGCGACCTCAACTTGAGGTATAGGTATGGATGTTGGCCATGTTGGGAGTTGGGATTCTCTACGTCTCCGTTATATTTGTGTTGCATGTGACACCCCCGCCCGCCTGTGCGTCACCCATCCTCTACCTGCAGACTATGACTTATATCTTGGGGCCTTTGCGTCGATGGCAATCCCGCCCCCGGTTACCCTCCCCTGTGAGGTCCCATCAGGGCGTCGTGTGGGGCCGTCAGCGCACCTCCGTCACCGTCCAGCCCTGATTCGTTTGTTGCATGCCGGCCGCGGACAGAGCCGCTAATCCTTGCGCCGACATGCGGCAAATCCAGCGCTCGTCTATCAATTGTCCGCCGGCCGTATTGCCGCCGTGCCGTGCCGCGGCTCATTACACGCCTGTAGTTACAGTCGTTCCAAAGATAATAAATACACCCGGCGGCTGCCGGCGGCCCGTCGGTCGTCGATTTGGGGTCGGTGGGTCGGCCCGACGCGCCGCGCGGCAGGGATTGCAGCCGCCCCGCGCCCACGCGCGGAAGATGGTGGATGTCAGGAAATGAGGCTTGCGCAGGCGATCGAGCCACTCATTTTGTTAGCGGCCGAGCGGGCCCGACGGCGGACACACACGATGGTAATCCAGTGCGCCATCCACGGCGCAGTGTCCGGGCATTAACCGCCCTCCTCAGGGTGGCGTGCAGGCCACTGTGCGGCGTAATGACACGGGGAAACCGTTAAACTGCCGCCGAACAACGCCTTGGGCGCAGAGACGGCACTTCCTCGGCAATTCGGCATCAGCCGACCTGACCGAACCAGTAAATACAACGAATGTAATTTAACTTTCAACGATAAGTACGGCGTGAAAGACATAAAAAACATGAGTCCTACAAAAAGAAAATAGTAATGTTTTTTTTTACAATCTCAATATGCTTTGTAGTTTAGCGCAATCAATGTGCGCGATGGAAGGATTAAAAGCACACTGGCTCACTTTCAATGATCCCGCGTTTATGGTGGGGCTGAAGGGTGGCGCGGTGATCAAAAGGTCGAGATGATCAAAAAGACAGGGTGGTAGGAGGCCGATATAACAAGGCCAGAAAAGATACGATGCCTTGTATAGCTTGAGATCATTAACAGCTCAGTCAGCGATCATGTTAGTCGGATTCCCGCGGCCGATTGAATCAGAAACAGCCACTTTCAGATCCGGGTAGCTGTCCTCAATACTCTATAGCTAAGTAGTATTCGGCAGCTCAGCTCTCGCTGATCACTCAGCGACAACTCCGCTCTCTGAGAGCTAAGGGCTGAGTGTCTCTCTCGACAGCTCCGTTCTCTGTTCTGTTAGTGTCTCACGGCAGCTCAACTCTCAGTGAGTGTCTCTCGTCAGCTCGGCTCAGTGTTTCGGCAGCTTAGCTCTCAGTCGGTGTCTCTTGACAACCCTGTATCTTGACAGCTCAGCTCTCAGCTCTGTGTCTCTTGGCAGCTCAGCTCTGTCGCCAGCTCGGCTCTGTGTCTCAGCAGCTCAGCGCTCCCTGATACAACCAGCCGCGCTCGGCGGTGGCTCGCCGCTCCGAAGCCGGTCGACCGATCAATACGGAGCGCCGGCCGACACGCGCTGAGGGCACCGCCACGGCGGTCGGCGCGCACAAACAAACCGGACACCGCTCGCGGCAGCAGATTAGCGCCCCAGCGCTGACAACACTCGACTGGGGTGAATTGTCGAGTGCCGACTGACCTGCGATACAGCTGCTGGACACGGGATCGTGTGTAATATAGCGGTTTGAAAATTGTGAAGGCATCCAATAAGTGGCTTATGTGATGCTTGCTGACAGGCGCGGATCCAGGGGGGGGCCGCTGGGGGCCGATGCCCCTAGCCTATCGAAAAAATGCCGCCCTACGCCGCCTTCGGCGGCGGAGGGCGGCTTTTTTCGATAGGCGTTCGAGTGCATTTTACGGAAATGAGCAAAGTTCATTTCATAATAGTCTCTAGTAGCAACTCTGAATTGATATTAAACCCTCAGAGTATGTTACTTCTCTCCCTGAAGTCAGAGTGCCGCCCCTTAAGACGAAGTACCGCCCTTTACAATCACATTGCTGCTCTTTGAAGTAGAAGTGCCGCCCTCGGAATTCGTGATGCCGCCCTCGGAACTCGTGATGCTTCCCTCAGAAATGGTAGTGCCGCCCTATGTACTCGTAGTGACGCCCTCTTGACCGCCCTCCGAAGTCATAGTGCCGCCCCCTGAGGTCATAGTGCCGCCCTTCGCAGTCTTCTTGAAGCTCCCTGAAGTCATAGCGCCGCCCTCTGATTCTGAAGTCATAGCTTGCATTTTGAAGTAGTATTGCCGCTCTCTAGTCTAAAGTAGTGCCACTCCCTGAGGTGGTAGTAACTAGTAGGTATCCCTCTGAATTCCTAAAGCCGCCCGCTGAAGTCATAGTGCCGCCCTTCGCAGTCATAGTGAAGCTCCTGGAAGTCACAGCGCCGCCCTCTTGGAGTTTTATATCATCATATCATCTCTAGAGTCATATTGCTGCCCTCTAAAGACACAGCAGGGCCTCGGCTAACATGGAAGGGGGAGGTGGCAATTGCTCCCGCAGGTGTGGCCGGTAAGTGATAACCTGCTATAGGGTAGGGTGGGGTAATTTGAACATGTGGGGGCAATTTGAACATAGTGTGAATAACACAAAATTACGGAAAATCCATGAGTGGCATGACAATAAGACCAATGAGAGAAATTATCATAACTAAAAGGGCTATCATATGAACGAGGTTTTAAGTTTCAGGGAATGAAGATTTTGACGCACAGTGTAAAAAATCAATTTCGCAAGGAAAAACGCCTAACAACACGTCATTGCAACTTCAATGCAGCGCAAAATTTTGCATTGCTAGCGCCTAATACGCAACGGCTTTTGTTGTACAATGACCTAATCAGTGCCTTCAATCCAAGAAATTTGCCTTTGAACCCTGTTTTTAAAAATGACAAAATAACTTTTAGCGTGGGGTAATTTGAACATAGTGTGAGAATTTCAATGAAGACAGGGATAGCTCCGAAAAAACAACGCTCCCAGTTTTTTTGCCAATATTTTCGACCCAAAGCTGTAACAGATAAGTGATGCCAGTTTTAGAAAACTTACGTCTAATATCCGTCTCATGTCCGGCATATTCGTTGATTTTCCGTCCAAAAATATTAAAGTCAACTATTTGTCCAAATATGTCAGAAAATTATGCAGCTATCAACACTCAAAACCGTCATTTATCAATTATCATGTAGTTTTACCAGCCGAAAAGTGTTTATTATATTGAGAGCTTAACAAGCTTTCCATTCGCCAATCAATGCTACGCACGATTACTTGATAAAAATGCTTAAGCGTGGTAGGCCATCGTCCAATGTTGTCCAGACTACTATACCTTTGTGCAATCAATTCCGAATTGGACATTATAAAGAATCGGAACTCCGAATGTCCAGGTTCCGATTGGCACCACTATAACAGATGAAGAGTTTTGGGAGAGTTTTTATCGAACGGAGATGATAGACGTTCTGTTAATTGAAGAGAGGCGAATTCTGTCAACCGACCGGTGTGCAGCGTGCAGATTTTGATACTCTGCAACTGTTATTTTTGTTGTTGTGTTGATTTTTCAAATGAAGGTATGTTTAGAATTGCTCTGCCTATTCGTTTATGGGTCAAACAACATCGGTGCTGGCGAGACTATCGTTTTTATGGCAGGTAAAGGCAGTATGTTCAAATTACCCCACGGTTGGGCAATTTGAACACACCGTGACTTGGTGGAGAAGTGATGCTATGCTATTCAAGGTATGCTCGGCTCGTCAAAAAATGAGGCTTGCATGGTGAAAGCAAGTGACACATGCGCTACTGAAACAGTTTTTCTTCATCCAGGGTTGAGCTGGAATTTGGTACAACGGAGAAAACGTAAAAATATGTTCAAATTACCCCACACTACCCTACCCAAGCCCGGGTGCGGATCTTAGCCAACTTCGCTCATTTTTCCCCTCTTATCCGGGCGCATAGAACCGTAATTGTTACGGCGTCACGGAAGAGTGCATTTGATAGAGCCTTGGAAGCTCCCGCTGCGTAGTCCTTAGATTCGAGCTCAGTTCAACAATTTGGCCCACAGAGAGCAAAAACCGCAAAAATAGACGGATTTCGCAGAAGCATTTGTTCCATTTTTATGCATACCTACCTACTAAATCCACGTATGGTAGGCACAGTTTTTACCGCCATTGTGTCTCTCTTATCGAGAGGCGTTAAATTATCTATAGTTTTACCTAAATTCAGTTGCATGCTCTAACCGAAAAAGGTCATGCTGTACATAGACTGATCTGTGTTGTTGAACTGAAGGCATTACATAATACCTATGCCTTCATCAATCTACTATGTCTTCTTCTAACGTTATTGTCGAATCTTCTGGTGACTTTGGTGACCTTTCTGGTGACTACAGGCTCCTGCACAGACCGGTAGGGGCCATGCTGGTCACTGAGAGGTCACGCTGGTCATAGGTCGGTCTCTAAGAGCTCCATATCGTCGACCTCTGAGGACCCCACCCACACAGGCTTCGGAGGCTCCACATCGGCCCCCGTAGATCCTATCTCCGGTCTTAGATCCTTGAGGGCTCAAGATGGTCCCCGAGAGCCCCACGTCAGCCTCAAAGAGCCGATATCGATCTCCTAGAGCCTTGCGCTGGTTGAGGGCTGATACCCAAGTTTTAGGAGGGTCCAACTCGGGTTATGAATTCCTCTGAGCTAGCCTCTGATGGCTCCATGTCGCCCTCCGGGTCCTCAGTCCATAGGCGGCGGAACGATTTGAGACAAGGGGGGGCACCAGCTCAAGGGGCCAAACCTAGGGTACCCCCAAATCCTGTTTTCTCATCGGATTTAGGCCACTTATTTTTCGTCACAGCCCTGACACGATGATTTTTTATTTTTTTTTCTATTTTTTTTTACTAAACGAAAATGGCAGAACACCCCCATATGTGTGGTTAACTTTAAGCTGATCCTCAAGTACCTATGTGTTTGTCTCTTCCTTATTCTCGTTTGATAAATTCCATTAACCCTCGCCCGACGAGGGGGGTTGATGCAACCCCCCTAAAGTTTTTCGCAAATAACGTAAAAACGGCGGCGTGTAGCGCCGCCAAATTTGGCATACCCTCTGGGGCAACATTTTCGCACCTTTCCTGAAAATTTGAAGTCCCAGTCTTTTCAGGTCAGGTCACCAGGTCAGAAAAACCGGTACAAGGTCAGGGGAAAATTGGACTAGCTTAGCGGCAACTGAATTCCAAAGTTCACTAAAATTGGTAACAAAGTATACCATTCGATGCGCTCTGACGTCCTGAGTTCACAGGTGCTTTTATTTTTGCTCTTTCTTTGCTAGGTAAAAAGTTATAAGCGAAAAACTTTTAACATGTTTAAGCAAAATTTTTTGCATTCATACCCCCAAACAGTGGCGTATCTAGGATTTCTCTCAGGGGGGATCCGCAGTCAAAAGGGCCCTTGCCTGACTGGGTTGAAAGGGCCCTTAAGTGGCAAAAGGGCCCTTGTAGCCTGAGTTGAAAGGGCGTTAACCCGCGCCCCGTAGGGAGGGGGGGGAGGCAAAACGGCCCCTGTCCTCTTCCGTAGCTATCTCCTAAATGACTGCAAATATCGCCACCAAACTTTCAGGAGCTCTCTGGGCATCCATTTTACACATTGTGACCAATTTTTTTCCAGAGGCTATGATAGGTTGGCCGCAAATGACGTCAGAATGACGTCATGTTCTGCCATTTTCGACAAAAAAAGGTTTCGCAGGAAAAGCCACAGGCCTACAGAGCTGTAGAAACATAAAAATGTTCCGACTTAAAATGTGTAGAATTAACAGGCCTAGGTCAAATCTGAGCACAGTTTACAGAAAGAGCATTAAAAGAGCTTCGATTGTTTTGTTGGGTTGGGCCCAGGCCCTTTCGGTCTGACGTGTCCATCAGCGTGCTGTCGATTTTCCCCATATAAGGAAGTTATTGCTGGCGCTTCTTGGCCTCTCATTGGTCTAACGAATAGACCACTTGAATTCGACCAATGAGGAGCCAAGAAGTAGCAGCATGCTCACAGCGTGCTGATAAATAAACGGGGTGCGAACAGAGCTCAGGGCCGGAAGGATGATAGGAAAGGAATTGAGGGAGACATTGGTCTGGGCGGGCACCTTGGTGAGTCACCGCCCACCGGGGCTGAGCCTGTCCAACAGGACAGGCCGACTAGCCCCCCAAGTGCTCACTGCACCCGGTTACGAGCGTGCTTGATTAGGAGCTGCAGTGCGCTCCAATGGGAGCCGCCCGCATGGAATAAAGTTGCCCGTCCAGGTCCAGCCCGGATCAGGGGTTGCGGCATGGAGGAGAAGGATTTGAATGTCATGAGGATGGAAACGGCGAAACGGGTGTTGAAAGAGCTATTAACTACGCTTTTCCCCGGCACTGTAGCTCCTCATTTCCGAGTCATGCGATGGTTTGTTGAAAATTGTCGAAATTGGATCTGAAAATTGGCGAAATTTGACCTTGGATGACCTATGTGAACTGACCTTTGACCTGATCTAAAAAGTGACCAGAGTAATTTCGTCATTATTGTTTGCGTCCCTTCAAACGCTGCCTTTGGCGTGTCGTGGCTCAGAAGCCGAGTTAGAAGCAGGGGTGCGGAGCTGGAGCTGCAGAGCCGCCGGAGCCGGCATATTTTGCCCGGAGCCGGAGCCGTGAAAGAATATAGCCCGGAGCCGGAGCCAGAGCCGGAGCATTAAAAAAAGGCGGCGACTCCGGCTGCTTTTTTTAACCCTCGCCCCGTTGGGGGGGGGGGGGCATTTTGCCCCCCCCTGTGGTTTTTCCTGAAAAATTTTCAGTACCTTCCCGGGCATCAATTTGACACCTTCACATCAAATGTCAAGTCTTAGGTCACCTTAGGTCAGGAGTTATTGAGGTCAAACTGAGGTCATGTTCGAGCAAAAATGAGCAAAAAACATGCAATCTTGAAACGTTTACCAAATCTACAGTTATCAAGCAATTTCAAAGTTCTTTATATGGTCTAGTAGACAAAAAGCGGCGCTACAAAACATCTTTCTCGGATTTTCTAAATTTTGGGTTTTTGACCAAAAAAAATCAAAAATTTGATTTTTTTTAGAAAAACTAAAAAAAAAAAATCCAAAATGTTTCCGAATTTCAAAAAAGCCGGAATATATGTGATAGTCCCTGCGCTCTTCTATGTACATACCAAATTTCAGATCGATATCTCGTTTTTTTGGCCAAGTTATAGAGAAAACACTGTTAAAAAATTATGACGTCAAAATTTTGAACTCAATTTTTAGCGATTCTAGACCACGTACGGCAAAACAAAGACCACCATTGAACTCCCCGTGACGAGCTGCATCGATTCGATACCCATTATATGCAAAAATATTTACTTTGAAATTTGACCTAATTTGACCTGACCTTGACCTGACCTTGACCTGACCTTGACCAAAACGTGACCTAAGCTGGCCCCAAAGGCTGCCTGACCCACATAATCGCATTTGTCATGTAAAATAGACCATAAAACATGCATCACACGACACTTTCATATTGTGACCCCCCAGTGACCTGACCTCTGTGACTTGACCTGGTATCAGTGACCTCAAATAGTAAAATATGTGTTTGAAGAACATTTCCCCATCGATGATTTTCAATGAAATGCATTTTACTCGATTTTACAACGCATTTCTTGAAATGCCTGTAAACGATGAAAATTGGACCTTTGACCTGACCTGTGACGTCATCAGTTTGACCTAGGTCAATAAAATTGGGTCACAAGGTAGTTCCCTGATAGGGCTATCCAACACCGTTTGCCGCTTGTCGCTAGGTTGCGTGGTTCTCGAGATCTTAGGGTGGGGGCCAAAATGCCCCCACCCCCCCAACAGGGCGCGTTGCTCGGCAGAGCCCAACGGGGCGCGGGTTAAGAGGAAAAATTATTGACCTAGTTCGGTTTGACAGTACAAGGCAGTAAAACATGTGGTATTCAAAATAGCCTTGCTATGCCTGTAATGGGCTCCTGATAGCCCATTAAAGGCTTAGCAGATCGCTTTGTGCTATAACATTGAGCTTTAAACAAAATAAGCATGCTTATGTAAGAGTCTGAAGGAATTTTAGTAGCAGTAAAAGAAAGTCGGATGTGGCAATATGGTATGGCAGCGCGACAGAACTGGCGCGGTGATTCGTGTGACGTGTGCGTCCAGAACGTTCGTTGTTGTTGTTTTGTTGGGTGTGGTACCGTGGAACTGAAATGTGGATTTGAGGTATGGATGAAGAGTGGGCTCGATATTCGTGCGTTTAATACAAGATTGAAGAAGAGAACGTTTCATCAGCGGTGGGATAAGATTCAAGCCTCAACATGGATGGAATGAAAAAGGAGTCGAAAACTGGAGGTGGAAATGACGCCGCTTCTGCCGCAGTCGCCATGGTGGGTGGATACGGGTCGGGCCTGATGTTGGCCCCGCCGGTTTTTACCAAAGACAGTGACCCGACCACCTTTTTCAGCGCCTATCGGAGAACAGCTCGGGCCAATGGGTGGCCTCTGGAGCGGCAGTTGGACTTGCTGCCTGCGCTGTTTGCCGGGGAAGTTTCGTGGGTTGCTGACGACCTGGATCGGCAACGACCAACCTCCCTGGAAGAAGCAGAAGTAAGGGTGAGGGCGCTTGTGTGGCCTCGTGAACGTCAGCAAGTCAGTCTGCACCGCTTTTACGAAGCCAAAATGAAGAAAACCGACGAGCCCAGGACTTTTGTGACACAACTCCGGAGCCTGCTCAAGGGAGGCATGCCAGACATACCAGACGACTCTAGAGAGAGAATGATCATGGAACATCTGCCAAGGGCGGTGCCCAGTGAATGGCAGCTGAAGTTGCTAGATTCGGATGCCACCACAGTGGAGGCCTACGTGAGGAGGCTGGAGCGTCTGAAGACCTCAGAGCAGCTGGCAAGGGAGATGCAGGAGGAGCAAACCAGGAGTGCAGTGCCTGTGAGGTCAGTTGCTGAGCCGAGGAGGAGCAATAGTCGGGGTGGACTGTGCTTCAGGTGTGGAAGGAGGGGCCACTTTGCAGCCGCCTGCAGGGGGCCACCTCTCTCTGCGCCAGTTAGTGAATCGAGGCAGGGAGCAGGACCAAGTGAGCCAAGGCAGGGAGCAGGATCAGCATCGTGCTTCTTTTGTGGACAGTCTGGGCATCTTGTCGCCAACTGTCCGCAGAAGGGTCAGCCTGCTCAGCGTCAGCCCGTGAAGTGCTTCAGGTGTGGAGGCCTTGGACATTTTAGCAGACAATGCCCAAGTGATGCTGGAGCCAACAGACAGGGTGGGTCACGGCGAACAGATGTGAGGAGAGTCACCCACTCCAGAGTGTCTGAGCTGAGATGTATCGTGGAAGCTGAGGGTAAGACAGTGGCAGCAGTTGTGGACACGGGCAGTACTGTCAGCTTGATCAGGGCTGCTCTTGTGTCGGACCTCTGTCTGGAGTTGAGTGTGGAAACAGCCCCTGGCTTAGTAGCAGCTAATGGTACTGAGGTGGAGGTGCTGGGAACTGTTGTAGTGAAGCTGAGTCTGGCAGGGAAGGAGAACGAGCACGAGCTGTATGTGGTGGAAGACCTCACCGATTCTCTTCTGCTTGGCCTTGATGCTCCCAAGAAGTGGAAGGTGACTATTGACTGTGGGTCAGGCCGACTCGCGGTTGATGGAAGAGAACTGGACTGCTCAGAGACACCTGTGGTGACGAGAGGCGAGATCTGTTGCCCATCCAGGAGTGAGTCGTTCATCTGCATCCGACGCATCAGCTGCAACAGTACTATGGTGTTCAGCCCTGCTGATGTCAGCGGTGTGAAGGTGGCACCAGGTCTACATCATCGGCACCAGGGGGTTCCTGTTCGTCTACTGAACCTGGGAGACGAGGAGGTCAGACTTCCATCTGGCACGATGCTGGGTGTTGTTGAGGAGTTAGCAGTGGAAGGTGATGTCGTGACGGTGAGAGCTTTGCAGACGAAGTCTGCACCAGGAGCGGCTGCGCCAGGAGGAGCCGGCGCGCCAGCTACACCAGGAGCATGGACACCAACTGTACCAGATGCATGCACACCATGTGCACCAGCTGTGCCAGGAGTGGGGACGCCTTCCGCATCAGGAGAAGCGGAAGCACCTAGAAGTGTACCAGAGACAGCAGTGCCAGAAGGCGCAGGAGCGACAGTCCCAGAAGCAAGAGTGATGGTGACATCTGGAGACACCAGAGCTGGTCAGCCCAGTGTGGACCATCTCCAACCAAACTACCAAGAGAAGTTCCGAGCACTACTCCAAGAATACCAGGAGGTATTCTCTACTGCTGAAGACGACATCGGCAAGTACACTGGTGACCATGTGATGATCATTGAAACAGGAGATGCTGAGCCCGTTCGACAGAGGGCGTATCGGACGCCACTTCACCTCCGGGATCAACTTCAAGAGAAGCTGAAGACACTGGAGAAGCAAGGACTCATCGAGCAGTCAACATCACCGTGGGCATCACCTGTTGTGCTCGTTAAAAAGCGTAACAGCCAGCAATTGCGGTTCTGCTGCGACTACCGGGCCGTCAACGAGAAAGTAAAGCATGACGCTTTCCCACTTCCGAGAGTGGAGGACCTTATTCAGGCGACAGGAGGTGCTCGGTACTTTTCAGTTCTAGACCAAAGGGCAGCCTATTGGGCCATTCCTCTGGAAGAGAAGTCGAAGGAGGTGACAGCGTTCGTCACTGAGTACGGGCTGCATCAGTGGACCAGGATGCCGTTCGGCATGAAGACCAGCCCAGGATCATTCCAGAGGATTATGGAAGATGTGCTGCAGGGGCTAAACTGGAAACAAGCGCTGGTGTACCTGGACGACGTGGTGATCTTTACGAAGACACTGGACGAACACCTGGAGTTGTTGGCTGAGCTGCTCGAGAGGTTCCGCGTCAATGGACTGAAGCTCAACCCCAGCAAGTGCACCATCGCGGTGACCAGCGTGCACTTTCTTGGCCATCAGCTGGATGAAGAAGGGATCAAGCCGTCGTTGGAGAAGGTGGAGGCCATCCAGGCCTGGCCTGCCCCAAGAGACGTCCACGAGTTGCGTAAGTTCCTCGGATTCTGTGGCTATTATCAGCAGTACGTGCCTCACTTCGCTGAGAAGTCTGCGCCTATGACAGACCTGCTGAAGAAGGGAGTGAAGTTCCAGTGGACGAAGAGGTGTGAAGACGGATTCCAGCAGCTCAAAAAAGACCTTGAGAAGTATCCAGTCCTGAAGTTCCCCAGGGTGGAAGAGAGGTTCACACTCACAACGGACGCAAGCGGAACAGGGTGGGGAGCGGAGCTTCGACAGGAGTCCGGCGTGGTAGCATTCGCGTCAGGAAAATGGAATGCTGCTGAAGCCAACCGAAGTGTGACGGAGCGGGAGCTGACTGCTGTGGTGAAGGCGGTGATCAAGTACCGCCACTACCTGATCGGTCAGAAGTTCACCCTGCGAACGGATCATGAGGCGATCCGTTTTCTCCAGAAGGCGAAGCAGCCGGGAGGTCGTCTGTTTCGCTGGCTCACCCTCCTACAAGAGTACGAGTTCGACGTGGAACATGTGCCTGGCAAGTCCATCCCGCACGTGGACGCGCTCTCTCGTTGCCTGGTAAGAGCAGTGCAACAGGAAGCTACAGACATCGAAACTGAAGAGGAAGTAGACGAAGACGGTCGTCAAGAGGACGGGAGACAGGAACAAGATGAGGAAAAAGATGACGTTCGGTCTGACGACCAAATGGACCAGGATGATGAAGGAGAGGATGCATATCAGGATCAGCAGTTGAAGGATATGGCGGTGGAGTCGGCAAGGGATCCAGTGCTCCGCCAGCTGGTCCATCATCTGAAAGGATAAGAGGTTACAGCTGAGCATCTGACGACTGAGCAGCAAACTGAGCTGGCATTCTACCAGAGACTGGAAGGACTTCATGTTCGAGATGGCCGAGTCCAGCGCAGGTCACCTGGACACCAGAGGGCGCAGCAGTTGGTTCCTGTGTCGATGAGAGGGCTGGCGGTGCAGCTGGCTCATGCTCCGCCATTGTCAGGACATGGAGGAGTGAAGAGGACCCTGCATCGTCTGACAGCTCGGTACTTCTGGTACAACATGAAGAAGGACGTGCGTCGAGCCTGCGGCAGCTGCAGTTCCTGTCTTGAAGTTAAGCCGAGGAACGTCGCAAGCTCAGAGGGACGTGGCACGGTGCCAGTCTTCGGTGAGCCACTGGCTCACTGGTCAGCTGATGTCCTGGAGCTGCCAGAGTCCGAGAATGGATTCCGGTATGTACTGGTCGTGACCGATCAGTTCACTAAGTGGGTAGAAGCCTTCCCGCTAAGAAGACAGACTGCAGAAGACGTGGCTCAGTGTCTGGTACAAGTGATGTGTCGTTTCGGACTAATGAAATCCCTCCTCACAGACCAAGGACGTAACTTTGAGAGCTCGCTGGTGAAGAAAATGTGCCAACTGATGGGCATCAAGAAGTTACGCACAACAATCTACCATCCCTGCTGTAACGGATTGGTTGAACGCGTGAACCGGTCGCTGATCGAGATGCTCGCTCACTACGTTGAAGCAGGACAGCGTGACTGGGACCGATGGCTCGCCCTGGTGACTACGGCCTACAACTCAGGCTGCCACAGCACGACTGGCGTGTCTCCGTGGGAGTTGGTCTACGGGACGCCGGCTCGATCTCTGGTGGAAAACGAGCTGGGAGAAGAACAGGAGCTGAGAGGCCGGTCGTATCAGCAGTTCCTGACTCGTCTGCGACAGAGTCTGTCTCTGACCCGAGAGCAAGCTCTGGAGCGGATCAAGCGAGACCAAGAGAAGCGGACAGAAGACGGTCATTCTGGATTTCAAGTGGGAGATCTGGTATACTGCCGCAACTTTACCGCAGGAAAGGGCGTGATGGCAAAGCTACGTCCCAAGTTTGAGGGACCCTACCGCATCAGCGAGGTTCACCCACCTGACTACATCATCAAAAAGGGTAGGAAGAAACGTGTAGTTCACGGCAGCCATCTTAAGAAAGCTGGCCTACTGGTAGCGGATCATCAGGTGATGGAAGAGAGTCCAGACGATGCGGAAGAAGAGGGAGGGGAACGTCCCGAACGCATCGAGCCGATGTCGACAGTGGAGCGGCCGCCGGGAGTAGTGTTCCTGACTACGGGTCCGGCACCGTCGTGGCAGCAGAGTCCAGTGACTCTGCCATCACCGGGGGCTGTGGAGTCGCCTTCGGTCAGGTTGCAGCCGCCGCCGGGGGCGGCTGAACTGGGGCTGCCTGGAGCGGCTGGGTCTCAGCCGCCAGGAGCGACTGAGCTGGAGCTGTCGGGGGCGGACGGCTCGCGACCGCCAGGAGCGACTGAGCTGGAGCTGTCGGGGGCGGACGGCTCGCGACCGCCAGGAGCGACTGAGCTGGAGTCAACGGGAACGGGAGCAGCCGGATCGGAGCCGCCGGGGGCGGCTCAGCTGGCGTCACAGAGGGATCAGCTGGTGCAGGCTGGAGCTGAGTCGGAGTCGTCGCGGGTGGCGGATTCGATGTGTCCGCGGGTAGCTGATGCAGTGCTGTCGCAGTCAGCTGGTGCAGCACCGTCGCAGTCGGCAGGTGCAGTGTCGCGTTCGGTTAGTGCTGACCGGTCGCGAGGGGGCGGGGCTGGTCCGTCGAGACCAGATGGTGAAGTGTTACGGTCAGCTGAGTCGTGTGTGTCAGCAGCACCGTCGAGTGCAGCTGAGGGAGTGAGGCCGCGCGTGGCCGATGGGGTGCGCCGCGAGCCTAGTTCGGTGCCGCTAAACGGAGTGGAGGCGCCCTCGCAGCGTGAGGGACTCGCACAGGTGGTGACGGCGTCAGAGTTGACTCGTGGACGACCAAGGCGCAGGGGTAAGCTGCCTGGTCGCTTTAAGGACTTTGTTATGGAGTGAAGAGTTGTTCTCAGTTCGTTTGGTTGTCTAGCCAGCGGTGAAGGCTCTAATGATCTGATTGAGTCAGTTTTTGTTTGACAGGTCCTTGATGTCTCTTCGAAGGTCTGTTTTCGTTCGACGCCTGTCTAATGTGTTTCGTACGTTTTCCGCTGCCTAGTCGATTCATGCTTGATCAATAAGTCTACTTTAGGAGAGGGGAATGTAAGAGTCTGAAGGAATTTTAGTAGCAGTAAAAGAAAGTCGGATGTGGCAATATGGTATGGCAGCGCGACAGAACTGGCGCGGTGATTCGTGTGACGTGTGCGTCCAGAACGTTCGTTGTTGTTGTTTTGTTGGGTGTGGTACCGTGGAACTGAAATGTGGATTTGAGGTATGGATGAAGAGTGGGCTCGATATTCGTGCGTTTAATACAAGATTGAAGAAGAGAACGTTTCACTTATTTCATAGCCTGCCCTCAGAGGGCCCTTCTGGTGGTCTTAAAGGACCCTCAGGCCTCAATCGACCTCAGATGGACCTTTGCTGGCGTCATAAGGTCTCCGTTAGCCTGAAAGGGTCCTCCAATAGTCCCAAGGGGCCTTCTATTCTCCTTAAAGGCCCTGAGTCAGCCTAAGAGGGCCATTCAGTGGCCTCCGAGGGCACTCTTTGTCCTCAGAGGGCCTCTCATACGGCTCAAGGACCAAGGTGGTCTGAGATAGCCTTCATTTCACTTCTGAGGGCCCTCCAATGTCCTCAGAGGGCCCTATATTTGCATCATTACCCTCTTTGAGTCCTCGGAGAGCCCTCTTTAAGATGGCTGAGAGGGCCCTCTTTGATCTGAGATGGCCTGATGACCTTGTAGGGCTCATGTGGTGGCCTGAAATCACCTCAGCAGGCCCTCCAGTGGCCTCAAAGGGTCCTGTTTTTGCATTAGAGGGCTCTCTGTGGCTTCCGAGGGCCCTTTTTGATCTCAGAGGGCCCTCTTTGATCTCAGAGGGCTTTTTTTGACCCTTTCGAGCTGTCTGAGGGGGCCCTCTGGCCTCTGTTTGCCTAAAAGGGCCCTCTATTCGCCTCAGAGGGCCCTCTGTTCGACTCCGAGGGCCCTCTGGTGACCTCAGCGGACCCTATTTTTGCATCAGAGGTCCCTCTGTGGCCTCCGAGAACCCTCTTCGATCTCAGAGGGCCCTCTTTGAGGTGGCTGAGAGGGCCCTCTGTTCGCCTCAGAGGGCCCTCTGGTGACCTCAGGGGCTCTATTGTTGCATGAAAGAGCCCTCTGTGGCCACCGAGGGCCCTTTTTGATCTCAGAGGGCCCTCTTTGACCTCAGAGGGCTTTTTTGACATGTTCGAGGTGCCTGAGGGGGCCGTTTTTATCTCAGAGTGCCCTTTTTGACCTCAGAGGGCTTTTTTGACATCTTTGAGGTGTCTGAGGGGGCCCACTGACCTCTGTTTGCCTCAAAGGGCCCTCTGTTTCCCTAAAAGAACCCCCTATTCGCCTCAGGGGACCCTCTGTTCGCCTCAGAGGGCCCTCTGGTGACCTCAGGGGGCCCTATTGTTGCATCGGAGGGCCCTCTGTGGCCTCCGAGGGCCTTTTTTATCTCAGAGGGCCCTCTTTGACCTCAGAGGGCTCTTTTCGACCTATTCGAGATGTCTGAGAGGGCCCTCTGAGTGCTTGAGAGGGCCCTCTGAGTGCTTGAGAGGGCCCTCTGAGTGCCTGAGAGGGCCCTCTGAGTGCCTGAGAGGGCCCTCTGAGTGCCTGAGAGGGCCCTCTGAGTGCCTGAGAGGGCCCTCTGAGTGCCTGAGAGGGCCCTCTGGGCTCTGTCCCCCGTTCGTCTCAGAGGGTCCCTTTATTCGCCCCTTCAGAGGGCCCTCTGTTTGCCTCAAAGGGCCTTATGTTTGCCTAAAAGGACCCCCTATTCGCCTCAGAGGGCCCTTCGGTGACCACAGGGGGCTCTATTGTTGCATTGGAGGACCCTCTGTTGCCTCCGAGGGCCCTTTTTATCTCAGAGGACCCTCTTTGACCTCAGAGGGCTCTTTTCGACCTATTCGAGATGTCTGAGAGGGCCCTCTGAGTGCTTGAAAGGGCCCTCTGAGTGCTTGAGAGGGCCCTCTGAGTGCCTGAGAGAGCCATCTGAGTGCCTGAGAGGGCCCTCTGAAAGCCTGAGAGGGCCCTCTGTGTGTCTGAGAGGGCCCTCTATGTGCCTGAGAAGGTCCTGATCGTTGTAAAGGGCCCTTAATTTACTCTACAAGGCCCCTCGTTGGCCTAAAGGGGTCCTCTAATAGTCCTAAAAGGGTCCATAAAAATGTAATTGATACTTTTCATTATGTAAAAAAATGTAAGTGGTGAAAAGGGCCCTCAAAGTGTTTTCAATTTTTTTTTCGAGTAAAAAAATTTTTTTTTTTGCTCCAGGGGGGATCCTAGGACCCCCAGGGTCCCCCCTTGGATACGCCACTGCGGCCCCAAAACTCCCTAAATATTGACTTAGAGTCACCAAACTTTCCCAGGGGCGAGATCTCCCATGGACCCACGTACACTGTAAATTTGTCGTTTCTAATTATGGAAAAGGCCCTCGCCTGGCGAGGGTTCCGTTAATCCCACATGTATCAAATTACCAAGAAGCCATTGCAGTACTAATCAGTGGCGAATCCCAGGGGGGAGGTCACATGGGTCATGACATTGGGCCTGGGGTCACCACATGCCTGCCAGGAGCACCACAGGCCTGACAGCCGATAGGGGCACCACAGGCCCGCCAGGGGTACCACAGGCCTAGCAGGGGCACCACGAGCCTGTCAGTGGCACCACAGGCCTGTCAGGAGCACCATCGGCCTAGCAAAAGCACTACAGGTCTTCCAGAGGCACCACAGACCTGCCAGGGGCAACAGAGGCCTGCCAGGGGTACTATCGGCTTCGCAGGGGAACCACCAGCCTCGCAAGGGCACCATGGGCCTGTCAAGGGCACCACAAGCCTGTCGTTGGCACTTTAGGATTGTCAGGGGCACCACAAACCTGTCAAGGGCACCTGCGTTCTAACAGGGGCACCACAGGCTCGCCAGGGGCACCACAGACCTGCCAAGGCCCAGGGACACCACAGGCCTAGCAAGGACACCACAGGCCTGTCAGGGGCACCACGGGCCTGTCAGGGCCCATGGGCACCTAAGTCATGTGCAGGGCCCACCGTGGGCTTGTCAGGGGGCAGAGTAGGGTAGGTAGGTACCACAATCTTTCCAGGGGCACCAGCGGCCTAGCAGGGGCACCAGTCATCACACGACTAACCAAAAATAAAGAAAATAGAAAACTGAAAATAGGGCACCACCAAAATTAAGTGGCCGAAATCCGTTGAGGTTTTCATTTTGGGTATAGGTAGGGGCACCACTTCGATTCATGACCCTTCCCTTGGAGTTTTCCCGAATCCGCTCCTGGTACTAATACATCAAATTTAAGGGGGGCACCTTGCTATTGGTGCCCCCCCCCTTGCAGAATTCAAGGGGGGGCACGGTGCCCCGGTGCCCCCCCCCCGTTCCGCCGCCTATGCCTCAGTCCGACCTCTATAAAGGGCCAATCATGCATAAGTGCTGAATTCTGGCTGTCGAGGCCCTCAATGTGGCCTCTGATGGCCCAGCGCCAGTCTATGAAGACCCCGCGCTGGCTTCTGAGGACTCAGCAGTCAGCACCAGTCTCAGTTTTCAGAAGACAGAGGGCCCTACGCTGGCCTCAGAGTGTCCAACGCTGGCCACAGAGGGCCCCCACACCGACCACCCCTTACGGTATTTTTCGTGACTGGTCCGGAGCCGTTTTCGATAGAGAGCTGAAACTTGGCCTACCTGAGGCCCCATCCAAGCCAGACCTTATGACACCTGATTCATTTTCAGGTTAGGTCAGGTCCATAGGTGGAGAATTGTGCAATGTGCCGAACTGTGGGTGCTCGGGCGCAGCAAATCCGCCGCTGCCCTAGCGGTGACCTTGACCTTCACAGTCAGTTGCGGCTCCAAAGCCAAGCCGGCGTGGAATTGGGAGAGCTCGAGCTCCCACAGTTCAGCACAATGCTCCACCTATGGACTCAGGTCACTGACCAATGTATAAACCTCTAACGGTTATAACTTATAAGTAAACCTTTGTACGGTCAAAAAATGTCGCAACTCCGCAACGCCGCCAACAAACGCCAGACAAAGTGTCCGAGGATGATGAAACTTTCAGAAAGTAACAAGCTCTCGGGTACTCATACTTCGTATCTTTGGGATTTTTCGTGTAATTCATCTGGGGTCAGGTCAGTCACGTGACCTCCCCCATTATAAGCCTATGGGGGGAAATGCTGAACCTGCTCTTTTTGCAACACATAGGTATGATAGAATCCGCCCGAAGACGCAGAGAAACGTGTTTTCATACGCTCTTCAAAAGATTCCGTTCCTTATTTTGGCATTTTTTTACTTTTTTATGACGTCACAGAGGACGTCACAGAGGACGTTCTTTTGGGTCATAATCGTTTTTCGTTAACCTTCGCCCCAGTGGGGGGGGGGGGCATATGTTACCACCCTGTCGCGTTTTTTGCGTGTGAATAAAAAACCGCGGCGCGCAGCGCCGCGCCGCTTGGGGTACACTGAAAACAATTTAACCCAAGGCCCGCGAGTAAACCGGTGTTTTGCGGGTACCCCTATCCGCAACCATTTTTAACCACCCTCCCAGGAGTACAGTAAGGTCCCATTGCAGTGTAGTCGTCCCTGCTCTCAGCGGACTTGTTCGCTGACAGCGGTTATATCCGCTCAGAGCAAGTACGACTACACCGCAATGGGACCTAGCACTACTCCTGGGAGGGTGGTTAAAAATGGTTGCGCATAGAGGTACCCGTAAAACACCGGTTTACTCGCCAGCCTTGGGTTAAATTGTTTTCAGTGTAGCTTTTGGTACATCAATTTTGGACAATGTGTGAAATTTTTGACCCCAGGTCATGTCAGGTCAGGTCACCAGGTCAAGTTAACTGACCAAGCCTAAAAAAGTTTGCAATCATGTCCAGCCTGCAGTGTTTGTCAGAAAGGTTTTAAACTTGGTGGATTGCATGCTGTTATGGGCGCCTACAATTTGTATATCTCGGATTTTTTATATCCGTGAGCGTGACCTAAGGTCAGGGCAGTGGCGTGACCTTTCCATTACACGTCAATGGATAAAAATGAAAATGCCTCTAGATCCGTGTGTACGCATAGGAACAGTCGAAATATTTCAGAATCATAATGATGTAGTCCACTCGTGATGACCAAGGTGTCATTTTTGCTGATAGCCTGTAGAAAGGTCATCCGAGGTCATTTGAGGCTACAAACAGTTTTTTGCCAATAACTCGCGATTGGAAAGAGATAGAACGCTGGGGATGGTCTCATTGTGTTTGTCTTGTTGAGACGCATTGACTGATATGCAACATGACCTTTTTCGGTCAGGTCATGACCTTGACCTTAGGTCAAATTTTCAAGTTGACCTTTCAAGGTTAAATTATAGTTCATTCGACGCGTCTCGGCGAGGGGAACACGATTCTGGCAATAAAAATGTCGTGGCTTTTTGTAGTCGAAGGTTATTGTTGAAAAACACTTTTCATAAAAACAGCTATTTTTGGAGTTTTTGCCCTCTGGAGGCTAAACCGTTGACCTGAGGTCAATATTGATAATGACTTTTTCAAAAGACGAGTTCAAAAGCTATCGATTGCATCTTCATGCGTTTTTCTAGCTACCATAGTTCCTGAGATAGTGGCACGTTTTCTGAAAAATATAATGACAATTGGCAAATTTTGACCTTTGATGACCTCTGGTGACCCCAATATTGCTCTAAGGTGAAAAATGACCGAAATACTTTCAAACGTACGCATTGAGAGCTATCGACTGCTTTTTACCGCGTCTTTCTAGCCCTCTTAGTTTTTGAGCTAGAGGTGGGTGGTAACATATGCCCCCCCCCCCCACTAGGGCGAAGTTGGCTGAGACCGCCACTGGGGCGCGGGTTAATAACCTTCGACCAAATTAAGCTAGATTCGGGAAAGGCACCATTGTGATTGCAATGAGCTTCTGAACCGACTGATATGCATCTTGACTTAGGCCGAACAGTGTCCTGAGGGAGCTTGACCTGACGACCTTTGAATCAATCTTGATTGTGACCTTTTCCGAGCTAAAAGTACCTACCTACACCATTCGACGCGGCTGGAGAGAAATACGATTATGCCTAAATTTTTGCTCTGTGGCCATTTTTTGCGAAATTATTTGCCAAAAACCAAAACCCGGCTTTAGGGTAATTGACCTGACCTCAGAGGTCACCAGTTGACCTGAGACCTTAAATTTGAATACCAACCGTTGCGTCTCGTGACGGCCGTCAAGCTCCTTTTTTCCGCTGGACTGGAACAGACCCTATGAATGCCGCCCCCCGTGGGCGGAAAATGTGCCGCCCCTGTGCTTGACTGCCCCCACCCTATCGAAATCCTAGATCCGCCCCTGCTTGCTGATATGATTTACTCCCATGATCATGTTTCACTGCACGATGCACAATGCACATATGCACATCCCCTGAATCTTTCAAGCATCTGAAAATGCCCAAAAACCCTCACAACCATGAAATGATCTTGGTCTTTGTTTTCTCAGGTATGCCTGCCACCACTTTCCGTGTCTGTCCTCTCGGTTCGGACCATGACAAAGGGTTAGCGCTGTCGATGGAACATTTATTGCAAATTTATTGTCCCAGTGTCCCAGGTTCCAGCCTGTCCGTCCCGTCCTGTCTCAGTCCCGTCCTGTCCCAGCCCCGTCCTGTCCCAGTCCCGTCCTGTCTCACCAGTCCCGTCCCAGCCCTGTCCTATTCCTATCCCGGTCCCGTCCTGTCCCAGTCCCGTCCTGTCCCAGTCCCGTCCTGTCCCAGTCCCGTCCTGTCCCAGTCCCGTCCTGTCCCAGTCCCGTCCTGTCCCAGTCCCGTCCTGTCCCAGTCCCGTCCTGTCCCTGTCCTGTCCTGTCCCAGTCCCGTCCTGTCCCAGTCCCGTCCTGTCCCAGTCCCGTCCTGTCCCAGTCCCGTCCTGTCCCAGTCCTGTCCTGTCCCAGCCCCGTCCTGTCCATGTTCCGTCCTGTCCGAACTCCGTGCTGTCCTAGTCCCGTCCTGCTCAATGTTGTCCTGTCCTGCAATTCTGTCCTGTCATGTTGCTGCCCCTTTTAACCGAGCAGTCCGCGAAAGCATTCCATCGATACTATTCAGACGCTCAATTTGGCTTCCAAAAATAAACATCAAAATAACCCGAGATGGAAATGAAATGCATGTTAAAACAATTCGTTATTTTTAGAGCCCCACATAATCGAATGTTTTTTTTTTTTTTACTTCTGTTATTCCAGCGCACTGGCTGCAAAGTTTTCATGTGTTCCCGTTGCAGTGCAATGCAGGAAATTTTCCCGGCCAGCCGCCTAGCGGGTCTCCTGTGGAGTTGCCTCGCCGTTGGGCCGAGAGGGGGGGGGGTGGAGGGAGAGGTCACGGCGGCGTCTCAGCGTCAGCCAAAACGTGCCGCGGTGGCGCCGGTGCCGGTTAGAAACGCCTCTGACACCGCAGCGGTACGCCGCACTCGGGTCATCGGCTCCGGACGACCGCTGGAAAAAGGGACACAGACACCAGCTCGGGTAGAATGGGGGACACAGTCTCACATGTGCAGTTCTGGTGGAATGGACGGAAGCGGCACGGTCTTCAGTCCTGGTGGAATAGGGGCCTGCTCTGCTACGAAGTCACGCTGGAGTGGAGACGCGGAGACACGGTCACCATTGGTTAGCATTCACTACTCAAACATCAGTACCTACACAAGGTCTGATCGCTGACGTCCCACTGGTATTTGGTAACGTGAGAAAATTTGGCCCGAACAATCGGACACATGGTCACTAGTTCTGATAGAATGGGCCCAACATATTTCAAGTTAACAGTCTCTCAACACGCCTGTCCTGCCCCGCCCCCACCTCATCATGCTATCCACACATCGGTAGGCATGGTCCGACCAGTGACGTCAGCAGAAAAAACACACTGGTGACGTCATACGCCCGAGTGACGTCACTCTGTCCGCATGGCCGGCTGAAGAGACACGATGAAAGTCCATCAACATTCAACAGTACAAAATGGACAACATTTTTTGACCTAATCTGATCTAATCTGCACCCAATCTCTCTGCACCAAATGTGTACCGAATGGCCGTCGTGAAAACGGCTAGTACTTTGCTTTGTTATGTGATAAATAAATACATTACATTTAAGAAGAGCATCAGTTCCATAATCAATGGCCGATGGTTATGTTGCAGGCACTTTAGAAAATCAGTCATTTTGTAAAATGCCTAGGCATTTTACAAAAAGACGGCTGTTTGAAAAATGACTGAACGCAACCAGGCTTTTTTCAAAATGGCTAGCCATTTTACAAAATGACTAGGCATTTTGCAAAATCCCTGACCAGCATGGAACGTAGATGGCCCACTACAGATACTATGGCCAACAGTTTTTGGACGTCTTCCTATACCCTATAGGTACGTGTTCAGCCTGTAGCTGATCGATTTGAAGCTCTGTGATGACGACAATGCTGAGTAACGACCAGGTTGAGTTGCAGGCTCGGCTGTAGCATAAAGCATTGTTTAGTTAACGCTGTAAAAACTCCCAAGTACATCAACGCCGTCCATGTTCCGCCTGAAACTAAACCTAACAAAACCAGCCGGAGACCGGCCCTGTCAATAGGCAGGCCCGGTTGATGTACAATTACATGTAAACGAATGAGTGTAGTCTTTGTTTGATTGTGCCATTACGGACAAAACTGCATTATGTATTTGGACATTAAAAACACGTTCGAATTTAATTATAATTTCCCACTCCTTCTCTCTCATCCTCACATTTTAAGAAACATCGTCGCTGTCAGTTCTTTTTATTATTGCAGTGCGTACTGCGATGGCACCGGCTGCTGCACGTTAGGCCATGCTTCCTGCACGTACAGCGTGCTGTGCACATCTTCCTGCATGATCACTTCAAAAATCCCTGGCCGGTGCCCCCTGACGCGAGACGCAATCACAATTGCTGATCACAATGAATATTAAATCAATAATTAACAAAACACGATTCACCGTTCCGTGCTTCTATCCTCAGGATACTGAAATCCTTCTCCTCCACGCCGCAATCCCCCTCCGGGCTGGACAGGCAACTTTATCTCATGCGGGCTGCTCCCTTGGAGCGGCACCGCTGCTCCTGAGGGAGCGCACCCCGTAGCCGGGTGCAGTGAGTGCCTTGGGGCTGGGTGGCCTGTCCTTTGGACGGGCTCAGCCCCGGCGACTCACTAGGGTGCCTGCCCAGACCAATGTCTCCCCCTAATTCCTATCATCCTTCCGGCTCTGCAATGGTCTTGTCGACCGAAAGGGCCTAACCCAACAAAAAAAAAACACGATTGATTTTGTTCTGTGGCAATAGCTTTGAGTACCTACTTGCATGGTCCCAGTTAAAAATATCAAGCTCCACATCGGGAGAATCATCAGGTCGCTTGGCGTAGGACGAGAGCGTTGGTTTCAGAAGACACTAACGCCCAAGTGTGTGGGATCGAATCCTCGCGACCTCTAATAGTTTTACAGATACAGGCCGGCATAGGGCCAGTCGTTTGTTGACGCTCCAGATCGATCATTTTAAATCCAGCAGCGTCGCTGACGTGGGGTTTGGAAATTTCGCGGACCTGCACTTCTCAAAATAGAGGTAGGTATGGACTTCCCACTGCTGGACTCCTCTGGTCATAATGCTGGACTCCTCGGTCCACCTACACGCTACCAAAACGTATATAATTTGGTACTCGTATCTACAACACGCTGCTCAGTCATTTTGTAAAATGGCTAGGTATTTTGTAAAATGCCTAGGCATTTTGCAAAATAACTGGAGAGTCAGACATTTTGTAAAATGCCTAGGCTTTTTGCAAAAAGCCTGGAAAATCAGGCATTTTGCAAAATGCCTAGGCATGTTACAAAATGACTGATTTTCTAAAGTGCCTGCAACAGTTATACGTCATCCCCAGTAGGTACATATAACCGTTCAACGAGGAAGGACGGGGGGGGAGGGGGCGCCGGGCGGAAATGGTGCAGGGAGAGGGAGAGGGAGAGTCAGCGTCGAGCTTCGATCTCTCTACCACGCGCTGGCTCTCCAGATGGCTTCCAGCTTCGAAAGGGCTTCGGTGATCGCCCCCCCAGGTGCATGCGTCATCTGTTGATTGTCGTGCGTTCCATCCCTGATTAGGTAGAACCAATTTCTATCAAAACTTCGGGAAGCCTTTGCAGTGCGTCTGCTACCCTCGACATGTAAAAAATAGTGTGGTACTGCTTCTTTCTAAATTGCTATCTATGTAGGTAAGTAGGTATAGTCATTCAAAGTGCCTTCAACTGAGATCCGTGGTCTCGTAGGCTGCAACAGGATATAATAATGTGATAGCCGTGCTTGTGTCATTGATCCTGACGCAACGGAGGCCTGTCGTTTCAGCTGAAGTGTAATTAGTGGTCCACTGACCCAAGAATGGACGGTCGGCCGGCTGCGGTACTGCTTCTTCTGATGCTGAGCTGAGAGCGTATAGGAGGCGTCAGCGGAGCTGGACAAGTCGAGTGATGTCGAACAGCATTTCATTTGAGTTCGATATCTTATAAGCCGAAGAAGCTGCACCGAAAATCTGCCTTCATGACAGACCTAGGTTGAGACCTCTGCTGAAGATAGCTGAGGATTGTTTTACTAAATTGTTGATTTACTTCTCTGCTTATGCTGAATATTAGCTGCGGTGAGCTGAGCTGTACTGAGGTTCGCTCACTTCGCTGCTGAGCTGAGCCTCCGAGCTGAGTTGCGCTGCGCTGAGCTGAACTGCTGAGCTGAGCTGAACTGCTGAGCTGAGCTGCACTGCTGAGCTGAGCGCGGCGGTTGATTCCGGTGCCAGCTGGCCGCTGGCGGACGGCGGCCTGTTTTTGGAATACATTCTCCCTTCATCAGGCTGTCATAACAAGACCGGGCGATGATACATGATCTTTTATCAGTTCTGGACGAGCGGAGAGATTTTCCGTCTCGATGGCCGCCGCCCTCATATCGGACGCCGAATTAGATTCCATAAATCACTCTTTGCGGTCGACTCGTCATCGCAGCCCGCCCGACGCCAATCTGGCAACACAGCCCTCCCATCTGGCAGCGCGGCAGAGATGGCGGTCCGATGTCGGATCTCCGCCGCCGGCGTCTGGGCCATCAGTGCAGACCGCTGTGGGCTGTTTAAGGAGGCCGCGGCTCGCCGTTTAGACAGCGGTTTGGGAGGCCGGGCGCGTGGCGACGACCGCCGGCTGCACTGCCGGAGGCGGGCCGAGCGGCTCTCTTTGTTGTTGCAGTTGTGAAGCTGGTTTAGATTTCATTAGGACGGTTGGCACACAGCAAACACAGCCTCAAAGGCGGCTTAGAGGTAATATATGAAAGGAATACAAGACCTCCGGGTAGGATGCTTGACTCTATTCAACTTATCTGGCATTAATTCACTTCACCTGCCTTTACGTTTACAAATGTGCTTCTGTCTTATAGGATTTGTTGGGAACAATGCAATTATGCACAATACGAGTATATCACTTATGAAAGCACTTTGATAGTAAGAAACATACCTACCCAGCATGAAGATTGCGACAAATGCCTGATGGCCCTGACGCTTGAACGCAGATTTCGGGAAAGTTGCTTTGAATGGAATCAGGCAATGATGAATGAATGGTGGCCGAGCCCACAATGTGACTGTATTTGCACTTAATTAATTGGTTATTTATGAATCTCAGTCTAAGCAAACGTAGGAGATAAATTATAACACAGCATTGAAGGGTAGCTGAAACTAAAGATTTTGAAGAATACTTATACATTAGAATTAATTCAATTGGTTTATCAAAACCAAGGAAGCTGGAAAGGAAATTTGTATTTGTCGATGCTATAGTCATACCTAGATCCCTACATTGTTTCCGTTACACAATCGACTTAGCTTTAAATTGTATTTTGCGATGCCTGTTACGCGCTTATAGTTGCAAGTTGATTAAGGCGTCGCTGTTGCTTTATAAATACCTACTTACTTTCGCTTCCGCAGTGCTGCAGGGTATACGGCATCTGTCACTGGCATCCGTCTCCTTCCCTGGTGCTCACCCCGCGGCAGTAAGTGGCATATGTGACCAATACTCTTCCTCCATCAGTCCCTCCATCAACACACCCCACCCCCAGCGTTAGTAAACACACACATAGGAGCTGCACCGGCCGCCACTCAATAAGCCAGCTGACCGCGACAGCGGCTAGCCCGGCGCGTTGGCGGCGCTAATGACGCGGCTGTAACGCGCGCCGATCGCGGCGCGATGCGGCGGCGTTGCGCCACTCTATCGCTACTGTACGCCGTGTTTGCCTACAGGCGGCAGATGCGGCGGCCCACCGGCGATGGTGGCGCAGGAAAACAAGCTGTAAACACCGCCAGCGGACGGGCGACCGTCGCATTCTGCCATTACGGGCCGGCTTTGTATGCAAGACAGAGCGAGCCGTCAGCGACCGGCGGCCGAATAATTAGCGAATTTATTTACCGCCGGTGTCGGCTGCCGCTGAAGAGGGGCAGCGGGAGGAGCGGGAGGGAGAGAGGGTTGTCAGGGGTCGGGAAACACCAGCGGCTCGTTTGGGCCGCACACTCTCCCAGTGAAGCGCGGTTTAAAACGCTGCGGCCAGCTGCTCTATTTCACGGCTGGATGGCAGACGGCGCGGCGACCGCGGGGCGGACGAGCGGATCGTCTTTCCGAGTCCCTCCCAGGGAGACGGAGGGAGGGGAACTGGGTGTGGAGGTGTGGCTGGGTCACGAAGGGTCACCGGTCACCGTTCAGGGCGGGTCAGCCCACCTGTCCGCCCCTGCCGCCCGCACGGCCCCTCGAGCACCAGGGGACGCCGTCACCCCTCATTGGGCGTCAAACAGGCCCGTCAGTTGGCAGGGCGGCGACGGCGGCGCGGCGGTTTTTGCACGGCTGTCACGGGCGGACGCCCCCACCGCCTTGAAAGAGGAGCCGTGCTCGGCGGCGGCGCGATACCGGCCAATTAGGGTGAGTCTGGCGCGGCACCGACCCCCCGCCGCGCACGCTGACCTCTGACCTCAGCCAGGTCAGAGGGCGGTCAGCCTCACACGCCGTGTGATTGTAAAACGCCGACGGCTACTGTCGAACAAATCGGTCATCGTTACTCAAAGAGCCGACGCTTTGGCGGCAAAATGCTGTCGAGTACTCTCGTTAAAGCGGTATCCAGTTCCACAAATAATCCACAGACTGAGACGTTCCCTCAGGTTTCAGCTTGCTCGTAGCCCTAAAAGCGAGCGGGGAGGCGCCAGGCTGTCTGCCCCGTCTGCACCTCCCCACCCCTCCCCTCGTCCCGTCCCCGCGGCGCACGACGCTCTGCAGACGCCCCCCGCTGGGCATCCCAGATTACATCCGCAGGGGTCACCGAGAATCACACTTCCCTTTTATCTGGCTTTTATCTTTCGTGTCGCACATCATTAGCGCCACGAGGGTCATTTCTACGCCCATTTACGCGCTATTCTCGCCCCTATGAGCGCAGCACGGGGATGGTAAACCACGAGCGGAGCGCTCGGATGCCGGGCATATTTTCGGCGGCGCTCGCTGATCCGTCCCTAGGGAAGGTCCGTCTGTGTTCTGCGCTGCTCGGCTGTCGCTGACGGGCGGCGCGCTGCTGACAAACAGCGCTGGCCGATCGGGCCCGATCTGGCCCACTGTGTCTGCCACAGACTCGCCAGTCTCCAGCAGGGCGAGTTCACGGTTCGGCTCACTCGCGGCTCGGAGCATCACTCGGCCATCGGGAAACATCCCAAACAGACGCACGGCTGGAGGATCAGGGAGAGAGGGGAGGGAGGGAGCGAGAGATCGGGGAGGTGTCACGGCGCCTCGGTGTTAGAAACTGATCAAAGTATGAGGTAGTTAATCAATCGGGTGAGTAGCGACGGTCTTGGAAAGTTGTCTAATTCTGTGCAGATACTTTTTAATTCGTGTCGTAATTTTCGATTGACATAATTAAAAACAAATAAAATTGATGAAATACTAGGACTTACTCCACAAGGAGATCGAATGGGTCGGAGCGCTTTCAATATGTATTATACATATCGTCGTCAGCGAATCAATAACGGGTCGAATCGAGTCGGGTATCGAAGAGGTTCGGGAGCTGCGCCGCAGAGCGATCACATACTATTCGAATTATGCATTAAAGAGAATAAAAACCACGTGAGAACAATCATGATACACTAGCTGCTAAAATGAATTAAAATGGGGTGCTAAAATGCATAAATGGCACGTATAAAAGTACAATAAGGGGGGGGGGGAAAACAAGATACCTATGGTGATAAAGACTGAGTAGAAAAGGGAACAAAGACTATACAAAACTGAGTGCAAAAACTGTAAAAGGACGAGTACAAATATAAATACATACAAAGGCCGAACTAGACGTAAACACTACTGACAAAAACGGCGGATTATCGGCAGCCAGCGGTCATGCAGCAGGGCACCCGAGTTCCTGTTCACGTTTGCGTCATTCGGCGACACCAGGACGGCTTCACGCCGACCAACAGTTCGAATATAGGCCGATTCTAGGAGAAGTCGCATCTGGTGATGACTGGCTCGATTCAAGATCTTGATGGCATCGAAAGCAGGTGAGCAGTCTCTATGGGTACTGAAGGCCGATGTATTGGCTCTCGAGCGGACTGCTCCAGTCCAGCTCTCCCGGTGTTCTCGGAGTCTCGTGCCCAGCTCACGATCTGTCTCGCCGATATAGACCATTGGGTCACCGTCCACTTGGCAGGAGCACTCGATCCGATAGATGACGTTGCTCTGTTGTAGCTGATGACGTTGCTCTGAGAGACCTCCAGCAGGAGCTTGACTTCATCCGCCAGAAGTTTCATCATCATGGCTACCCACGATCATTCATCGACTCGGCCATTCAGAAGACTCGGACCGATCTCAGACTGAAGGCAAGGGCCCTACCAGCGCCACCTAGCGCGAACTCACACCCGGCGCCTGTCCGAGTCTCTGTTCCGTTTGCCGGCCCCCTGTTCTACCAACTCAAACGGGAGGCCAGCAAGATCGGGATCCAGCTCGTCTCCAAGCCTTCAGTCACCATCGGCTCGCTGCTCTGCAGCAAGGCTAAGCACCATCTGCCTAAGCTACAACAGAGCAACGTCATCTATCGGATCGAGTGCTCCTGCCAAGTGGACGGTGACCCAATGGTCTATATCGGCGAGACAGATCGTGAGCTGGGCACGAGACTCCGAGAACACCGGGAGAGCTGGACTGGAGCAGTCCGCTCGAGAGCCAATACATCGGCCTTCAGTACCCATAGAGACTGCTCACCTGCTTTCGATGCCATCAAGATCTTGAATCGAGCCAGTCATCACCAGATGCGACTTCTCCTAGAATCGGCCTATATTCGAACTGTTGGTCGGCGTGAAGCCGTCCTGGTGTCGCCGAATGACGCAAACGTGAACAGGAACTCGGGTGCCCTGCTGCATGACCGCTGGCTGCCGATAATCCGCCGTTTTTGTCAGTAGTGTTTACGTCTAGTTCGGCCTTTGTATGTATTTATATTTGTACTCGTCCTTTTACAGTTTTTGCACTCAGTTTTGTATAGTCTTTGTTCCCTTTTCTACTCAGTCTTTATCACCATAGGTATCTTGTTTTCCCCCCCCCTTATTGTACTTTTATACGTGCCATTTATGCATTTTAGCACCCCATTTTAATTCATTTTAGCAGCTAGTGTATCATGATTGTTCTCACGTGGTTTTTATTCTCTTTAATGCATAATTCGAATAGTATGTGATCGCTCTGCGGCGCAGCTCCCGAACCTCTTCGATACCCGACTCGATTCGACCCGTTATTGATTCGCTGACGACGATATGTATAATACATATTGAAAGCGCTCCGACCCATTCGATCTCCTTGTGGAGTAAGTCCTAGTATTTCATCAATTTAATTCCATCTCCACATCATGTCATTACGTTAAAAACAAATAGTTCAGAGACAAGAACTGAACGAAGTGGGTACCTATAGTTGGTTTGTCTTTTATTCTTTTCGAAGAAGCTGGCTTGGATATTATCGCAGCGGAGACATTTCTGCGGCGCCACCGACAGTAACCCTTCTCAGTGAGACCCGGCCCCCAGAGTCTCAATTTCACCGAGCGCTCCGTCCATGCATAACCATATTTAGATAGTATGACAGTTATAGGCGTCTTTCACTGACGTTTATTGTCTCTTCAGGATGAAAAATTCCGGTAATCTAATCTCTAGCAATCCCTGAGCCCAGCCGAAATCCAATTTCTGGCCGCATGTCATTTCAGGCATCATTTTTCACAGAAAAGCCGGCCGACTCTGCCCGTCGGGACCGGGGCCCGGCAGCGTCGCCGGCAGCGGCTTCTGTCGAAATCCCCCGCCGCGACCCCCGGAGCCGCCGACGACGTCCCCTCCGCAACGGCGTCACATGACCTGGCGTGTCAGAAAGGATGCCGGCTGTCTCCCGTGGCCAGCCCGGCTCACTTTGAACTGTTGAGTGCAATGATCAACCAAACCATGCTTGTCATCTTGCAGTCCGTTGAATAGCATTCACGGACCCTCAAAATAGCATTCTTACACGAGCAGCGAATGTTCGACCGATATAAAATTGAAATAAACAGACCTATAAATAACGCTATTCGAGCCACATCCCACGTTACCCAATATCGCTGAACCCACGCCACGATCTCAGTCCTATCCCGGAGGCCGGGGTCGGCAAACACGGGCCGCGCCACTCGCCTCAGCGGCGCCACAATCGTCACCTCATCGACAACGACGCGACGGTGAAAGGGCACGTCGGCTTCGACAAAAGAAAAAGAATGACAGCGGGCTTATCTGCCGGCGAGGGTGCGGGTTTATCTGCGCGGCGCCGGCCGACTCAAAGACGGCTCTCGGAACGGTGACACAAGACGAATCGCAAGTGTCGCCTTAGAATGGTAATGGTGTCAGGGCGGGCCGTCCGTCCGACGGCGGCGACACTCGATTACGGCGCGACAGAGTCGAATCTGGCGCAGTCAGTCGAACTCGAATCCAGCGCAGATGAGACACGGACCGGGGTGGAAATGTCACGAATGTTACGGAGTTGAGAGCGATCCGGATGACTTCGAATTCGACCTTTGAGTTACTTGGGACTTTGAATGACTCGGAAAAGAAATAACACCATGTAACTTGATATATCGTGCGTGTTGATAATGTAAGGACTGTAAATGAATGATAAAGGTGCACGAACAACAAAAGATTTGTACGTATGTATGTATATGCAGTATGCACTATGCATGCATCGGAAGACGTTTTCATTCTGTTGTCATGTTTTTATGATGAATGACAAATGCACATGGGCCAACGATATGCACTTTGAGTGTCGCAAAATATTAAGATTGGTTTCAACTTTCAAAAATTGGATTTATAGAAACAGTAGCTGTCAACGTAATAAAAATGAGGAAATTAAATATTGCAGTGGTTTTAAATGATCCCTATTTTTAGATGTCAGACACAAAATGCTTCAAAATAATAAAAAATAGCCTCACTGAATCGGCGTGCCCACTGCCCATGGGTATTGTTGAATGGACAGGAAAGGTTATACCGAAGTATTATTGCATTTTTATTTGATGCTCTATTCGTTACCACTCATACTTTGGTTTTTACTCCCTTGACTATTTATGTTACGTTTCCGGCTTCATCATGCAATTGCAAGTTACACTTCACAGAATCCCGGAAGCTCAGTCACAGACTAGCACTATTCACCGTCCGAGACCCGCGGACCTTAATGATCCAAACCGACCTGGACCGGAAGGCCGGGTCATGTTGCTGCCTTCAGTAACGGGCGTAACTTAGACCGGCGCGTGGCACGGCGTCGGCCTTCCTGCTCGGGGAGTCACCCGGCCGACAGTCGCTTCAGGGCCGTCCAAATGTCCGCCTCGTGAGAAATCACACTAGGGCGGCGAATTATTCAACTCTGCAAATTACCGTGTGCATGTGGACGAGCCTTCCTTACACTGAAAACAATTTAACCCAGGGCCGGCGAGTAAACCGGTGTTTCACGGGTACCCCTAACCGCAACCATTTTTAACCACCCTCCCAGGAGTAGTGCTAGGTCCCATTGCGGTGTAGTCGTGCTTGCTCTGAGCGGATATAACCGCTGTCAGCGAACATGTCCGCTGAGAGCAGAGACGACTACACTGCAATAGAACCTTACTGTACTCCTGGGAGGGTGGTTAAAAATGGTTGCGGATAGGGGTACCCGCGAAACACCGGTTTACTCGCCGGCCTTGGGTTAAATTGTTTTCAGTGTACTGCACACCGGCGCGGTTATGATTACGCGGTGGCGGTGCGGTGTGGTCAGGCATCGGGTCAGTGTTGCAGTGTTCAGGAGACTTGGTTGCATAAGAATATGACGCTACGCCAAATGCATAACAAATTGTAAAACGAATTTTGGGGAACCATTCCTCCGTAAATCGTCATCGGTTTAAGGCTTGAACGAGTAACAGCCACGAGAGAGTGGTTCCCCTGATTTTCCAGATTACCATCATCCGTAATTAAGTCTCGACAAACAAACTGGGCTAACCAGCAGCCCCACGCGCAAGTGGTGACTGCCAACTCCCAGCGTCATCCCTCCAGCACCAGGCTCTCACCTTTAGCCACTGCACCTCTGCCGTCTGGGACCTCCGCCGTGTCGGTAACAGGCGTGACCTGACCCGTTCACAAATCGCGCTCCGTCCGGCCGCTCACAATACAGGCACCGTTGAGGATGAGCTACGCGCGGTGCGCCACCCTCCTCCTTCCCGGCGGCGGCGGCCGTTCTTATGGCGATAAATCAGCAGTCATGAGGCTGCGTTCAGAATCGGGAATGCCGACACTGTTCACACGCGTGGCCTCTCAACAGACAGAACGGGAGGGGAGAGACAGGGACGGAGACGGGACGGAGAGACGGAGACGGGATGGGACGGTGACGGGCTGGAGACGGGACGGAGAGACGGAGACGGGATGGCACGGAGATGGAGACGGGATGGGACGGAGACGAGACGGAGACGGGACGGAGACGGGATGGAGACGGGATGGAGACGGGACGGAGACAGGACGGAGACGGGACGGAGACGGGATGGAGAGGGGACGCGCAAGACAATTTCCAAAATTCTTCTTTCAGAAGTAAGTAATCGACTTCAGCTAGATCGACCATGTCATGGCATTGATACTATCCAAAGCAGTCATCTCTGGAGTGTGGCATGTTTTTAAACTTGTCCAGCGTTATCACAGAGCTAGTTCACATCATGTATACTTTACTTTACAGTTTTAATTCGAATTTCTGCCTCTGAGCGCATAATGGAGTCACGATTGCCTTCACCAGCCTCCTGCACAGCACTGCACTCTGCACCTGTTGGCGCGCGGGGTTAAGGGGATGTAGGCGGGAGAGGGGGTGGGGTACAGGTGGGGTCACCGCACCAACTGCGGTCAGTCACCGACCGTTTAGCGGCGGTGCATTGCTCAGCGACCTCTCAGCACAGTACAGCGCCACACCAGGCTAGGCTGGCGAGTCGCCCCCTGCACAGCGCCTCTCAGCGGGCGGGCCTCATTGTCCCAATATTGTATCGCGCGCCGCGAGGAGCCTTCCTGTGCCGGTCGGCCTCCCAAAGCCGCCGGAGACATGGCTAATTGGTCTGTGGCCAGCCGGCGGCGGCGGCCCTGCCCTGCCCTTCCCTCCCTCCCAGCTCCCATCTCTGGTCGGCCGCGGGGAGGAGTGTTTTTTGGCGGCGGGTCGACAGGAGGGTGGCCACGCCGCGGTCGTGCTCTGCACGCCCAGTTAGTGCGACAATGCGCCGCGACCAGGCTCGCCCGCTAGTCGAAACAATGGCTGCGGCCGATGGTCGGAGGTCACGGGTCTGGGGGCGCCGGAGGGCGCCGAGGAGACGATACCTCAGGTGACGATTTCATGGGAAGGTATGGTAATGGTGACAACAGTTCATTGATGGTGTGAAATGAATTGATGATATGACCCTAGAGCACAATGTTTTTGGTTTTTGGGCATGGAAACTCTCGACTCTGGTTTTATGGGCATGCATCATACCAATTACCATGGATGGGTCGCATTAGGTTGTGATCTGCAACATGACTGACGGACCGATGACTATAGTGCAAGCTTATGGCGCGGCTAAGGACAAGACACGAAGAAGAATTCAACGCAAAAAAGGAAGGATAAAACGACAGGATCGACAAAAATGCTCCAATTGAACAATTATATTAAACACCCGAAATTGATATGAAAAATAAAACAGGAAGAAATCACATGCGGGGCAGCAAACGGAACGAATTTACGGATTTCTTTTCTTTCAGTTTTGAAAAAAAGTCCAGGGAAACTGTCTGAGCATATGCAGAGACGTTCCGAGCCCGCCATGTTCGTGAGGTGACCGCGACGTCACTCGTCCTTCGGCGCCACGGGAAGGAAATGACGTGGCTCCTTTGCGCAACAGATACGTCATCGGTATGCCATGCCCAGCGATCCCAGCACTGGGGAAGGAGGTTTTGGATTGGCAATTGGCAAATATGGTCGACGCCACCTGCAGGCAGTTACTCAATTTCAAAACGATCCAACATATCATCAGAGTTGCACGACATAACTTTTGACATATCAATGCAAAGCAATTACTCGATTCGTTACGAGTTAGAGCATCGGAAGCGTTTCAGGCTGTTGACAGGAGATTTTGTTAGGTCACAGAACGTCAGCCTTAAACGAGTTGTCGTGGAATCGACGCCGGATATATGACGTCACCTATTTACCAGCGTTTTCGTCATATGTATGTCAGAGAGGCGGTTCCGTATTTCAGCATCGTGCTCCGAGGGTTGCTAATTCCTGAATACCAACTGATGCAATACTGAATCCAAATGGTGCAAGGATATGCATGTGCAAGCTGTAGTCGCTGGCTGACCTTCCATTGAAAGTTTATTTCGGCATCATTGCATGTCATAAATAATAAATCCAGCTTAGAGACTAACAAACACGCCAGCTAATAACCCAATGTGAATACTGAACTTATTGTTCCGTGATTTGCATAATCAAGCATTCCTCACTGATTTTACATATTCATTTGTCCCGGCTGTCTACGTCGCTTCAGGCTTGAGTGACCATTATTCCGAGCAATTACCGTTCTTCCCTTGCCTAGCGATGTCCAGTTGAGCGCCGCTCCAGGGCCATAACTTGCGCTGTCCAACCGGGCCCGGGCCGCTCTGCTTCCTGAGGGGGCCAGTTTAATCCCGGTTACCTTCGGCTAACACGGTATATGGGGCTGGGTGTGTTTCGGTAACCACGACTAAACACGGTACGCGACAGACGACGGCAGGACAATTGTCCTGCCGTCGTCTGTCGCGTACCGTGTTTAGTGAATAGATGTATGCTCGGCAGAGGATCGTATTGATATGTGTGGTCACTTGAAATGACTGCTGCTCCATGGGAAGGGAGGGCTGTGATGGGAGGTTATCCTGCCTATGATTGCATAGTCCTAAGAAGCACTGGTGACAGCGGACTGGAGGACCATTGCAGGGCCATGGGTCACCGCTGCCGTGACTGAGGTCAGTCGTGGACCGGGGCGCGTCACTCGGCCCGGGTCAGCCCTCGGTCGGCCCCGTCCCTAATTACGGGTAATGACTGGCTACCGCCGCCCCGCGGCCGCCCACCGCCGGACGGAGGAGCGACGTTGCACGTACGGCCCGTCGTCCTCGCCGCGTGCGTCGACCACCCATTGAGGTGTCGCCGTCGACGGTCATTTGTTTCCGCACCGCGGAGGTCGGCGATAGATTGTAGCTGGCGCGCCGCCTGAAATTGGGCACCATGTCGTTTGTTGAATATTCGTGCCGGTGGTCAGTCAGGAAAATGTAAAAAAAAAAGTCAGGAAAATGTCTGACATGGCTTGCAGTTGCAGTAATCGACATTGAGTTTGGTGCACAATGCGGCCAGTGCGGCCGGGGTTGAACAATAGTGCGCGAAACATTGGTGGGTGGACATTGTACTGAAGGGTAAGCGTTAGTCCGCTAAATCGCTGCTGTGTGGTGCATTGACTACTGCGTGTTTTGCATATTGTTCCTACTCAGGCAGAGGGTAGAAATTGAATAATATCCTTCTGTCATAGCACGTTACGTTCGAATAGGAACATATTTGATTATTTCTGACAATTTATGGTTACCTGCCTAAGTTTTAAGTTATCACGCACACATGACAAACTTATGTGAACCAGTGAGCAGTAAGTGACCAATCCAGGGTTGTTAGCGCTTTCCTACCCAAATTATCCGCGGCTTTCGGTCTAATCGTTCTCCTCTCGCTTCCCCAGAGTCTCTAGTGTCTCCACATAAATTAACTCGTTCCTCCATCTGACACTTAGCTATCATCCCCCAAGTCCTCTCGTGCCATCCCATAGGGACGCCCTGCCACCTCCGCCCGTCCTGTCGCGGGCCTCTCCCCTGCAGCCCTGACCCTGAGACCCACTGCACCTCCCCGTGGGGCGCTCTGACACCTCCTGTGTCCGCGCTCTGCCAATCGAGCCGTCACCACCTCCTCGGGCGCTGAATTAGGCGCGATTCACGGCCAGAATCCTATCAGATCTCTGCCGAACCGGCTGAATGCCATTTCAAAAACGCCGACAGCTCCTTCTGCGACGATCGGGCCAGTTATTGACACCACGGCCGGCGCGGCGCATTGTGGGCCCTTTTTAGCGGCGGCCGCGCCGCTCTCTGCGCCCAGGTGTCAATCACGCCGCTATTGGCATTCAGCGTGCTCTCGGCGCAGAAGCGGCCATTGTGGCGCCGGATATGCAAATATTTTTGGGTGTCGTAGATTAGGGATGCGTTTGATGGTGTCGGCGGTGCCACAAAGCGAGCGGAGCTCGGCGCGCTGTTTGGAGGTGCTGCCGTGCCGGTGTTTGCCGCGGTGATACAAAGCCCAGGTGCTAACACCACCCCCCTCGGCTGGTATCGGGGGGGGGGGGAGGGGGACAGAGGGGTGATGAGTGGCCGGCCGAGCGCACAGGAGAGCGGGGTAAGTGGGGTAATGCCGGGTAATGCCGGATGATACGGGGACGAGCGGTGGGGAGACTAGACCGAGTGGCGCCGCGGCCGCTCGGCTGAGCCACTGGAGCACACTTAGCACTGAGTAGAGTACACAAACGCTGCTCTTCCACAAACCGAACACTCAGTGAGGATCGGACCTCACTATATCCGCCTCTTCAATCGTCTTTATTGTGCAGCTTCCCAAAACAAGCACAAACCGACTGAAAGTCTCGATCGACATGTTGACTGGATGTCAAATCCAGGATGAAGACCGCCTCTTACCGCAGTTCAGGTAAAACGGCACCCGGACAGGGCTGGCGTTTTACCATATTATCGTACCTTTTCGCGAGCGCAGCTTCATCCCACGATGAAACTTCTCTCGACGAGGTCTCGCTAAAAGTCAGCTCAGCTGGCCATTAAATACATAACAAACACTCCTTCATCGCAGCACTCACGTCAGTTACATAACAAATCAATAACGGCCTTCCAGTTCACCAAAGGATGAATAGGTTATAGGGGCGCGCCCGTGCCCGTGCACGTGAGGCTAGCTAGACCAGTCAGCATCACATGGAAGCACAACGGAAAATAGCCGATAAGAATTATTGCTTGATTTATTAATTTGCCGATCAGATAATTGTAAATCAGATCTGGTGTTTGTGTGTGTGATCGTGCGGCAGGCACCCGGCCTCTCCCAATTTCCATCCGAAAGCGGATGACGACCATTGGCGGGCTTCGGTCGCCTGCGTGAGCAAGGGCGCGCCCAGGTCTGTATGCAGGGGGAGTGAGTTGACAAGGGAGTTTACTCCCTTTTTGGATAGCTCAGAAGACTAGACCGAGAAAATTGATAGCCAAAGTAAGGTCGAGGTTGTGTGTGCTCTGCTAGCCGACCCGATGACGTCGCCTGGCGCCGCCGCTGGCGGACCGTATATCACCGGCGGGCCGGAGCAGATGCTGCCGTGTGTTTTATCATCATCGTCTATTACCAGTCGAGCATGTGATTGGCCGCGGCCACAATTAACTGGCCGCCGCCGGAGGGGCGTTCTGCCGCCGTGTTTGTGGGCAAAGTGAGCCGTACGGCGGCGGCCGGCTGATGTCTGTATCAGTGGCGCGGGGCGGGTGACACCGCCGCCGCCGCCGCGCCGCACAATGGGTCCCTCCGCTCCTAATGGCCGGTCGGTTCACACCACATTAATGGCGAGTCGCGGCGCCGGCACAGAGCATCCGCAGCCAACTTGTCACGCGTCCGACAATGAAATCTGGGCTGGCGCCGGCGACTATCATCGATCGACTGTTCCAGCCGTCGGGTGCTCGCTCGGGTGCGGGGCTTTCATACACCCCTGTCTGTAGCGGGAGGGTATGTGTCGGGCTTGGTACTGCCCCTGTCCGATACAGGGACGGCACTTTCTGGGTCAGTTCAGCCACGGTCAATGACTGGCCAGTGACCAATGGCCAACGGATCTGACGGTCTTCTTCTTTCGGATCTAAAGGCTGAAACTCAGGACTGTGCCTCTCTCCGCGTCATAGGAATAGGATCCTATCCGAGAAACGTTCTAGTCTGAGCCTTACATAGGAGCCCCCCTGTCTGTCATAGGAGCTGCCCTTTCTGTCATAGGAGCTCCTATGTCTGGTGGAGGCCGGGGGCGGTGCACCCCGTTCATACTGCCCGTTTTACTGCCGGTGGCGGCTGGTGATGACCCAGCGGCCCGCCGGTGATGGCCCAACCGCCCGTCGGTGATGGCTCGGGGTCCACCGATGATGGCCCGGGGTCCTCTTATTCTCTGCTCCACTCACGGACCGACCCTTTGCGGCCGGCCGATGCGGCATTGTTCGTGTTTTACTGCCGTTCGTCGAGCAGCCGAGCGCCACTGGAAGACGTGATCCGAGCGTCCCGAGACGCGTCTGTGCTCACTCCGTGGGCGTCTGGGGGCGTCCGAGAGTGTCTGGGGGAGGGGGGGGGGGGGTCTGGGCCTGGGGGCGTCCGGGGGCGTCCGGGGGCATGTCTGAAGGCATCGGGTTCAGGCACGAGCAGAGGAGAGGAAATATGAATGACAACATGGACACAGAAACAGGTAAACGAAGTACCTGTTTGTCTAACTAAAACGTCGGCGCGACCGATTGCAGACTTATCCTTCACACTGCATGGGCTGGTCTGCCAGAGATTCATAGGTACCGAACCGGTAGCACGTGCCAACAACACGTGCCAGCGGTCTCCCAGAGATCGACTGCCCGATGTGCCCGATGTATCACGACCGATGGTCGGCAGCATGATGAAACTAAGATCCTTCTTAGAGCCACACTCGTCGAGGGTCGCTCTAAGAAGGATAACAGCCGACGCGCACTGATTCTCAGTCTTCCTACCGACCAGTGTGGAGTGCCCAACACTCACCACTCCGATCAACTCATGTGGAGTGCCGGCACTCATCCACTCCTCCGTACGGCCGGCGTGGAGTGCCCGGTATCCCCTCGCTGATATGTAGTGCCGCTCTGGAGTATCGGAGTAAAGAGCCGCCTCCGTGGACCACCGCCAGTGTGGCAGTGCTGGGAACAATCGGACTCGGCTGGGCGCGGCTCAGCGGCCCGGTGGGCCACTGTGGCCGATTGTTTCGGGATGGGATCCCGCTGGGACGGCAGACCTCCCCCGGAGAGGGACACGTGGCCATGGACAGGGTTAGAACGTGCTATTTGACTGGAGTGTTTCGAGAGAAGGGAGAGTTATTGTGATAGAGAATTGTCGAGTGCTCTACAAGTCGAATCAAAACAACCGTTACCAAGTTAGTCCATGGTCTGTGTGCAAACATGATTTTGAAACTTAACTCGTCTCCTTAAAAGTGCTCGTTAGTCGTACTCTGGCTGAAATCATTGGCTAACGTTTTCATGGGGCAAAGCGGAGAGCACTGCAAAAAAAAGGAACTACCATATCAGTAAGATTGTCGTTTTTGAGGCTGCATTGGCATTGGGTGTTCTCAAATACACAATTTTATCTTTTAAATGTTTAGCCTTTTTCGTAACCAAGACATTTGAAATTTACTTAGACGAAAGAAAACTGAATTTGAGAGAATCATAAGAAATACCTATTAGTGTTTTGTCCTTCGTACTATCACATATCAGTCAGGGATTTGTAAATGAAAAAGGCATTTTGGAAACGTTTACATTGCCATAAATGCATTCTTCAACATTTCGCTAAAGCTTATCAACGAGGGCTCTACCTCCCTGTCTCATATCTATCACATATCTATCACATAGGTATGTATCATCGTCTCTGTATAATCACAAATATAAAATAACTTAATGTAAAATTTTAATTCTAATTGGGTTTCGAAGATTAATTCGCTTTTTTATTGATCCACAGCCACAGGTGCTCATAATCAACCAATAACCACCAGGGAAAAGGGGTGTCGTAATAACAGTCGATATAATTTTTAATGGGAACTAATTATCCATTAACACCCAACAGTCGGCAGTAAGATAGCCATGCATTTCCTAAGCAGCAATCAGAAAACCTTGCAGCAAGTACAGACCACAATGCACCCCGCCCACCAGCACACTAAAGGCCGCCGTCCACTGCGACGGAATTCCGTCCGGAGTCCGTCCGGAATGTCGCCGCACGCTGGCCGCATCCGGTCCGGATGCGGTCCGGATGCGGTCCGCATGCGGAGACCTAATAAATGTTTCCTATCACTTATTACCAAATAAAATATTGCAAGTAACCAGCAGCGAATACTCTTGCCATTCTAAGGAAATAATTTTTACTTACTTCATGATGATCGAGTTCCAATTCTTCGTACAATTCACAATGTTTGCCTCCGATACGGCCCCAAACCACGTCTGTTCCGGACGTTCCGGATGCGTTTTCCGCAGAAAAGTTCAACGCGTCGGACATCACTCTTCCGTCTCCGTAGCAACCGCATCCGAAACGCATGCGGAGAGCTGACGGAAAATCAACAGCTGATTGCCGTTCGGATGCGGTCCGGACGGAGCGCACACGATTTCCGTACGGACCGGATGCGCCCATAGGGTTCTGTGTTAAATTCCGTACGGACCGCACGCGTTCCGCACAGTGGACGGCGGCCTTTAGTCCCACCCCTACTGCGGCCTGCTCCCCCCCCCCCCCCCCGGCTGTTTGTTGATCCGCGGCGGCGGCCTCCATCCCGCCTCTCCCGTCACCCCTCCGCTCTCTCTCTCCCCGCTCCGGCGCTCTGTCTGCGGAGGCTCCGCCGCCGAGCGGCCGCTTCCCCTCCTCCCATTATTGCTCGCTGCGGCCGCTGTCCCTGGCGACGTCACGGGAGGGGGCGGAGCCTGTCGGCCGGCCGCGTCCCATTGGTCGATGAGCTGATGCTCCGCTGACAGGGCGGATCCGCTGTCCCCGGGACGGTCTGCCGCCGCCGGCGGCCACTTGAAGGAGGTGTGGGGTGGGGACTGGCCGCCGCCGCCGCCGCCGCCGCAGCAGCCGAGTGAATCGCCGAGCCGACCGACCTGACTTGACCTGACCCGAGCGGGCCATGCTGGCGGCCGGGGAGGAGCTGCGCAGGATGGACACTGTCTCAGCCACCGCTGAAGGTAAGTCCGCCACCCTCCGCCGTGGTGGTGGCGTGGGAGCAGCGGTCAACAGATGTTCTTTTATTTCAGGAGAATGCACTCATATCTGTTAATTTTGCATGCATGACTGCACATCACGGTTTAGGTCACTTTTAACTTTGTATGCAAATGCGAATATTTTTATTTAAGTAGCCATTTAGTCAGTCTGGACATAATCTACATAGCGTGCCCGTTATACCACTCATGTGACATGTTCACGAATGTAAATGACGTATGCCGATGTCTGGCCATAATTGCTAGGGTCCGTCGCAATATAAGGCCGTGTTGCAGCTATGCTAATCGGCGATTGCTGTCGTCTACAAAACGATAATGGGGCTGCAATTTGACTGCGCGAGTTCTACGGCGACTCGGGTGTCATTCACTCCCGAGGCAGACCGATTCCAGTTGTGCAAACATGTTCGTGATCTTGTCATCGGCTCCATAGCTTTGAAAATTTGATGAGGAATGGTTCCCGATCCACCGAAGCAGCAATCCAGTAGTTTCCTTGATTGTTCATCCGTTATAAGGTTTCTAAGTCAGGGTTAGAGCAGGAATATAGCTGTCACAAAATAGTGTCAACGGTGCTCCAGTGTCCCTTTATTTTGTTCGACATATTTCATTTTCATATTTGCTGCGTGATATGTTGCAATGAAGTTGCGTCACATAACATCAATGGATGTTTCAGTTATTCCAAACTCTCAACGCCAACATCGACATTCATTCTGGATCCAGTCTTCACTTTCTAAGCAGTTGACAGTCAACGATTCCTCCGTCATTTATCACTTCTAAACGACCGCAAATTAACTTCACTTGGCATCGGGTGGGCCTCGTGAATCAGGCCGAGCATTTAGCAGCGCTGTATCATTTGTCATTGTGGAGAAATGAAGCCACTGATCGCTCAGACAGTTTGGACGGGCAGCGGCCAGCGGGACCAACCCACTTCCGTCTCGTCTCGTCCCGTCTTTCGTCCGTCCTCCGTCCGTCCGTTCGTCCGTCTGTTTGCTTGTCCCGTCTCGTCCGGTACCGTCCGTCCCGTCCCGTCCTGTCCCGTCCCGTTCCGTCTTGTCCCGTCCTGTCCCGTCCCGTTCCGTCTTGTCCCGTCCTGTCCGTCCCTCTCGCCTCGTCCGTCTTCCATCCATCCCGTCCCGTTCCGTCCCATCCGTCCGTCCCCGTTCGTCCCGCGTCCGTCCCGTCCGTCCCGTCCGTCCCATATCGCGCCGTGTCAGTCTCAGAAAGTCAACATCGTCTTCCGCTGGTTAACGGGTCGGAGGCGACAGCGGGGCAGACCGCCAGGTGCTGTGATTCGCTGGCCGGGGCGGCAGCTTTCTACAAACATCCGAGTCCACGCTGTCGTAGATTGGCGGATATGCTGGATGACGCGAGCGGCTCTGTGGTATTGCAAAAATGTCACAGCAGGTCAGGTCGGGTCAGATTAGGAAGGTCAGCTAGTCAGTTGAGGCGAGTGTGAATTTCTTGTGAGCTGTCCAGTGTCCAGTCTCCCACCCAGCTTCTAAGTGGGTTTTGTGGTTCACGACTGTGTTAATTCATTCGGTGACTCGTAGCAGCACCGACCCCGAGTCCACGTCCTTGGCACTCGTCCTGTTCCGGCGCCCCTCCGCTCGCCGCTATAGGAATTCAAAGAAATGACGCAGGATGACGCCACCCTGCTGGAGCGGAGTGTCATAACTCGGGGGCTCGACTCACTCACTCAGTCAATTCGGCAACTCGGCTCACTTACTCAGTCAACTCAGCAACCCTACTCCTTCAGATCATTTGGAACAGGGGAGCGTAGCTCAGACCCAGGAGCTGATCCAGTCTGGATCTGGACACGACTCCAGGCGTGGACCAGTCGGAAATAATCGGATGTTTCTGCATTTGTATTTATTCTTTGGAATCCTTACTTTCTTGGGATAAGTTTTTAGATCACTACAAAATAAATGAGCCCCAATTTCAAATTTGACATTTTTGTGAGTGCCTGCTGCAGAAAACAAGAAAGTGTGCCAGTAATCTGTTTGCAATCAGCCCTATCATTGCTAAATGCTAGGCATATTGTACTTTTAAAGCATGCCTATTACTTTGTCAATGACTTAGCTATAAGTTTTCCCGGACAGTAAACTGCATGAAGCTGTTTCACTCAGTTTCAGGAATATCATTTGATAGTATAAGTACAATGTTTAGTCAACAATCTTCTACATTCCACTTGATAAGTCAAAATGGTCATGCTGAAATATTTTGGCAGCATAACGTGATGAAATGAGCTTGATATATAAGGCAATGTTCTATCAGAAGCTCCAGACATGTTAATCTCTAGTGCAGTTAAACCTGGAGTGAGTTCAACATAAGATTATGTTGCTAGCAGGCACTGCTTCATTCAATTTACTTTTGAGTCACTATCCTTCAATTTCAGGTGAGTCAAGAGAAACAATGTAATTAAAGGAAGCTGACGCATGTAAGAGAAGGAAAACATATTGACATTCAGCAACAATGTAGCTGTTGCAAACGTAGCAACTTATACTAGTGTAAAAGTTGCTACGTTGCTCGTTCGCTTCTAATAGCATTTCTGCAAGCAATGCCTTTATTCTGTAAGACTCGATTTGCGAGTAGGTATCATCAAAAACAGCCTATGATGAATTGCTTAAACTACAGTTGCAACTTTAAACATTTAAAAACGTTAAATATAATTGATAACGAGTTGTTAAAGGGACTATCCCACCTTTAACATGGGGTTTGAGTTGAGATAGCCAAGTTTGCGGCGAGGTTCAGAAACCACTATCTATCTAGGTTGCAACCCCCGCGGCCTCTTGGTGTTGAAGAAATTCGTTCCCTTCATTTGAAAATGGGCCTTGTACAAGACCCTATCTTCAACATGGAGCGACCGTTAGTGTGACGTCACCTCGTTTAGTCATTCTGATTTAAATGGGTTTGTTCGTTGAAAAATCGCTTAAAGCTTGGTCTGAACTTTGTTGTGGTGCCTACAGAGTAAACAGAATCAGCTTTATGACAGTAATGTGGCCTGGGGAAGGAGGTAATTTTGGGCTGTGACGTCACATATTTGAAAGTTTGTGTTTGGAATATGGGAAGCCTAAGATGTTTAATGAAAAATAAATGCCAGAACCGTGTTCCTGGTCATCCAATCTATAAAGTTGGGCACAATTTAACTGGTTTTAACAACATTTTAGAAGGTGGGATAGTCCCTTTAAGAGATGTGATCTGGTTATCCACTTTCAGAGGGGCTGGGCTGCCTCTTCAATTACGTTATTCGACCAGTGGTGGCTAATTGCTGTGCCCCTGTGGGAACTTTTATGCATTAACGTATATTACCATACGCAACCCAAACGCGGGTGCGTTTTGGCTGGCTTCTTTTGTTTCTGTTTCTGCTGACACAAATAATAAAATGCTTTTTGGTGAAGTCGTAATGTAGCGGCTGCGTTCAGTGCCCAATATTGCAACAAATATACATACATTCTATGACTTTTTGTCAGGCCATGACGGTATGTGTACTCTGAGGGCTTCCATGTTACTGTTAATTTTGATGATTTGCAAGCACCAGTAGCAAATGATTTAATATATCTACCTGAATTGGTATTTCACAGAACAATTTTGTAACTCCAATCTAAGCCAATTCAGACATTGCCCATTTTGTCTTCCGTTATGTAATGAAATAATACTAGCCAAAATAATTTCAAGCCTTCTTGAACACGCGTGCAGCTTATTACGGAGCGAGCGAAGCGAGCGGAGTCTTACGTAGAATAACGGAAATTTCTGAGTATGAGCGGCCGGCCGGCCGTGGTCACGATTCTGTGACGCTTATATCTCAGCAACCACTTGACCGATTTACATGCGGTAATTTTTGTAGGGTAGCTTCATTCCTTCTACCAAGTATTGGACTATTCCCGATGCATGTGGGTGACCCCTTATGCACGTGCCACGTGCAAAACGAAGAGGTGTCACTTTTGTAATTGTTGCAATATCTCGGTAACTACTTGGCCGATTGCGCTGAAAGTTGGCATGCAGGTAGGCACCCACTAGGCAATGCATATCCATGTGCCGGAGTTGGGGTGCTGCTGCACGTGCTCACGTGCAGGGGTCGATTCCAGATCTCGAGAACGGCTGGACCGATGGCGCTCAAATTTGGTACATGGCTAGGGACCGGTTAGTAGGGTGCCGTGCAAAAGTCAGTTGGGACCCATTTTGCACGTGCGCACGTGCAGAGTGCCGCTTCCAGATCTCGAGAACGGCTGGGCCGATTGTGCTCAAATTTGGCACATCGCTAGAGACCGGTTAGTAGGGTGCCGTGCACAAGTCAGCTGGAGGTACACCCTCGAAATTTCGCAGGTGCAAGGCTCACCCTCTCGCTCGCTCTGTTAGTCGCCCCAAAAGGCGTTATACTGGTTCTGTAATTATTTTCATACATTAGGCACAATAGGAAGTCGTGGCATAGTTGTCCTGACGTTGTTTGTTTTCTACTTGCTTACGGCGTTCAGCACAAGCCTTCCTACACATTTTGATTTCTCACCGCTGTGTGTTTTTAATCTTGTGACTCCGTCTTTTAGTGGGTCAAGTGCCTGTTGACGGTCTGTTGAATAAGTACAAATAAATAAAAATACCGCGCAACATCATGCGCATCTCTGTTGGTGAAAATAATGTGCTTATAGTTGACATGTGATCTTTTTTTAAAATAAGGATAGGTACAAAAAATCCCTTTAACGTGGAAGTCAGCTTGGTTTGAGATTGATAACTCTCATTCAAAAAGGTACAAAAATAAAAACGGCCACAGGGAATTTTCAAGTGGTGGTCCAGCTCGTCGTACAATAATCAGACAATAGTCACGGACAATCAGATACAGTGAATACTGTGAATATACATTTGTCATTTGAGCTATTCTCATGGTGGCTGAGCTTCGAGCGTATTGCGATTATTTAATTGTGACTGCTTCGTTACTGTAAGTCGTCTTTTCTCAACGTTTATTGTGGCATACTCATTAGCGTTCTTGCAAAATTTCTTTCCGGAAACGGAGATTAAGCGACTGTAGATGTAGTAAGCAATAACAATTCAATGAAATTTGGATTCATTCACCTTCAACATAATCAATTATAAAAATGCAAAGTTTTAACTTAGACTGCATTGCCGTTAAATATCCTGTTTATTGCTCGCGTTTTCGAACAGCACCTTAATAAGTTTATCTAGCCGACCCAGCCCTCAAAGTCACTGCGGTGCTACCGTTTGTCTGTAAAGGGTATATCAGCTGACGCCTGCGCCTTGGGACCACCGAGGAGCCCGCAGAGCTGCCTGTTTGCGGCGCACGGCGGCGCGACAGGCGACATTTGCCTCTGATGGGTGATGGCCGGGAGGGGGGGGGGGGGTATTTGTGAGATGGCCCGCCGCCGCCGGTGTCACTCAGTCCCTCCCGCGGCGGCAAACATCTGCCGTCACAGCCGCGCCGCGACACGCCGCCGGCGCGTCACAACCGTCACCTGCCGGTGACGCCTCGGCGTGACGCCGCGTGACGCCGCGTGACGCCTCGCGAGCAGACAGAGGGGTGACGGCGCAGAGCGCACCGACCGGTCCCGCGAGCGGCGGAGGGTAGAGATGAGTTAATAACGCAGCAGCTTTGATTTCAGAAAACAGATAGGAGGGTCTCGATGTCTCTTTTATGGAAATAAGGCATCCAGGTCGACTTTTATGGGGGGGGGAGGAGAGGAGGAATTAAAAAGGTGACAATTCGCTTTGACGTTTAAATTGTTCGACAAAAAGGGAACTTTGATGATTGTCTGCTGCAGTAACTGATGCAGGGCCTGAGCTCAGGCGCGTAACCACCACTGGGGACACTGGGGACCGGTCCCCAGTAACTTTTGGGTTACTGGGGACCGTCCCCAGTAAAACCGACGGCCTCCTCAATTTGTTTAGATAGCCAAAACACTTGAACAGCTACTCATTGGCCCAACAGACCGAGCGAGCCTGGAAAAAGTTCGCAGTTTGTTAGAATGGTGGCCCGAGGAACTCGAGGTGGACAACGTGTCCAGTCAGCTGCGCGTGTTCCTGTCGGGAAGACAGGTCACGTGCCTGAAGCACGCCCAGGAGGCCTCCCAAAGCTTGAGCCATGACGCTCGAGCTCTCCTCCCACAAATCGAGCAGCTGCTGTCTGCTGAGGCAGCTGATGGTGTTGCCAGCAACCTCGACTACCGCAGAACAAAGTTTCAGTGCATTGCGTAGGCTGAAAACATGGATGCTGTCTACAATGAGCCAAAGGCGTCTGTATGGAGTGGCTATACTGCATGTGCACCGTGACCGTGTGCAGGTGGTGCAGCCCACTGAGATGGCTAAGGACTTTTTGGCTCTGAACGCGTCTCGCCGCCACAATTTTAACCCTTGCCCTGGCAGGGGAGGGGGTCGATGCGACCCCCCCCCCCCCCGCCGAGTTTTTTTTTTGCGATGCGCGCCGAACTATCAGTCGGATCGTGCTAAAATTTTCGATAGCCTCTGGACATCCTTTGCGCGACTTTTGGTAAAAAAAAACATTTTCGGGTCATGTCAGGTCACCGAGCTATGGCGTCATAATAGGTATAATCCCTGACCGTTTTTGACAAAATCGTACATGCCGTAACTGGACGTGATCTCATCGACAAGAACGAAACTATTCCGTGTGCTTTATGTCAGAATTTGACTGAAAATGAATCCTTACATTGTATGTTGACCTTTCTAAGGTCAACCAAGGTTAATGACCTCGCATGTTCATACGCTGACCTCTGTAATATGAGCTGTGTTTCCTGAGGTCCTGAACCCGAATCTGTGGTTCAGTTTTCCCCCAAATGCCTTCAAAACTGTTCCTGACCTTTACAAGGTCAACCCAGGTCAATTACCTAGAATGAACTTCCACCGGGACCGTCCTCGCCGGCAGCGGGCGTGACCTCCCGTGCTCCCGGGGAATACGTCACGCCAGTAATAACTGAAATGCAGTCAACAACCTATGCATCATTTTGTTGCTAATTGGTTGAGAGACACGGTCGTGAGAGTGTCATGTGACTATCTTTCTAAGATTCGCCATATGCTAAGTAATTTGGAAGATAATAACTTTTCCCGGAAATTTGACCTTTGACCTGCTTGCCAAGCCGCGTTATGAAAAATGTCCTGCCAGTGAGAGGGTTAAGCTCTTTTTTAAGATATATTTTATTCTTAGCAATTTTCCACCCACCCAAAAACGTATCTCATCCCACATCTGAAATGAAATATACATAATATTTGGTCTTCGCGGCCTTCCATGTGGTCCCCAGTAACTTCAGACTCGTGGTTACGCGCCTGCCTGAGCTCCAAGTTTTACCTCGTTTAGAATATCGTGATTGTACTTGCTAAGTACATACTGTGCGGAAGGGATGATAATTAGTTTAGTCTGAAATCGCTGTCAATATTTGCGCGTGCCTGCACAAAGCACATGTTTACGGCCTCAGTTCAGGGTGCATAGGTTCCGATAACGTGATGAGTCTGGTTAAATTCTGGTTGAGGTTCTGCTTAAATTTAACCTAAATTGAAGCACCTCCCCATTCCGCTGCGAATTTATATATTTTCATATTTTGTGACGTCATTTAGTCGATGAAGTGAAACATTTTGTCCTTTTGGTAAGCACAGGACTTGGAGACTTCGCCCTCAAATGCTCGTTTTTCTGGCTGTTACATGCAGGCTATGCATGACCAAAGTCTTCCAAATAGTTTCAAAGCGTGTTAGCTACACATAAGTTTCAATTGGTGCATCATGCACAACACTGTGGAACCTTTCGTTACCCCGCAATCACCGTAATAAAAATGTTCCCGCTTCGTCCCAATAATCACTGGTGAGCTATGCATTTTGGCATACTTTCAGCAATTAACTGTGCAGTAGAGATTAGACCTACTATAAGGTGAAATATTGCACATTTTGGTGCCCTTCGACAGTTACTTTGAAGCGAAGTAACTAGGTCTGATTGATGGCTATCGTATTTGTAGCGCGTTGTGGGCGTGCTGAAGCATAACTCTGCGTCACGGCATCGTCGTTAATATAAAAGGTAATATTTGTCGTCTAAATCATTGAAATACCTTCCATATATTTGAGCATGAAGACGATATAACGCGGCTACCGCGTATGTTGGTGGTCGCACCGCCTCTGTCGTCGTCAATGTCAGTTATTTTTGTGCCCGTCTTTGTCATTTTCGGCATCCGCATCAAGCCATGGTGATATTGCCGGGGTCAGTGTCGATTCCGGTAACTTGGTCAGTGCTGTGCCAGTGCCAGTTTCAAAATGTCACTGCTCTGACCAGTCAGTGATCAGTTATGACACCGGTATAGGTGTCAATATCGACGGTGTCACTGTCTGTGTCGTCGTTGCTGCCAAATGCTGCCGCACGAGCGTCAGAATGGCAGCTGCAATGTCGGCGGATGTCAGTATGTCAGGTGATGTCGTATGTCAGACAGTGTCAGGTGTCAGACTGGTGTGTCTGTTGTCGGACCGTTGTGTCAGACTGGTGTGTCAGATAGAGCCTGGTTTCTGACTGGTGTGTCAGCCGGTCTCTGGTGTCAGACTGTTGTGTCAGACTGGTATCAAGCTACCCCGCAGTGTCAGGTGAGCGCTCTGTGGCGCGAGATATGCGCCGTTGTCACCGGTCCCCACTGGGATACGTCAGCGCACCGTCTATCGATTACCACTCCGGTGCGGGTCGGGGAGCCGACACCGATCACTCTCGACCGACCGTCCTCCCCTGCACCTGGGAGGTGAATACCTGACCGAGCACACACAGGCATACACACAGGGACTCAGCCTCTGACAGTGAGCTCCCTTCTGGCCGGGGTGCCACTGTGACCTCGGCTGTTAATGTTGACCTCGGCTGTGACCACGGCAGTTATCTCGCTTGGCCTTCGCTTTGACCTAGGCTGTGTCCTCCGCTCTGATCTCGCTTGACCTCGGCTGTGATCTCACCTGTGACCTCAGCAGTGACCTCTGCTGACCGTCAGACCTTCTCTGCGCTGACCATCATAACTCGGCTGTGTTGACGGCCAGACCTGTTGCTTATTGGCGACGAAAGCCGGACCACTGCCGAACATTGATTGGACTCAGAGTGAACGACGTCATTAGCTGACGTCGTTCGCCCCGATCGCTTGGTCAGATGTTCTATGAACGTCGTTCCGAACAGGATACAGATTATTCAGAGAAATTCGGAATGGTCATGCATTCTACGGTACTCGTAGCCAGCAAACCGCTGCATACAGGACAAACTTACTATGCAGGGGCGGTGGAGGCTCATCTCACAGAAATGGAGTGAGGTTAAACGGTCGTTCCTTTCACTCGAGTTCATCTGGGAATTTGTCTGAAGTTCCTATCCACAGGAGGGCGCAGTGCGCTCGCTAATTCGATTAATTCTGTTGGAAGCGTTGTCCTGACAGCTTGAAACCCTAATAACTATTGTCGGGACCACGACCACGAGATCGATATTAGGTCCCTCTGTGGTTAAAACTCTCACCAGGTCATTGGGAACGTGTCCAGGGTCACTTGGTGACCGGAACTGATCTCGAGGTCACAGGGGTCGCCTGTTCTTTGGTCATTTACCTTACCCGTCCCGGGCCTGTGTATAGCGCTCGCCGCTCGGACCCACGTGGAGCCGGCTGTAGGTCCGTTCCCAACCGGCCCCTGTGACCCGAAGCTCCGCAGCTCCGGCAGCTCCTCTGAAGTCAGGCCGCAGCTCGCCGCAAATTCCGCCAAGTTCGACTAAAGCTCGCCTGTGAACTGGGAAGGGGTCGGGCGGTGCAAAAGGTAAATTATGTAATACGTCGTTGCGGCTGCTACCTCTGCCTACACTACTGCAAGTTGTTGTTGCTGCTGCTGCTCATGCTGCTGCTGCTGATATTGCTGTTGCCGTTCTCTACTATTGTTTCTGCTACCGCTGGGGCTTCACCCACTGCAGCTAGCAACTACCTCTGCGACTGAACAGCCGGTAGCGAGGACAGACACCAATCGGCCGAGCGATACGACGCGCAGACAGAGCAGTGTTAGTTCGGGCATTAGCCGGCTGTCAGGCGGCGACAACTGCTATTTGACGTCACCGCAGACAGACAGACAGACAGACAGACAGACAGGGTGCGGCGTCCGCGGTGATGGGCTGTCACATCGGCGCCAGCAGGCTGTCCTATCTGTCGTTCCACAGCGCACTGCGCGCGAACCTCACGCGGTGAGGTGTCTCGGGGGCGATATCGGGAAGAGCTTCACCCGGGACGCAGCGCGCGATAGTCGGCGAGGAAACTAAACAGAAGACTCGTCGTCCCGTCAGTGGGTTCCCCGGGACAGACAGTGCGGTGGAGGAGCAGCGGTGGTGGCGTGACGGTGTAACGATAGTCACTGTGACGTCTTTATGGTCCGTGACGCGGCGGTCCCACGCCGCGGCTGTCCGGACCCGGCAGCTCACAGATAGCTCGTGTTTACTCTGTCTGGGAGATCCGCGAGCCTCCCTAACGCCGCGGGCACACACACAGACACACACGTGACGCTGTGTTTTATCAGCCGCTCCCCTCGCTGTATTCGGCGATTATCGACTCAGACACATCGTGTCCATTGAGCCCTGCCGTGGCAGTAACCCTTCCTCTGCACCGGCCGGGCCGCGGGCCGTCGTCTCGTTCGCCGGGACCTATTGAGCCGCAGGCAAACTCAATCACCGACGGGTGTCGTGTTGTCGGCCGACTCAATTGTGAGCCAGATAACCGCCATCTATCGCCCTACGTCAACTCGTAAATCTGCGCCCGGCTCGTCACCGCCGACGGCCCGAGACCGGCGCAGTATCGACGGCATCGACGGACGACGAACCGAACTGAGTCGGGGCCGACGGGGACGGCTGCTAAAAGTCCGGGATAACACTCAACAGTTTAAATCGGCAGTCAAAGTCTCCAGGGAGAAGAGGGTTGTGCTGAAAGGGTAAAATCAACTAGGCTGAAAGCGATTTATTGATGAGGATTAGATTTCAAAACAAGATAATGATTAACAAATGAGCTGCCAGTTACGGATTCTCAACAGATCGCCCAGATGCCATTGCAGCACTCCAATACTACAGGAGCCGAGTTCAGACATCATAGCCCACGGCTCCTGGGCCTCAGGACCGTAATGCATGTAGTATTGCTTGGCCGATGTCCGCGGGCAGCCCATATCATTGCCGTCCCGTCTTCAATCCGTTCTCGGACCGTATCCGTGCCGTACCCGGGCCAACCTCAGGCCGTACCACTGCCGTGTCGTACCTGCGTCTCACCCGAGCCGTTCTCAGGCTGCGCGGGACGGGCGTGGGACGTTGGCGGCGCGACCGCGGCGAATGCGGCTCGCCGCGCCGTGTCACCGGCGATTGTCTGCTAGACCGCGACCAACGGCGTCTTCCTGCGCGCTGCGGCCGCCGCCTGACCGGGCATTTATGACCGGCGCCGCCACTGTTTGTAAATGAGCCGACTGCGGCGGCGGAGATAACCGCTGTGTCAGCAGCGCCGTGCCGCCACCCCAGCCGCCGCGCGTCCGCTCTCAGACTCTCTCCCTCCCCTGCCAGTCCTCTCTCTCTCGGCTCTCCTCTCTGTCTTTGTCTTTGGCTCTGTCTGTCTGTCTGTCTGTCTGTCTGTCTGTCTGTCTGTCTGTCTGTCTGTCTGTCTGTCTGTCTGTCTGTCTGTCTGTCTGTCTGTCTGTCTGTCTGTCTGTCTGTCTGTCTGTCTGTCTGTCTGTCTGTCTGTCTGTCTGTCTGTCTGTCTCTCTCTCTCTCTCTCTCTCTCTCTCTCTCTCTCTCTCTCTATCTCTCTCTCTCCCTCTCCCTCTCCCTCTCTCTCTCTCTCTCTCTCTCTCTCGACTCTCCTCTCTGTCTTTGTCTTTGACTCTGTCTGTCTGTCTGTCTGTCTGTCTGTCTGTCTGTCTGTCTGTCTGTCTGTCTCTCTCTCTCTCTCTTCTCTCTCTTTTTTTTCTCTCTCTCTCTCTCCCTCTCTCTCTCCCTCCCTCCCTCCAGCTGCTTTCAGCCATCTTCCCATGCGTCTTTGGACGGTCTGTCGTAATTTGGCTTCATATGCACGTGCATCGCATGCCGCCGAAATGTTTGGTGATTTCTGCTTAGTCGGCGGCACAATATTTAACAACAATTATCCCTATTATCCCTACTGGAAGTTATTCGCACATGTTTGTGTCATTGCAACCAAAAAGTGGCAATTTACACGTCCTGCTAACAAATTCCCCGTCGCCGCTAGGCGCTTGCCTCCTCAATGAGCCTCACATTTACAGCCACAAAGACATTCAAGACAAAGCACCTGGCACGGACAATGCGGAACAGTCGTTACACATACCAGGAACTACCCTACGGTAATCCACAGACAACCCTAGCAACAGAAAACATCCCATAGAACAGTCAAAAGCCAGGGAAGCCCTGAGGGTTTGGTCATAGGTTCGAGGTCAGGCATTGGTCAGGATTAGGAGCCATCACTATAAGGGTCGCAGGAGGTCCAACGAAGCTGCTGTTTAATGACGCACAAAGTCAGTAGGTCGGCGACGCGACGCAGAAGGGATATGTGGTACGAGGGGGGAGGGAGAAGGGTGAGGAACTGGTCACTGGTCAGTGGCAGCGGGAATCCGACTGGTTATTGGTCAGTTGTGAAAGCATCCCCTAAATTGGTGGCGACGAATCTCTTCAGGTCCTTGAGCCTCTAGTTCTGCGGTATTGTGCGGCGGACCGCTTCATCCCTCCTCCCCGTCTGCGGCGCGGTGATCATCCAGCGGCCACCGTAACCGTTCTCTGTCCAATGTGTGACAGACGAGCGGCGCCGCCGACGGCTGCAGTCCCCCTTTGAGCCTCCGCCGCCGCCGTGCCGTCATGGGTGGTCCTGGGAGGAGGTGACCACCCCCGCTGACCCCCGAGCGTGACCTCCTGACCCGGCCGGACAGCGCGCTGGCCTGGGGCGGCGAGGTCAAAGTCAGGTCAAAGTCGGCGATTCGGATCCCTTTCAGAATATGTTTTGCCATAACGTGTATGTACCACGAAGGTGAGAAGGTAGACTGAGTGAGATAAATGCTGACGTGTCGGACACATCTCATCGATGATGCCCATGGATCGTGTTCAGTAACATCCGCACATTGTTTCGCTCGCGGCTCCCCCAGCTTCCCAGGACTTCGTGCCGTATCGGAGATGTGTTCTGATCTCATTACTGGTCACATCCCAGCCCGTGACCGGACCTGACCACCTGTCTGACTCAGAGCGCCGTGCCGTCTGCCCGAGTCAGTCGGCGAGTCACGCCCTGACTCAGTCGCGCCGGTGCAATCTCGCCTACTCTAGCCTCGCCGGCCGAGTTCGCACGCCGCTGCGACATTCCGGTCGGGCGGGCACCTCCGCGCCCGTCCGCCCGCTGCCGCCGCTTCTGTTTGTCCTCACAGCGTTCGTTCCCAGAGTGCCAAAATTCGGCGGATCTATCACGGCAGCTGACACGGCGTCAGCGCCGCCCGGCTGGATTAAGCGGCTCCGCTGTGTTGTAGGAGTCCCGGATAAGCTATCTATTTCGGCGGTGCGGGACCCGGTGCGCCGCCGGGCCGGTCGGACCACCAAACATGGCTCGGTGTGGACGGTTTGCTCAGCGTAATGCCGGTAGCTGAGATCAAAGCGTCAGCTCGGTCCGGCGCATTAGACTCACAGACCCAGCGACTGCAGCCCCGGCCTCCGGACAGCAGTGGTCGACCAAACAGCGAACTGCCGGTCGGCTCAGGGGCGCCGGGTTCACACACAGCTCTGAGCTGCCTCCCCTCCCTCTCTCCTGGCCTCCCGAGAGAGCCGCGGCCACAGACAGCCTGGGAACGGCCTCCGTCAGGTATGAGGAGGATATTTATGGCCCGACTGTGTACCCGCCGACTGACGTATGCAAACGCTGACCAAAATCGCAGCCCACCCATCCGACGCGCTGAGAAGACAAAACACTCGACCGATACGCCCAGGCTTCTAACGGTCTACGTGGGATAGCTGGCGTAGCGACCAGCGATAATCCGACAGAATCATTGATTCACATCTGTCCATCTTTCTTCGCTTTCTTTGGACTGGCGTCACGCGATCGTACTGAAGCGAATAATCGGCTTTTCTCCGAATGCTGACCTGACACTGTCCTATTATCTGAGGGTGATCCAAGGAACCTAACGTTATGAAGGCTCGATGGCCATGGTTGGCTCGGGATGACCCAGCCTAGCCGTGTCCATCGTGGACAGCAGAGCAACTAAACTAAAGTGAGCTCGCTCAAAATTTCAGGTATAGGGACTCAGGTTGACTCAGACTGGCAAAAAAGCCCCAGTTGTCTGAAAAGATCCCGGGTAAGGCCCGCGCTATACATTCAAATGACTCGGGTGTGACTGTGACTAGAGAAACACAGCACCTGGCGTCCTGACGTGTCTGGGAACGCTGCGCACCTCCGTCACAGATTGTTGCCAAACCGAGCCGCGCTGCCCGCCGAGGATGCACGCTCACGGCCCGCGGCGGCGCGTCTGCCGTGACTCAGAGGGTCCACCAGACGGGGCGCTCCCATTGTTGGCGCCGGTCGGCTCAGACGCGGTGTCGCCGAGCTCCGAGAAGAGGTCGACTGTACTGGAGAGCACGTCTCGACGGTGGCTGTGACGTCACTCAGGTGCAGGACATCCCCATGAGTCGGAGTTGTTCGCAAAATGACCAATTGACCAGGTATGAGGTGTTTCAAGACTTTCGACTTGAAACTGAGTTACCTGCATGTTTGAGCCTTCGTCCTATGGCTTATTTTCATTGTAATGAAATTGTACTGTAATGAACAAGCAATTAGATAAAACTATGGGTATACCAAAGTAAGTCAGACACGCAACTTTTAGCGTGTGCCGTTCAAATTCAAGGCCTCGCCGCATGCAGCCACGGCCCCTCCCCGCCGGCCGCCGGGCCCGTCGCCCCGTCCCGGTAACACAAACAAATGGACACGCGTCCGACCCATGGCCGCTGCCGTTAGTCGGTACCTGACGTGACAATTCGCCGCTCAACCTGCTCGCCCCGGCTCGTTAGGCGCGAGCCTCCTTTCCGTGGCCGGCAGGGATTACATGCGGGCACGCGGCCGGCGCGCCGTCCGCCGGTAGGGATTCCTAATGGCTGATGGGCCGAGGGCACGTGACACGGGTCGCGGCGCCGGCCGCAGGGCCCAGCTCGTGTAAGTAACGACTCCGCGTGACGGCCGGCAGCCGAGGACAATGTCTTTGGTGCATGCCCGCGGGGCGTATCTGGAGCAGGTAATGAGGTTTGCAGACGGGTGGCGGCGGGCGCGTCGTGGCAGTGATTCGGCCAACTGTGTTCTATTGTCCGACGAAAAGCCGGCAACGATGCAGGTCTAGGGAAGGAGGAAGAGGGCTGGGGAGAAAGGAGCTAAGAAGGCTGAAGGAGAAAGATAGGAAACACGAAATATTAATGGTAAGATGAATATTGCAGTCTATGCTTTGTGAGCGCTGAGGCCTCTTGCACCAAAATCCTCTTGCACCAATGCTTGGAATATTTTGCATCGTATACCCAGTCCAAGTCTCAAATGTAACAATTTGCGTGCAAAATTTAGCAAGCACATGTAAGATTATGTATTGGGCTATTGCAAACAAATTTACCACCGTTAAATTAGCTTATCCTGAAACCGGTTTTTCGATTTTACCTAGCTAGGTAGTTTGGTGCAAGAGGCCTCTGCACGAGAATTTGACGAATAGAGGGCACATTTCTTTTTAATGTTAGTCCAATCACCCAGGGTCTACAATTCGGTTAAAAATTTCAAACTCGTTAAAAAAAACAGCAATAGCTTATATCGCCTACGGTCTGGCTATAAACATATCAACATGAGAGGCTATTTTTCACTGCATCAGACCCGCATAGACTTGAACGTTGCATCATAATCAGCGTTATCTTGATTCTACAGCAATCGTTTGTTTGACACGCTTTCACCACCTGATAGTCCCGTGTTGAACGTAGACAAATCTCTCAGCTGACTTTCCAGCACGTTTCCGCTAATCTGTCGCTTTTGTGTCATCCGGTTTTCGCAGATATCCGTTAAGCTCTGTTTGAACACCGGTCCATCAGTCACGCTGTGCCTCGAGAAACTCATCATATTATTATTTCGTCTCCAAATTATCCACAGGATACTGGATACCTGGCGATTACGTCGGCTCGTGTGCTGATCTATTCCGACACCGATCCCCACGTCATCGATCGAGTTCCACATCTGACGTGACCCACCATGTATGTACCCTGGAGGGTTCGATGACGGCTCCAGGCCACGGTCGGAAGTCGCCCCTCGGTCCCGCGTTGCTCCAGTTATTGGTCGGTTGGTCAGCGAGGCCGGTCTGCATCATAGACCCAATCGGCTTCTGATTTAGTGTCGGACAGCGGACCACCATCTGCCAGTTACGCTCGAAATGACCGCTTACTGCTGTCAATGATCACCACCAATTAACCGCAGCACAGTTTTACATCCAATAATTACCGCGCCTCAGGATAGGTGCTGCTTATTAAAGAAGAATATTGTCCCTCGGCGGATCATACTTTAATCCAAGCGCGGTGCGCAGAGGAGGGCCCGTTCCAGCCCTAATGCTCCCGCCAGAGTTATCGTCCCCGTTTCTGGCCTCTTTCCCCTTCCTCGCAAATTAATTGAACATATGATCTCTGTTAATCACAGGCTTACGACATTAAATCACGCGCTGCTGACAAATCGGCGCACTGCGCCAAACATGGCGCGGCAGTGTGGCGAGCAGTGGCGCGCGTGCGACACAAGTGGCGCGGTAAATCTGGGGTGCGCCGCCGTCGACGTTGCCGCGTGACGACGCTGTATTACAGTGCTGAGCAATTAGTGGCGAGGAGCGGGCAGCGAGGCACACGCGCCGCGATTACCGACCCTGTGTCAACAGAGTGTCACGCTCCCTCCGTGTCAGGCCGGCTGACACGGGGCTGACATCCCCACCCCCTCCTCCGGCTACGGTCGGGGACTGTCGACTCCGACAGCGCCTCGAACCCCTTCGCGCGCAGCGAGCGACGGCGACCTATTGTGGCGGTCACCAGCCGCGACTTGCAGTCAATACCTCCAATAATGCAGTCACATTTCGATGATGAGCCAAGCCACCGGCGAAAAAACTCGCATCAATATTGCAAAGGTGCGCGTTTTGAGCAGCGGCCAATGCGGCCATCAATATTCGTCGCCGGGGCCCATCGGGCTGTTTCATTATCAGTAATATGAGCGGAGCGCCGTTGGGCCGGCCGCCGGTGGCAATAGGCCTCACGAGTGACAATTGAGCGCATGCATTGTTGATGGGGTTAGACAGGCGCGGTGACCGAACACACTGCACGGTGGACCGGCGGGCCGCGCTGACGGCCCGCCCGGTCCGGAGCTCGGCGCGCACAAACACGGCCGACCCGGCCCCACTGCGCCGCCGGAACGGACTCAATGAATCAAACCGAGCGGCGAGCGTCGTTTAATTCCGGAACGATTGGTCATTTGGCAATTGACTGCGAGTGTCGGCGGGGCGGCGATTGCACGGCAGGGCGGAGGGGATGGCAGGGTCGCAGCTGAACCGGTTATTAAAGGAGCCTCGCAGCCTGTTTTAATGGTAGCATGGGCGTGGAGACTGATTGGAGCGGACTTCTGTATCGGCAAAGGAGGCATTCATAGTGATGTGACCGCATCAACGATGTAAAACAATGACGACTCATTTGTTTATGACCTATTTGGCCCATTTAATAAGCGGCGAGTGAAATATGTTTAGGAGCATACAAATTGCCCTTATCAATGCCTAAGCGTAAGCAGCATTGCAAAATGGAACTATAGCATCCTTTTAACCGTTGACGTATTGATATGAATAATGACAAAACATATTCCTGGGATCCTCTGACCTAACTAGCGCCCTTTGACCCGGTATTCCTAGGCTCTGTGACCTGACCGGCCGCTGTATACCTCAGTATCTCAATGCCCGTGACCTGACCTGGCACCCCGTCTCTTTCAGCTGCCGACGGCCGAGGGACAGGGGACGACTCGTGTGACCTGACCGACCTCTCTGAGGCCACCACCGACAACTACCATTCCACGGAGGAGGAGGATGGCCGCGAGATCTCCCGCACCAACGGATCGGTGAGTGACACTGGGTTTCGGGAGGAAGTTTGGAGTTTTTCTGGAGTTTTCCGGGTGTTTGTAGGGAGTATGCCGGGAGTTTATCGGGAGTTTGTCGGGACTCGCTGCACAAAGACTCCTGCATAGCTAGGTCGACCCTGGATGTTGCGGAATATTAAGTGGCGTTGCTTGGTAATCGCCCCCTCATATAATACCAGGATATTGGAACGCGTAAGAAGTGAATCCAATCAAATGCCTACCGCAAGATGGGTTTATACGACTGTAAAAATAATCCATTAGCTCATTTGACAATCAACCCATTGACATATATCCAGGAACTGGTAGCAACGCCAACGGCATTCGATACCTATAAATAGTCGCGATTCCAGAAAACTAGTTACTAGCGTTAACCAACTCTGGGCGGTTTGGTTCATTCACCTCAGCCATCTACATATCCCGCAACCACTCCTACCTTGAACCCCCAACTGCAATCTCCTGCTTTTTAGCTCAAAACTCATGGATACTGGACTGTTCCCACCTCCCATCTCCCGACATCTATCCAAATCTATGCCTGATCTCAGTGTTCACACAGTCCCGGTACCTATCTATCCACCATCTACATATATCTAACCTCTTAGGCACCCAGCTTCTACATCCCAGCCCGGCAGTCGGCGCCCTCTCTGTCCTCTCGAGTCTCGACCTCCTCTCACATCATCATGTATATGTAATATATGCGACCTCACTCTCCGGCGGAGACTCGGTCACCACTTGTGCACCTGCTCGTGTCACATGACATGTTAGCTGGCTACCCGATCCACCTGCCCCGCCCCCCGCCGGCACGGTGAAATGAAAACAATGCCGAGCTGATGTCACGGGGGTGACCGCACTGACGGACACTGGTATGTCAGAGGGGGCGGTGGGTGGGGGTTCATGATGTTCTAGGAACGAACTGTAGCCTGCATTTGATCTGTTATCCAACTGTAAATGGGGTCGGAAGCGCTGATTCAGGCCTCATCTACCACCAGTTGTCTGTCGTGATGGTGCATGAAGCGACGAGGTCTGTGATAATCTCTGTGGGGCCTGCCGCGACCCGGCTGACCTGTGACCTGTGACCTGGCACAGGTACCGGCGCCGGCTCGCTACCTGCACCAGCTGCACCTGGCCATGACCTCGATCCCAGCCGAGCTGGAGGTGCGCGCCAGTGGCCAGACCGGCGGTGGACAGGGCGTCTGGACCCGGCTGAGGGTGGAGGCCGGCCGCCGCTTCGGACCCTTCCTCGGCAACTGGACCACACAGCCGGTCCACGAACAGTTCGCGTGGGAGGTGAGTCACAGATGGCATGGGGAGGACAGCGAGCCCACCTGAGTCCTCAGACTGCTGAGTTGAGTCATCAGACTGCTGGACTGAGCCCCCAGACGACCAAGGAGTACAGAGAGCCCACCTGGAATCCGCTTCACGACATACCGCTACCCGCCGCTACCGGCCATTGGTGCTCGATTTCCATCGAAACATGAACAAAACAAAATCGCATAAGTTATTTGCTCCGGGCGCCAAAAGCTGGTAGCGGCGGAGAGCAGTGTGCCTTATAACAGACCCCTGAACAGACCCTCCTGAAGAGTCTTGTGGTACACTGCTGCTCGGCAGAGCTCGGCGGATCGACAGAGCTCTGGCATGTGTTTCCCCGACTGTCAGAGCAGCGTGCCGGGGCCGCCCCGTCCCGGGCCGCCGGCCGAGCGTCCGACCCCCACTGCAGCTAATCACTGGCGGCGGAATAGCGCCGCGCCGCCCGGCCGGCCGCGCGCCTGACGATGACACGTCGCCGATGAAAGAAATGAATTTATAAACATGTCGGCAGCAGCGGCGGCCGCCCTCACGGCGCTCCTCCGAGCGACTCGTCTCTGCTCTCTCTGCTCTCTCTGCTCTCTCCCCGCTCTGTCGTCTCTACCCGGTCCGGTGGGGCTCGATCAAATATCTGGATCCGTCTCGATCGGAGCCATCAGCGCCGTCGGCCCCGATGGACGCCGTCGCTGCCGACGATCGCAGCCGTCGGCGTCGACGATCGTCGGCAGGCGACAAAGTGCCGGGTGATTCGGGAGCGCGGCCGATGCCGCCGCTCGCCGGCGGCAGCCAGTTTAATAAGCTATCTGCGCCAGCTGGCGAGTGATGGATCGACGCGCCTCGTGTCGACACGGATAATAAAACGGCATTCAAAGTGATATCGTGTAGAGATAGTGTGTCGGAGCATCTGGCGCCGCGGGAAGGGGAGAGGAGTGAGAAGGAGAGGGAGGGAGGGAGGGAGGAGAAGGCCAGGCAGGACCGTTCGTTACTGATGTATTGTGCGCGCGGAGGCAGACTGCTCGCCAGCCGATCTGAGAAGACTGGAAATTCCTCACGGTAGTTCACCGGGAAACGTCGTTTTGTTGAGAGGAATTATAGGCTGCGCTGTGGGACACCAGAAGGAAGAAGATGGATGTTTTTATACCGTTTCTGAGCCCATGGAAGAACGGGACTGCAGCTCTCACGCGTTTGACAGTGTAGACTGTAGATCCCCGCTGACCAACTACATATGGCGGCATCCGCGTTCTAGGATTAGCACATGCCCCATCCACCATTTTTCGCGTGCTCGTCATGCGGAAGCAGGGTATCTGTCGATGTCTTCAAATATTTTGATTCCGCATATTTTCCAAACGCTGAACCATCCGTTCATCAATAACCTCGAGTCTCGTGACTCTTCCCGATTTATCCGTCAGATCATAACTCTGAGTATTGACTCTCCATCATTTATCGACTCGATCTCGAGTCTCTGACCCTCCGTCCATCCGTCACCGTCTGTCCGTCTTGACGTCTCCGTGTGCGGTGACCTGACCTCCGCCCCCTGCGGCCATCACCTGTCGGTCACCGCGGTCCGAGGGGTCGACCTCACAGACGGGAGGAGGCCGGCGAGGACGGCCGACCGCCTGCCACCTCTCGTTAGCGCAGACGCTCTAATGATGCCGCCGACTCGTCGGCACGTGGTTGCAGACCGTTTAATCATCCCTGGCGTCATTACTCACACCTCAAAGGGACGTTTTGTGGCGGCTACCGCGCTGACGGACAAACCCCAAATAGACGTCCAGTCGACCGCGCGGCACCGAGCGGCGGCGGCGGCGGCAGCGCGCAGAGGGAGGCTGTGCGCGGCGGTAGAGTTCCTTGGACACATCATCAATAATGACCCATCACCGACTGAGGTTACCGCCTCCCTCCTCTCTCTTTCTTCGACCGGGGGAGACGGCGTCGGCTCCTTTGACAGGGGCGCCTTTGGTGTCCAGCGCTCACCGCTCATAAACGCCAACCACCGGCGGCTGAGGTGACAATAGGACAGTGGCGGCGACCGGAACCCCGGCCCCGGCCTCGGCCCCTCCTCTCCCTGCCGCACGCACCTTCAGGAGCGGTGAGACGGCGCAGATGGAAGGTGAACGGATTACGCTGACAAAGTGGGTGGTCATCCTGGTAAGGGATGAGTAACCGAGTAGAAACCGGCTCGTATTCCACGAAGCTCAATACCGGGTAGGGGAGAGTGGGGCAAAGCGGCCACCCGGGGCAAAGCGGCCATCCATCGTTTTAGCCCTCCACAGCTGGCGTCAGTTCCAATTTATGATTTCCAATTATACTTCTCTTTGCGGTCGTTCGAATGAGCCAGACCGGGGTTTCAGGCCCATCGCCATTGTTCTGTGAAACACGGAAAAGCATTTCTTGCCAGGTTACCAATTATGTTTACAATTTTTAAATGTTATTTTATTCCATAACCGTTTGGAATTTTTATAAGCGTTTTTGTCCATGCATTGCGTGGTTATCGTACATGCCTTCTACCAATTTTAATGCTTTTTACCCCACTAATAGCTGAGCTGGAATATTTTTATCTCGGACGGTATGCGCGGGGCAAAGCGGCCGGGGCAAAGTGGCCAGCCCCCAATTGGCCATAAGTTGTTTCCATCTGGATAAAAACATTATTTATATTCAAATGTGTCGTCATGCATTCATCTTGGCCACTTTTCGGTTACATGAGTTACCAAATTATGCAATTAAATGTTTTTTCAAGAAAATTCTTTCTTTGTTTAGCAATAGGTGGGAAGATAACAAAGTAAACATCCATCTTCCCTTAAATCTTGTCACCATCAAATACCCTAGTCGTGCATGAGGCAACTATTCTGTTTCTCATATCGGGACTTGAGAAGTCGCCAGTGGCCGCTTTGCCTCAGGGATGGGGCAAAGTGGCCAATATGCTAAAGGTTTAAAGTTTTGTCAATATCTCCCATATGTGAACGCCTTTGGAAATGAAACGCAGTTGGAATAAAAGACAATTTAATAGGGATCACATTGGTATAGAAAGAATCTTTCCAAGTTTAAAAATCAAGCGTCGGCATCGTTAGAAACGTTAGGGTGGCCGCTTTGCCCCACTCTCCCCTACAGGGAGAGTCCCTCTAAAAAGGGAACTCAACCTTCTGCACGCAACTAATGCTGTACTTAAATTTATCTTCAGATTGCAGGCAAATAGAACATGCTGCGCCTGGTAGTGAGTTGAGGCTTTAAGACTTTCACATACAGGCCATGTTTTACGCCTGACGGGACGTACCCTGAGTTGGGTCGAACGGAGCGCAGCTGAATGGGTCAGCCGAACGCGTGAACACCTCTCCAGGTAGGCGCCGGAAACCGCTGGTAGCGAGAAGCCCCAGCGTCGGCCGGGATCGTTCACACAAAGACACCCGAGTACAATGTGCGTCCATTGATGAGATAGCCGCTCGGCTCACCCCGCTCGTCCTCCGGCGTGGCGGAGGTGACAATTTTACCACTTCATAAAATTCCGCAGCGCCGCGCCGCTCGCCAATAATGGGCGAAATATGTAAACCGCGCGGCTCGCCGCTCGGCTCATTACGAGCCACATTGTGGCGTTTTCAGGAAAACTGTTACACACGATTTACGGTCTGTCGAGCGCGCCGGCTGAAAAGATTCCCCTCAATTACGGAAGATCGCCGGCTCTGAATGATCCCTTTGAACGGCGTGGGACAGCCGGTCGGTCGGCCGTACCCCCTCGGCCCCCTTTTTGTGCCGGCGCCGCGCGGCCGAAGGGCGTACGAGACGTCATCATTAGTGGCACCTTTCAGGAGCGCGCTGCGCCGCCCGCTCAAAAGATAGAAACCATACGATTTCTGGAAATGATTTCGGCGCGGGCACAAAGCGTCTGGCGGCGGCGCGCGGAGAGGAGGGGAGCCGAGAGGCGCAGACGGTGGGTCTCTGTCGCACGGCGGGCGGTCCGGCCGGCCGACCGCTGAGTGCCCGGCGTCCGTCACCCCGCCGGGGCCGTCGGCCGACTCACTGCGCACTGTCCTCCAGCGGTGAGGCTGTGTTCCGCTCCACTGCCGCGGCGCAAACCATGGTCCCATCTGACAGACCCGTGCCAAGAGGTGCGTCCGGCGCCGCCGCGGACCGCCACCCCATCCGAGACTCCCAATTACCGCGGTCGGCCGTGTTTGCTGGCGCGCGCTGAGACGCCTGGATAAATAAATACACCGCCCGGCACACTCGACAACAGAGCGGGCCGCCGCCGCGCCGAGATAAGGCCAATCGCCGCCGACCACTGCCGAGATTAAGGGTAACAAAGCCACTGGAAAGGCAATAATGTCACGTTCTGTTCTGGCGAGTTTCGCCGAGTTGGCGCCCGGTTTCGTCCGTGTCACTAGCGACGGCTTCCAGCTGTGACGAACCGCTGCACCAGGTGATTAAAAGCCGCGGCGACGAGCAAAAACTGCTCGATGTGCTGTTTATTCTGCTGAAACAAGCCGACGCGGACGGTGACGGGGAAACTTCAAACGAAGCTGGCCCGGTGTTTGGTCAGCGCACGGCCGAAAACAGCCCGGCTGCCGCGCGATGGCCGACGACCTGACGTGCACGGGTTCGGCCGGCTGGGGAGGTGTGAAGACTCCGCGACCCCTCCCAGCAACTCGGCAGTCAATGTATCGAGTATCAACTCAACTGCCCTCATATTGCATATGCGCTATGTCTGACTCGAATTCGCAGCGTTTGGTGACCCGTGTGCTAAGGCTAGATCAGACCCAATTTGATTTCACTTTTCAGCATTTTCATTGAGCATTGATGAAAAAGTTTGCTAAATGAAACGTTGATCTCGACTAATTACAATTCAATTCTTGTAGGCGGGGAAGAAATAAAGTAGTAAAATTGCTTGCAATAGGTGATGAAACATCAGCCATCGCCTCTTGCAAAGCCTAATCTGGATGTAATTCCCATCCCTGGCTCAACCCCTCGCTCTGTCCCGACCCGACTCTGATGCAGCTGTCGCTCCGGCGCCCCGCGGCGGCAAATATGCCATCTCTCCCCGATCCCTGTCCGATCAGAATCGGCTCGTCCCTCTGATCAGAATCGTCGTGTCTCAGCACCCCGCCGGCTCCGTCAGCGGTGTTGTCTCAGCACCTCGGGAGGCCAGGAGGCTGGTGCCGTCCGATTCAGATGCACAATGTCGGCGCCGCGGGGAGATGGAACCAGAACGATTGTGCCCCGGGCTAATCGTCGACGGGGGCTGGGGGGAGGAGGGATTGACGGTCACGCCACCGGCTCTCCGCTGGGAGAAGAGAGCGACGGGAGAGGAGAGGAGAGGGAATGCTCGTGAATGAGAATGGGAGATAACTACAAAGGCAGAAGCTAGATAAGCAATATGTAATCCGAAATTTTCAGTTTGATAACTAGTTAGTTAGAGGACATTTTTGTGCAATTAAATTTGAAGAGCGTTTAAATGTCTTATGAAGATAGAACAATAATATTCTTCACAAATTCAAATACATTATTGCGAAGATTCACTTTACAGAACAGGAGCAGCTATATTTCGTTTAAAGTTTTTTAAGCTATGTTTCGCTATATAGAATTGGGAACAACCATTGTAATGAGCAGCTTTCAGACCCATCTGCAGTCTGCACCTAAGCATTCTTGCTATTCCCACACCCCAGTGCTGCCGTGTCAGCTCTGATTGTTTGCTATGGTTGCTATATCAGGTGCAGCGATCGCCCTGTGCGGTGTGCGTGCGTGGCGACCATCGTCCGACGGTAATGGCAAATCGCCTTTTAATTGCGCGCCCACCACCGATGTCAGTATATGCCAGCGGCCGGGCGTCCTCACGCTATAGGACAATGCCGCGGCGTATCACTCACAGAATACCAGCGAGCGACGGGTCCTATGTGCTGACACACGACCATGACACCGCCCCGGCCCTGACACTCGTCCTGACACGGTCCCGCGGGGCTCATCGGTAGAGCGTCAGCGAGGGGTGCGAAGCGCCGGGGCGGGTTACGAGCCGCCAGCGCGCTGACTAATTGCCGAAATTAGCCGGTCAATGATGCGTGTCTCGCGTCGCCGCGCTGTCTGGCCCTCCGGGGATGAAGACCGATCCCCCAGTGGCGCACCCCCAGGGGGTCCGGGGGAGGGGTGTCACAGGGGTCGGCACCGGCCCGGCGTGGGAGCCAGCGTGGGCGAGAAAAAAATTCAAACAGGTTGTTGATTGATGAAGCGTGATGCTGTCGGGGGAGATACAGGCAGCGGTCAACGGAGACGCACTGAAACAAGTGGGACCTCTGGCCACCCGCTGCGTGCACTGATCACGTTTCACCATCGGTTTAGGGGAGGCGGCAGAACTTTGGAAGTCACCCACCTACGTTTGAAGGTAGATCCGTAAATCACATTTCTTTCAGCCCAGAGCCAAATGTTTCGCTTTTGATAATCCTTTTTCAGCACATAAATATACAGTGCACCATTCTTTGGACCTTTTTCGGCGAGGCAATCGAAGTTATATTTCATACAATTGCATCGCAGAAAAGGAATAAAAATAAACCAGGCATTAGCTTTTGCGTATGCTTTGATTACAAGTATCTGTCTGTACAATAGCCCCATTCTCATCACATTCCAGTTTTCGGCAGCATTGCGAGCAGGTCGCCGCCGCTGTTGACGCGTGCTGTTGCCACCCAATGCTCCCACCCCCGGTAGGTGTGGCCGTGTGATTGGGTGCGCGACACGGCACTGGCGCCCCATTACACTGCGTCAATAGTGGCGCGCGCCGTAATAGCCGGCCACCGTAATGGCTATCTGCGGTCCGGGCAGGTCTCGTGTCACAGCCCGATCAAATATGGATGCGGCGCGAGCGGGCCGGCGTACCGCGCGTGTCAGGTCACCGGGCCAATCGGCGCCCAGTCGGCGCCGGTCCCGCGGGAGATGGTGCCGTGTGCCGGTGTCCGCTACCGGCGCCCGTTCGTCCGCAATCGGCGTCCGCTGCTGGCCATTCGCTGTCCGTCGCCCACAGGGGAGACACTGAAGGTGTTCAACTACAAGTCGGTACAGCAACAATTGCAGGCGACCAGCCTGCTTCTTTGAAGCTTACGTTTCGTTTCGAGCATTTTACTTATTGGAAAGCTGTTTGATGGATTTGAAGCTCGCAAATCCATAGGAAGAAATCGAACTTTGACATAACTGCAGAACGAAGCGAGACATTATCATAAACCATACCCAGCCCTATAATATATCGTTAGTAACTACTGCTGTGGCCGTTGGATGAGCCCAATCTGAATATATGGACAGAACCTATCCTTATCCATCTCCTTTCTGCCCCTGCCGAACACCAATGTCACTGCTACCTGAGAGCACGGCAGACCGGCGGCGGATCGCGTGTGGTCGGAGTCTGATACCTGTCGTTCAATAAGGGGCCAGCGGCAGCCTGGAGCGGTCGGAGGGCACAGCTGGCGGTCAGGGGCGGTACGGACACGTGTCCGCCGTGTCCCCTGGCGTGTCCGCGAGCAGTTGGTGTCCGGAAGCGCTGCCGGTGTAGCTGGGCCGAGCGGCGGCCCGGCGCGCGCTGATGGTCCTGACACGGGCCGGCCGCCGATCCCCGTCCCTCTAACGGCGCTAACGGAAGCCGGAAAGACATCGATTCGGCGGTAATGGGCCGCTCCCGGCGGGCCGCTGGGTGGCCGGGATAATTTGATACACATTATGTGTTATTATACGACACCGAGGAATTTGGGGCCAGTAATTTGACAATGATTCATAATCAGCTTGCAGAATGGGCACGTGCAAATTTTGGATAGGGCATTATCGCGTCAAGTGCCTCACATCAACACCAAGATCAATAACGCTTGGTGAAGGCTCGCAACCCTTGTAACACTGCAATGCGTTTAAAATTATTTCACCATAAATCGGACTAAGAAAGTTAGCACTTCCTAAAGATAAAACTATGACTAAAAAGCTAAAAAATGTTTCACCTGTTCTTTGTCGCTCGAGCGTAGCTCCTTACAGGCTTTACATTACGACGATGTCAGCGTTTGGATCGGGCGGAAGTGGAGTTTCGAGCCGGATTGCCAGTTTCACCGGCGATAGTGACACATGTGTGACACCCGCCCAAACCCAATTTCCGCACAAGCGTGTGCTAACACCGGGCTGAGACAACTCGACGTCACTTCCCGCGGTCGGCGGCGGCGTCACCGTCGGCGTCAGAGACGTCATCGGCGGCCGGCCGGGGACAATTTGCCGCGTCACTTCCCGGCGGCGCTGGCGGCTCGCCGTCTGATCTCGCAGATCACACAGACACACAGGCAGACGCGAGCTGTTCACCAATGTACACGACCGATAGAGGCCACAGAGGCACCGCCGCCTCCGCCGCTGCGCCGCCGCCCGCGCCGCGCCGCTATTAAACAATGATCTAAGCCGGTAGTCAACAGCCCAGTGCGGTTTGCCGCTCTTCGGACTAACATCTCGGCTTCGCTGGGATACACAGATACACACAAACACGCCGACAAACACAGACAAACAGTGCGCGGCGCGCGCGGACGTCGGCCGAGGAAGACAGACACATGGGAGAGCGCGTGGGCTTGAGGGAGAAGGAGGGACGGAGAGTCACTGGAGAGGTCAGCGAAACGCTAGACGGTATAGGAGATAGGCAATACGCAGCAGCCACCGACAAAGGGATGCAAACTCGGCAAATATTGACGCCAGACAAACAACACCGGTTCGTCAGGTCTGTGACGAACACCGCGAGATTCTGCTAAATGAAGACTCAAGGCAATCGGCACCGTTTCCTGCCGACTCACACGTCCTTGAAGAGTGTCTTCTCCGAGTTCTCACTTCTCAGTATCCATGTCCTCAGCACTGACCGGGCCGCTGATAAGTCTAACATCCGCCCTCTCATCGTCTGCCCCGTCCTGTCTTTTTCGAGACATGGTGGTAAATTTGAACACACCTGGCAGTGTGACCTGTCAAGGGGCTGCCTTAGCGTTGAAGCTGGCAAAGCAGACCGAGGTATGTAAACGCCGCACTACCAGACTCAGACGGCCAGGCCCAGTTTCCCCTGTGCGCGCGCACGTGTGTGTGTGTGTGTGTGTCGGTGTGTATGCAGGATGATTGGACTGGTTCAAACAGCCTGAGGAGCTCTCCATTCAGTCTCGACCCTCCCCCGAGCTCGTAGCTCCGACCGCCGGCGGCCTCCGGCAGTTTGCCAGCCGGCGGCCAAGAATGAATCGGCAAAACAGTCTATGTGGACGGAACGCACCGCGAACTGCGCCGACTTGTGAGAAACCGCAGTCATGTTTGAACTGCGGTTAATGGGCCTCGGAGTGGTGCAGCTCGGGATGTTCTAAAGGCTGCATATTCAGCACGGTACCGTTTGATAAGTCTGAGCTTATATCACCCGGCAGTAAAGCATTGCTGATATACTGCATTCGGAGTTAGATAGTGCCCGGTTAGCCCCCGTTCATCCCTGTAATCCCTCGGTCGCGGCGTCTGCCACTCCCCGTCTGGCCTACCCGGGGTTAGGGGGACCGTCGCCTCGGCGGGAGAGCCGCCAGGGCGGGGGCGGGGGCGGGGGCGGGGGCGGCGGTGATTATACGCTAATCAGTGTCTGATGATGTGCACAGTGTGCAGTGGCGGCCATAAACGGCCGGCAGATGGGCTAGATAGCGGCCGGTGGCGCCACTCGACAGATATCGCCGCCACGGCCTGACACCGTGACCGTGTGTGTGACGGCGCGGCGCCGACGATTAGCGCACGAGAGCCGCGCAAACAGATAGAGCTGATGGACCGCAGATGGTGGCGGCAGCGGAGCATCTGCCGTGGGCGGCGGTCGGCTGGGTCAAAGTAAAATCAGTAGCCATGCGGCTCGGGATGATCCGCGGCCATCGCAGTCACCAGCGCTATGTCGTCAAGAGATCTTCAAGGGGGCTGTCTACAATGTGATCTGCCTCTAAGCCCCGAAAGTGCTTCAGCCCATCGCCTGTGATAGCCGATAGCACATCGGGAGCTAGCTATACAGCCAGGCTTCAGGGGATATGACACACCCGGCGGCAACTTCAAAAGCCTCATCGTGGTTTGTACTTGGCAGATTCGCTAGCCGGCCAAGACTGCGGGCTTTCCGGCGTCCGACTGTGCCGCATAAGGGCGACATTGCTTCTGCAGAATCTGTTGACACTGGTTTATGTCATCCGTTCCTGCGGCGCTGGTTATCGCGGCACGACAGGGTCCTTCTATACCTAGTCTTGTGTCTCCGCCGTGTGAACGGAAGGACGATGATGCGGACAGCTGTCTGTGTTTGTTCGGTCGCGTCGGCGTGTTCTGTTCTCAGAGGCCTGTATCACTACGCACACGAGATCGACGTCATCTCGGGATTTCTACGAAGATGTTTCCCAGATGTTCAGCCAGACGGTGAACAAGCCGGTCGGGCAAGCCGCTGCGTAAAGCAGACATCGATTCTCTTCTGTTGATTGTGTTTTCTTTGATCGATACTACACGCTGCTCAGATATCATTGAGGAGGCCGCCAAGCTACCGATCCCTTCTCTGAGTGATGACTCTGGCCCATAGTGAGACGGCCAGCCCGGGTCCACCGCTGACACCCAGCAGAGTCTCTCACCGTCCGGTGTCTGTGACGGCGGCGGTCGCTTTGTACCGCTCCGCCGGTGCCGGTCCGGCTGGCGTTCAAATATTGACGCGCGGCGACTCGGAGAGGCGGTCAGAGACAGTTCGCGGGCCGGCCGCGCGACGAGTTTGTCCCACTCGGCGCCCCGCTGCGCCGCCATTGCCGCCGCCAAGGATCGTCTCATTGACGCGCTGGTCGGCGGCGGCTCGTCCCCCGCGGCGTGCCCTGCGCAGCGGCGGGGGGCGCCCGGCCATTGATGATGATGTCTCGGCGTGGGCTGCCGGCGGGGACAGGGGCAGGTGTCAGCGGCGCGACACGTCCCGCCCCGGCCCGGTGCCTCGTTGGGACGGTGTTATATTGGCGGCGGTAGACAGCGAGGCGACGGCAGCTGCCGCGAACGCCGCCGGCCCGTCCCGCCGATCGGACACGCCAGTGACAGAGGCGGCATCCGGACCCGTCCGGCGGATACTCTTCCCGTGTGAATCGACGCTGATTGGCGGCGCCAAATGTTGGCGACGAGGCGCACACTGTGCTTGATTATCTTATCACCGCCTCTGTCAGATTTATTCTTCGCCAGCCTTCTGCTATCTTGAAAAGGTGCGGCTCGTCGCCGGGCACCGGGCGGCGACAATGCGCCAAACAGAATGAATCGCCGTCACAAAGGGAGCGACCGGCGCACGGCCCGGACCGATACAGCGCCACTGGCACGGACACAATCCCATTCAGCCAACGTGTGAAGGGAAATTCCGGTAATAGATATCGGCATTTAACGTCACCGCTCGCCGGAGGATGGATCCTTTGCACGCGCACCACCCTGGAAAATCAAGAGTGACATCTCTATCACGGCGCCAGATGCCGAAATGAAAACAAACCGTACCGCCGAGCGCGGATGGCCGCGTCCGCCGCACCGCCACGGCGGCTGTTTTTAATGCATTTTGCGCCTGACATGGATTTGAATAAATTAAACCGCCTGTGGAATAATTTTGTGGTTCACCGATAAGTTTGTATTCAAAATTTTGGGTTAAGCAGATTAATCGATTAGCCTCTAGGGATCGAAGGCTTATGCTTTCAATCTGAGCCAAGGACAGGCAAGAAAAAGCACTGCGCAGTGCGCATGGCATAAGTGACACATTTACATATGTAAATAAAAAAAATATCCCTACTAAGGCGCACACGACGATAGCGGCTGTAGTGCACGGAGCAAATCTAGCGGACACATGCATGGCTGACCGAAAAAGCGCGATTTATTTCCATGAATTATGTTCCGTGCCGCGTGCGTCATCTTGCTTTTCCACCGTGATGAAGAGGAAACACAAACACTCGTTCAACTCTATCCGACCACATCCCCATAAGGGTCGCTCCCCGGCCCAGTATCAGTTCCAAACATTATTCGTCCAATGCTCATTAGGCGCTCTCAAGTGCAGCAGAGAGCCTCAGCTCTGAGGAAGCTCTCTCCAGTCTCTGAGCGCGGCGGCGGCGGTGGGGCCCGAGTGGCCTATTTGGCTGTGGTAAGCCGATTACCTGACACAATTGACACACCGTCACCGTCCCCGCTGCCAGGTCCCCTATTAAACTCTTCCGCTCCGAATCAAGCCGCTCAGCCGATCCTCCGAATCGGAGCCTCGCCCCGTCGGACCCGGCCGCCGCCGCCGCCGCCGCCGCCGCCCCACCCTCAGTCACGTGACCGCAGCGCCGGCGTCCATTGGTCGCGGCACAAAGCGGCGTCGGCCGCGGCTCAGCTCACACAAATGATGTGCCAGCTCGCCGTCGAGCTCGACGGCCGCCGCTCCGACCTCATCAAGACAGCGGCGCTGTCGGCCGCGATTATTCCGCAGAATGTCGCTCCCACTGAGCGGCGAGTTAATTGGCGACACGTGGTGTACGGATGCAGTCGGATGGAGGCTTTTCATACAGTTAATGATGTACTAAAAGCCGACAGAGTTATTAAAGTCGAAGATCCCTTACAGCGTCGAGTACGTCGAAAGATTCGATGTCCATTACGTAAAGAAGTTCAAAGCCTTTCACCATGTTGCGGACGCATTTGGACTGATGAGGCTATGCGTGAACATTATTGGATGCTTTTAATCACGTGACGGAAACGTCTTAGATAGTTTAACAATAAGAATAGTTAAATGCAGTCATGGATACGGAATGCATTGCATCTAGGTACGTGTATTTTTGACACGTGGAAAAAAATTACTAATCCGAACATCGTCACCGGGGATTGGCCGGTAAATGAGTGACAGGGCAGAGACATGACAGCAACTGCTGACGGTAACTGACAGTGACCCTGCTGGTAACTTGGCTCGGCAGGTAACCGGACAGTGACCCGGATGCGTGACCGGACAGTAAAATGACCCACCGATGGCGGCGGAAGACGCGCAGGAAGAGGTGGCGTGATAAGATTTGACGAGCGGGCGCACACTTCCCGTCGTTTCTCGGGCGGCGGCGGCGGCGGCGGCGGGGGCGGGAGCGGGGGCGGCATCCGGCGCCCGTGTCGGTCGGGCCGCCGACCTGTTGACACGGTGGTTAGAGCCGACCGACACGGCCGGAGCAAACTTCCTGTCCTCTGACGGCGCCGGCACCGAGTCGACCAGCGGACCCCAGTCGGTGCGGACTCCTGAGTCGGTTCAGAGTCGATTCAGGATGTAACCTTGTCACCACCAGAGTATTCCAGTCCGGACACATGGGCTAGGTCTTTTTTCACCTACCTTCCTACGAACCCTTGCAGAGTTACAGCTGGTCCGCAGTTAGCTCTACCTTCTGATTTTGAAATGAAATTTCATCGGAATTAGCTTTTGACGATAAATTTAACGATAAATGCTATTTCGAGAGGAGTTTGTTTCTGCTTTGCCGACACCAGCGCGTTCCAGCGCTTTAGTGTGAAACGGACCTCAGGCAGCGTGTAGTTCGAACAAAACTCACCAGGTGTCGTCCAGGTGCAGCGCGGTCGGACAGGTAACTACCATGTGCTGCCACCTGTTGTCGCTGGGGTGAACTATCAGCTCGAACTGCCGGTCCCGCTTCACTGCCTCCTCTGAGCCGCGGTCCGGCGCGGTCCGCTATGGTCCGCTGTGGTCCGCTTTGGTTCGCAGCGGTCCAGCGGCGCCCCCTCTTCCCCTCCCCGTCCGCTGAACACTGTCAGCTGCCGATGTGGCCCGATATGGACCCGTTATTACCAGCGCGGCACGATGATTACCGGCGAGCGCACTGACCGCGCACCGGCAGATGGTCTGTTTGTTTTATCAATGGAATCTGCCCGCCAATCCGAAATAATGGGCTTCCGACGTGATTTGCTGCGAGGTCGGAGAGCCGGCGGCGTACCACGTGCCCGTGTATTGTGACCCGAATCACGGCCGAATCATGACCGGATCGCGGCGGAATCATGACCGGATCGCTATGGACTCACGGCCTGCTGGCTGTTGAACACGGCCACTGTTGCATCGTAGAGAGAGAAAGCAAACTTTGTTCTACGCCTATCTCGGCGTGGGTGTGCATTGTTGATAGTTTTTTTTTTCGTATATACCTATCCGATACTTTTTTCGTCACATATCATTCTGTACAGATTTGATTTGGACGCATTTGTCTCTAAAGAAGCAGGCAAGTTGTTATCAGCTTATCACTTTACCTTCCATCGTTCTAGGAGAAAAGGACATGTGCGCAATAATAATGCTCTATCGTCAGTTGACTTCAGAAGCTGATCGTCCAATACCTGATCAATACCATCTGCCCCTGTTGGTGTTTTCGCGATATCAGAGGAAGCCCCGGCTACTCAACTGGTTTGATTAGTGATTACAGCCTGTGGGGTTTCCTAAGCGCTGCTGAGTGCTCCCCATCGACGACAGGGTGCCGCCAAACACGACATAATCCCAAATCAACATCAAAGGCGGTTCCCACGCGCAGTTAATTAGCGAGCTCCTCCCCTGAGCCGCTCGTCACAGTGTCGGCTCCGGTCGGGGGAGCCGGCCGGCCATAATAGCCACTAATGCCGACTCTCTCGCCCGCCGCGGCCGCCCCACAAGTGCACTCGGTCGTTTGGCGTCACCGTCCGCCGGAGCCGGCTCACTCACTCAGCGTCTGTCGACGATCGGCGCTCCCATCGTCCGCTCCTCCGCTCTCTCCCTGCTCTCGGTACTCTGCCGGCGCCATCAGCGACACCTCTGTCTTCCGGGGCCGATGTGGCGTGACCCGGGGTCGGAACCGGAACCGGTCCTGGGACGGAGATAAACTGCCGACCGGCCGGCCGCCGCCCGCCGGGAGGGCTACAATAGCCGCTACCACCGCCGGCCCCGTCACCACCGCCGCCGCTCGGAGCACGTGCCGCCGCTGGCGGAGCTGTTTCCGGCGTGCGGCGAGGCCGGCGCGGACGGGCCATTAGTGGCGCATACGGCGCATTGTCGTTGAATTAGTCTCGGCGCGACCACAATGCGACGTCAAAGGGTTGCATCCTGTGGGCGCGCGAGGCGGCGGAGCGTGCCGGCCTCTCTTCCTGACGGTGAGGGTCAGAGGTGAGGTGCGGAGAGGAGCGTGGCGCCGGACCGTCCGGCTGAATGTCCTCGGAGCTCCAGATAATGATATAAGGGAGTGAGAAGTGACACTCACGACAGCCAAAGGCGCTCAGACGAGTTTACGGTGCCTGCAGTAGGCGTGCAAAAAAGAACTTCTTTTCTCGCTTAGTAAAAACAATTTTCAGTTGAAGTCTTAAATGAACTCTCCACGTTTCTCTGATGAGAAGGAATTAATTTACTATTTCAAGTAATATAGCTGTAGCTGATAGATACCCAATAATTGTTTTATCAAAATCATTCAGTTAACAAGCTTAATCGCTTTGGTATACTGCCGATTTCCGATTTCGACAGAGGCCTCCAAGCATTTCCAATGCCAGGATATCGCCTGGATTAGACAGTGGTGCATTGCTCACCCCCAGGATCATCATTACACAACCCCAGCTCACGGTTATCGCTAATCCATTCAGCTATTGACTCTGGCCATTATTCGGTGTGCTCTCAACCGTCGCGCGCATGCAACCGCGTCACTCTAGCGCGAGGGCTCAGCGCGATTTCAAACAAATCCGGCCACGAATCGCGGCTCGCGTGCCGGCCGATTTTTTCTCCGGCTGACAGTCGGCGGAGGGCCGGGCGATCCGGCTCGTGTTTAATTATCTGCGTGGTCAGCGGCGCCGGCTCGCTTTGTGACGCCGCCATGCAACATTAATGCGGCTGGCGTGCTCGCCGGTGAGCGCCGGCGATGGTTCCGATGGAGCACAGCCTCGCTCGGCGTCGCTACATCTGTCCGCCTGCCGAGCGGACCGCACAGCCGTGATTCCAGCCGGCGTCGTTAATAATTTAGTGGCCGCGTTTGAATGGGCCGGCTGCGATTGGCGCGCCGGTTCGCTGCCGAGCTGAGGGGGAGAGGGGGGGGGGGGCGGGGAGGGGGGTCCGGTGGTGCTGGTCAGAGGGGCGGCTGGTCATTGTTACTGGCGATCTCCGGCCATTGCAGCGCTGTTCAAATAGCGCCATCTCACTTGGGAACCGTTTGTCCGCAGCAGCGGGACCGGCTTGGACTGTGCATACTGCATTGGGAGAGACTTACAATACAATCCATGATACTACTCCTGTTCATTGATAGATAACACCAGAAGGTATCAACAAAAAACAGGTTACAGAAAATGAACTCAAGCTACTGTCTAAAATCACAAAGGCAACACATCCTCCTTTTTATGCAATAAGCATAAGTACACACCTATATCGAACCATGCACGTTCTTCTGTGATCGACGCATATATGTGAATTTTATTTCTCCTTTGTTTTCGAGAGTTAGACGTTACTGATTTAACTTTCTACCCCTCTTAAAGCTCGGACCATGATCCGCACGCCCTCCTGACCAGCTGTTATTGACGCGAAGTGCTCACGTCTCACCCATCTCGTCTCGGACATGAGATCCAATCTGGTTTTACTGTCGGTCTGGTTAGCAGTCTGCCCGTGGTTCAGCTTTCCTGAGAAGGCGAGCACAATGCCTCGCCGACATTCCGGTTGGTAGCAGTGGTGCTGAACTCCGCCCCGCCTCGCGTCCAGCGGTACTGGACCCCGACCCCACCCCAACACTCTCGTCTATAGGGCCGCCATTAAACCTGACGCCCCTCTCCATCCGACGGCGCGGCCTTCTTATCCCACCCTCCCTTCGTTCCTTGCTGCTCTTTACCGAACCTCTCTCCCTTCTCTTCTGCTCTGTGGTCGGTGTGCCGACCTCTCCGACACTGGGTCGCTGCCCTCTCTCCCCAGCCCTCCCACTCTGCCTCTCCCTTCGCCAGCCCGTCAGCTCTCCTTGCCAGTGATGCAGCTCGCCATCTTACCTCCCGGCCCAGCCGCAGCTCGGGGTTCCTCTCTCAGGCCGCCGAACGACAACATGGGTTATCCATTTTGTCGCCGACCATCAGTCAGACGAGACGAGAGCAGCCGGCGGCGGGGTGCGCCATTGAGTCGCCGCCGACGACGACACCGCGCCGCAATCACCGCCGCGCGCCACTAATGGCCTCAAATGGCGCATCACGCTGCGCTCGCGGCGATAGCGCCGTCGCGAGGATGGCCGCCATCTTGGCTGAGATGGTATGGTGGGAGCGGTATTGCGCGGCGGAAAGAGAGAGAGAGAGAGAGAGAGAGAGAGAGAGAGAGAGAGAGAGAGAGAGAGAGAGAGAGAGAGAGAGAGAGAGAGAGAGGGAGAGAGAGAGATAGAGAGAGGAGAGGGAGAGAGAGAGGCGATAAGGAGGGCAAGAAAGAAGAGAAAGGAAGAAAAAGGAAGGAGAAGGCAGATGGAGGAAGAAGAAGGAAGAGAGACTTTGAAGTAGAATAGATGAGCGCTGGAACAGCTTTTTTTTACGCGAACTTTATGACAAAAAAAAAAAACGGACTTTGAAAAGAGACTGACAAATACGGTTATATTTTACTAGCCATAATTTTACGCCTTATGCTATTTGAGCTAGCTGCATCGATTCACGCCCCTGCGCTGATAATAAATGAGGAGGAAATTAATCATGAGTTGAAACACAAAACCGAAAGGCGGAAAGAGCCCGCATATAAATCGTCCAACTAAACTTTGGGAGTGTGATCAGATACCTGGCAACTCCTAGTCGGCAGCAGCTGTGTGCGCCCACAGCGCGGACACAGTCATTGTGGCTTGACGCCCACCGCTGGGCAGTCGCCGATAGCATCACTCAATTGCCGCGTACGCGGACCGCGAGGGTGGCGTCATTTTTGTCGGCCGGCCGGCCACAATCGGTCCGACTGTGCCGACTGCCGCGGAGCCGTTACTGCCAACAATGCCGCGAGCGCGCAGCGCGCCAACCAAATAATCATTGTATTCTGTGCGCCCGCCTTTTTGTACATAAATCACAACATTATGTCTGACATTGTGCGGTACCCATTGAAGGGGTCGCCGGCGCCGGATGCCCCTTCCCCGGCTCGGCGGACCCCTGTCGAGAAGCACGTGCCGCCTGATAGGTAAAGCCGCAGACAGCGCGTCGATTGCGCTGTTACGCCGCACACAGAAGCCGCTGATTTGATCGGTCGTGTCGGGAGCGGTTGTTTGTGCCCCATTGTCGGATACACGGCTAATAATCAGCAACAGACGCGCGGCGCCGATGAATAATGACCGTCTCTCCTTATGATAAAATATGCGGTAGGGTGCTCTGACTATATACGACACTTTAGATAACATCAGCAACAGCCGTGTAAAACATAGTCAAAACATGCGACAATCATCAATCAATCAGATAAAGGAAGTCATGCGCTCATAACATAATCCAGCGTCGGGTCCCTGCAAGCATTTTAAAATAGCTAAGAAGCTTGTGTTGCTCGTTTGCCTTACCGAATACAACATGTGGCTCACAGTCACTACACTTTCAGCTTCAATGCCAAATGCATTACCTTAAATCAATAGACCAGTAAAACGCCTTTTGGGCGAAGAACGAGCGAGCGAGGTAGTGAGCCCTGCACGTGCGGAAGGGCGAGGTCAACGGGCTTGCGCAAAGCACCCTTCTAACCGGTCGCTAGCGGTGTACCAAATTTGAACGCAATCGGCCCAGCCGTTCCTGAGATCTGGAAGCGGCCCTCTGCACGTGCGCACGTGCAAACGGGGTCCAAACTGACTATTGCACGGCACCCTACTAACCGGTCTCCAACCGTGTACCAAATTTGAGCGCAATCGGCCCAGCCGTTCTCGAGATCTGGAAGCGCCCTCTGCACGTGCGCACGTGCAGTAGCACCTTAACCGCAACACATGGGAATGCATTGCCTGGTGGGTGCCTACCTGTATGCCAAGTTTCAGCGAAATCGCCCAAGTAATTACCGAGTTATTAAAATGGGAACAAATTTGACACCTCTTATTGTTGTATTTTGCACGTGCACTGGGGGTGACCCACATGCATCGAGAGTATCCTATTTTTGGTAAAAAGGATGCAGCTACCCTATAAAAATCACCGCAAGTCAATCGCCCAAGCGGCTGCTGAGATATGAGCCTCTCAAAATCACTACTTTTGCAAAACAGCTTGAACACCCTTGACTTTTCACGTGGCACGTGCCACGACGGTCACTGAGATGTATCAAAAGTAGTCAATTACGGGGTAGAAGGGATGGGGCTACCCAGCAAAAAAGACCGCAGGCCAATCGGTCCAGCGGTTGCTGAGATATAAGCCTCTCAAAAGCGTTACAGGCCGGGCCGGGCCGGGCCGGGCCGGGCCGGGCCGCTCATACTGAGATTTTTCCGTTATATTGAAAAGACTCGCTTCGCTCGCTGCGCTCGCTCGCTCTGAACCACTAGCAATATGCCCCTTTCATGCCATCTCGTCCATTACGCGGACTAATTACTCTTGTTAGGCTGTGCCGGTAGCAACCCTGTCTTGCGGCACAGTCGGCGTTCAGGCGCCGATCGGCCTGCCATCTGCCGGCCTTCGCCGCACTAACGTCTTGGGCTGCCGCCTCGCTGTGCGCGGCGCCGCCACCTCCGGAAATCGATTTCTTTTGGACGTACCGAATTTATTCGAGCGTATGACAGGGCCTTTTAGAACACTTTACTGGCGGGGAGCGCACTCAATATCTGGCGTTAGCAGGAGACGAACGACTACACTTAGTGAATCTTAACGCGGCGGGGTGCCGCCGGCGGCCCGGCCCCATAGTGGCCGTTGTTCTAAAACGACGGATATACGATTCATTTTGCACTGCTGCTGTCCCGATCAGATCTTTATCGCAGAATCTTGTTCATACGATAGAAAATTTTCTTTTTTATTGAACAATAGCTACATGCATTATATTTAAATGAGACGTGCGGGACTTGCGTCTCTGTCTCACTCTCCAGCTCGGTCTTCCAATATAACAGAACACTCATTGTGTGAATAACCTAACACATCGAACTCTCCTTTCTGCAGATCGCCACTCCCGGCACCGATATGAAGAGCTACCTGGACGGCAGTGAGTTCGGTAACTGGCTGAGGTTCGTCGCGTCGGCCTCGGATCTGTCGCAGCAGAATGTGCAGCACATTCTTCTGTTTGGATCGGTGAGAAATGATATTATTTCCACGTTATGCGAGTGCCAGAACAAGTAACGTTATTCTGTTCAAAGCAGCAAGTAAAATGAGTAGAACGTAGAAAGGAAACGCTTCCTATGTGATGAAACGAATTTATAATTTTTCCTGCCTGCCATTAACTTCTCACCAGAATGTCTGTTTCTGACTTGGCAAAAGCATTGACGTAATTTTACCCTTTTCATCTCCGTATAGGTATGACTTAATTGCTACCGGAGCAAAGTAAAACATTTTTTAACACATGTTTGACTAACCTATGTCACTGTTTCTTCAGATTTATTATGAGACTCTGGTGGACATCGAGCCTGGTACCGAGCTTCTTTTGGGAAAGAAGGTTCCCATACTCTTTAACAAACTGAACGATTCGGCCATTGATAACTCAGGTGAGCCCCATTGCTTGCGAATATTTCTGACACCGACATGGCATGGACATTACACAAATACTCTTTCATGCCTAGCGTGATTCATATTCTGACTTGACCTAAATGTAGATGACCACGAAGTGCTATTGGGTCTCAAAATCAATACTGTCGGGAGGCATTGTTTAGTGGCGCGGCACAAAAGCGAAGTCGTGTCACCGCTCGGTACTCAGACCGGTTGAATCATGACTCGACCCCTCCTCCGCGCTGTACAGCGCTGTGCCGCGGCGCCTCCCATTACCCCCGGGCGGTGAAATATGCGTCCCAGCCGGGCCGGGCCGGATCATTACGTGTGGCACCTCGGGTGGCATTAGCCGGCCGCTCAAACCGTGCATTATCAGTGTCGGCTGCCCGCTGGATGTCAGCCCCATTGTCCGGCGCGGCGGCGGTAGTCGGCCGGCCATTCCACCGTAATGTCGGCTCTGTTGTCCTGTGCCACCGTGTCGGCCGGCTGGAAAGCACAGCTTGCACCGCCAACGGACGACTGTGACGCGGCATCATTTGTGGCTGACGGCCGCGTCGTCCGCCGGCCGCCTCCTCCATCGATGCCGACGATCTGAGCGCGGGGGCGGCGCGCGCCGCACTCCGACTCACTCCATCATTGTCTATCCGGTAATGGATTTATTGTTGCCGGCTCCATTCACCGACAGATGATAACCGATTAAAATAAATCACCGCGTCGGCTGTCGCCTGTCGCGCGGGCGTCGCGACCGTCCAAGCGCCCATCATAAATCAGAGAAAATGATCTCTAGCGACGCGGGCGTGACGGTCGGAATGGTGCCGGCTGTCGGACCAAATTGGTACCTGCGGACGTGCGTCGGTCTCCGGCGGTCGGCGCTGCCCGGAGACCTCTGTGCCGGAGACAGCGACCGGTGTGTGCGGCCGCGCTCAGTCGCCCACCCTTTATCACTGCTCCGCGGCGCATGCAGTGATGGACAGGGGGCGGCGGGGCCCGCGGCGGCGGCCCGTTAGCACGGCGCAGGTGGCCGCCGCCGGCGCGGTCATTACGTCGCCGGCAAGCAGCCCTTTCAGGCCGGTAATCACACCACGCCTGATTCGTCATCGAACCGCGCGTCACCGCGCCCGTTTTTTGCCGCGCGCTAACTGACTCCGGCTGTGGGTCTGACTCGGCGGGGCGCGGGGCCGGGAGGTCGCACCGACAGGCCGCAGCGCGACGTGGCCTGAGCGCTGACCAGATCCCCCTCCGCCGCGTCACCGGCGACCATTCACGGTGGCGTCGCTCGGGCTCGGTCCGCTCGGACGTCCGTTGCAGCCTGTTCCGGTTGGCCGGCCGGCCGGCAGCTGGGCCGTGCGTGCTCCGATGCCGTGTAGCGCCCCGGTCGCAGCCGTCCCTCGGGGCCCTCCGCTCCGGCCCGTCCCTCTCCGGAAGTCAGGAGGAAACCAATAAAACCGGCGCGTCGGAAGCGGCCACCGACAGCTGAGCGCGCGCCCTAATCGCAATGTAATCACGGCCAATCGGCTTTTTTGGAATGTCCATGTTACTCGCATGGTCCGGGCGTCACGCGGGAAGTGTCGAAAAAACGCGCGCGGACGCGCCGCGCGATGTCGGAAGCGGCGGGCGTGGTGGGCTCTCTGGCGACCGGGCAGGCGGCGGAAAAGGACGCTCTTCCCTGTCGTCCGGCGGGGGTCGCCGATCACGCCCGGTCATGCTCTCGTTGGCCCCTCGAGGGGCGCCGGTGACACCCAGGAGGGCGTCCAATTCGCCGACGCGTGGTCACTAATGGGCGCCGTGTTTTAGCTCGCGCCCGCCAAGCCACCGGTCCGTGCCGCGCGGCGTCGGAGCAGACGCGCCCACCGCGGTCCGTTTGCCGGTAGCCGCGAGGCGTGCCATGCGCGCGGTGCTCCTGAATCAAACCGTGACATGAACGTGACTGGCGCTACCGTGAGGATGAGTGCCACCGCGATTTATAACACCCGACCCAGCTCGCAAAACTCAGCGGCCGTGTCGACCGCAGACGGCCCCACAGAGTGCCGACGTGACGCGTCCGCCGCCCAGTGTGACGCGTCACTCGGCCATCACGCGGCGTCACTGGCGGGCGCACCTCTCGCGCGGCCACGTCCGCCACCGCGTAGAACACAAACACGCCTCGCCACTGACAGTCGCATAAAGAGCAGGAAGCGCCGGCACGTGCGCGCTTTGTGGCGCGGCGCAGCGAGGTGCGGCGCGGCGCGGCGCCGCCGGCTGACCGGTCACCGCCGCCGGCGACAGATGGGCCGACGGCCGACGCCGCGCAGGAATGCGACCGGGGAGCCGTTTTTGTGGTCCCGGCCGTTGTGGGGACGCCGCCGCCGGCGAATGGGGTGACGCTGTCAGAGGACCGAGCCGCAGGAAATGGGACGACAAGGGGGCTGTGCCCATAGACTGCGGCAGTCTAGGGACAGTGAAACTGATGGCGTCGACTTCTGGGCTTTTGCGATTTGCAACGTTTGCTTGAGAATGGTACAAGATAAAACAGGTAGTTTTCTTGAGTGAGTAGATATTAAATAATTATTTTAAACCACTGGTAGAGCCAAACGAGTCATACCTAAGCGGTATATTTGCTCTCCCGCATCGTCCGGAATTTAAGAGTTCTTATCATTTCCTCACTTCCTTGCATATAAAGAAAACCTAACTTTTATTGGAAACAGCTTTCTATGAATTGCACAGTAACGTATAAAGAATCGAAACCGAGGACACAAAGGAAATGAGACAATATATTGGGAAGCATGACACTCCTCAGCGTCGATTAATACCTTTTTTGATTCACCATGGGGCTCTCAACATCACAATTTAGTGCCATTTGCATATTAGAATACCAAGCACACAAGCGTGTGCTGGGAAACTAATTGAAACTAAACGCATGAGATGTAAAACAGTCATTAACTTTTCTACGTTAATCCCTAGATTTGTATGTTTTTCAATCGATCTTCATCAACAAAACAATCAGAGTTACATATACTGCAATCAAGGAGTTACATATACTGAGCTAGCTTAACCCTCGCCGGACCTATTGGTTTTCTACATACGCGCCGGCCGAGGGGGGGGGGGGGGGTATGACCCCCCCTCGCCGTTTCGCCCCTGGTGGAGCTAGCGCGTCGCGGAAAAAACGAGCGTGTGCGCCGTTACGAGACGCAGAGATTGGTACCCAATTTTAAGGTCCTAGGTCAACCGGTGACCTCTGAGGTCAGGTCAAGTGCCCAGGGTACGGTTCAGTTTTTGGTGAATAACTTCGCAAAAAACGGCCGCAGAGCCGCGATTTTGGCAGCATCGTGTTCGCCTTACTCAGGCGCGTCGAATGATATACTTTTTGTTCGGGTCAGGTCAACTTAGGGTGTTGACCTTAGGTCAAGGTCAGGTCAGCACCCCCAGGTCACGAAGTTGGTCGAAAGAGGTCATGTCGCATATCATTCGATTCGTTAGGTCTTCCTGAGTCCATTGGTGGCTTTCTCGACTCGCTAGCTCAATTTGGTCGGGAGTTATTGACGAAAAACTAATATGACCTTGATGACGTCATAAATGACGTCACGCAAGGTCAACATTGCAAAAGTGACGCAACTTACCTTGCAAGGAGTGCATCAAATCATGATTCTGTGTGCTTGAGATAGTTGGAGATCGTTCCCGACGCCAGAATAGCAGTTTTCATTTTTCCCCATTGACTTATAATGGTGAGGTCACGAAAATGACCTGACCTCATATGACCTTTAGGAAAAATCCGAGATAAACAAGTTGTGAGACTTATAATGGATACTAGATCCTGCAAGTTTCATTTCCCTGTGACATCTCCTCTGGCAGTGAGGGCGTTGCGAAGTTGCGACATCTGAAGACCGTGCAGAGGTTCGCTTATGACGTCATAGGTCAGTGACCTGACCTGACCCAAAAATGCGGTTGGTGTCAAAAGATGCGGCTTGGATCAAAGGTCAAGTATGCCAAGTTTCAGCTCTCTATCGCCAGCGTGTTCGGAGCTATCGCGAAAAAACCCTATGGGGGGCGGCACCCGCCCCCCCCCCTCGGCCGGCGAGGGTTAATACGGACACTGACAATTCAAGTTTCTGAGCAATAAGTGAGATCAATTAATCTGCCAATGAATTGAGTCATGTCGTCTGCGCTTATTGTATTGAGAGGGAAAGGCGTCATTCCCAGTACAATGAAACCCTTTCTGCGGTCAGTTTTTTGGCGAAATAACCCCTACGACATTTAGACAAAGGCTTCTGTACCTATAATTAGCTCAGGTTTCATTCACAGAAACTGGCTCTTAAATAAATTAGTGGACGGCTATTTTTGTGCTAAACCAACCAATGATTTGATTAAACAAATGTATTTCTTTTTTCAAACCGTTCGTCATTCGTAGGACTTTTGATTCTCGTCCCCTTGGTAAAGTTTTTCTTACGGTCTTCATTTTATTAAATTCCAAATCATTTCTAAAATACCTAAAGATGCTATTTGCAGCATGCATAGCACCAATGATGACTACCGAGCCGCAATCGTCCCTGTTTCATCTGACTGGTGCCCTGTAGCCCAGCTTGCGACTCTGAACCCACAGAGAGCTCTCAGCCAATCACAGCGCGGCATTCCGAGTGGCGCCAAAAAGTGGACCCGCCGGATGACAATCCCCGCCGGTGGCGCTCCAGTACACTCTCTGACACTGCACCGGTGCACGGCGCGAGAGCCGAGCGCACTTCAAATACCCACCGGTCTGCTAATGACCACCATGTTAACAACTATGGGACAATGGTCGGAGCGCGCGGGGGCGGCGGGGCGCGGCGGGGGCGGCCGGCGCGCGGGCACGTGCTCCCTGTCTGCCGGGGCCGCCGGCCACCCACACCTCTGTCAGAGACCGTACGGAATCACCTGCCCCGATGGGAGTAAATCACTGGAATCACCAAAAGGTGCGCTCACTCAATGGCGGATCGATGGTGGCAGAGAGTGGACCGGAGACCTGACCGCTGGTACCGGGACAGCTCCTCTCTGTGAGAGTGACCCCGGCTCCTCTGCCCACTCTGCCGAGAGCGGACCATCTCGACACCCACCAGGGATCAGGTAGGACACGGACGACGGCGCAGGTGCACAGAGAGAGAACTGTAAATAGGTGCGGACTGGGGCTGTCCGGCGTCATCTCTTTATTGACTGAAATTTATTTGTATTCAGTCTTATTAGTACAACTGCATTGAAGTAGTGAGCTTGTGCAATATTAAATAGCCTCATTAGGCTCTGCAAACTTGCACGTAAACAAAATGTTATTGAATCGTTTGGATAAAATTCCTTTCAACTCATGGCTCATGCTGATCGCTGCAGTTTCTCTTTAGCTTCAGTGAGCTGATTGGTGAATGGTGATTATATAGGTATTTTTATAATTTGATTTACATTTACATCGATGCAATTTGTAGGTAATGCCTATTACGTTGTCCTTAGAAAACATTTTTTCAGTATAAAGTTCTTTCGTTCAATATTTTTTGACAGATGATGCGATGATAGAAATGCGCAGGCTCCTCAGGCGCATATTTCCATGGTACATTAGGCAGGGGCACCGACTGAACTCTTACTTTGATTCATTTTTTTTTCTGTAAATCCTTCGGCCTTGATGCTTAATGAAATTTCCTTTTAGTAAAACTATCTAATAAAATGTTATTCTATAGCTATAAGCCGAAGAAGGAGACAGACGTAAACGTAGCCTTACTTGGACTTGCATGCTTAGGCAAGGAATTTTAATTCTACTATACCATTCAAACAAACTGCTGGTTCGAGTACCTCCAACTATTTCTTGGCACTACATTCAAAACTGCTTCTACCTTGAAGCTTCACATAACATGCTGCTATCTTATGTTATAGCTATTAGCCTCTCCATTGACACATACGTAATGTTCTTTACAAGTGACGTAGTTTCACGCCTTACGAGCACATAGCATTAGTCTCATGGTGGCTGACTCCACCGTGTGCAAAGCTTTCGGGAGCAAGTGAATGAGTTTTCACCAAATGGATCCTTACAGAAGTTCTTTTCAGCGAAGTGGTCACTCTGGATATAAACCGTCCGATAGCACTTCACAGTAGACAGTCTGGATGTGTTAAGCACTATCGCACATAAAATAAAAATACTTGTAGGCATTCTTTGATGGTACCCGGTACTCACACTATACCGTCTTCATCAAGACATAGTAAAACGCCTTTCGCACTGAAATTCGAAAAGTTTCACCATCACTTCCAGCGTCGGAAAGGGTGAAGTCACGAGTCGTCTGCAGAAGTTCAAATGCTTAATATCTATTGCGGAGCAGTGTGACCATTCGCATGACATATGTAAAATATGCAAAACATCTTGACGAAGTAGGACGCTAGGTCGCACACAATCTGTTCGTTTTCGGGTCCTATGAAGCCTCATCGCGTGGAGGGGTGACATCCCTGCCGTCCCTGTCTGCCAATGAGACCGGGCGAGCCGAGATGGCCGGTCGTCGCCTCCGTCACCTTCTGCAGTGTCGACGTCGACGGATCGATCCGCTCCGCCCGTCGACGTCCGTCGTCCGCAGGGCACAATGAGAGCACATCATTAGAGGCCCGGCGGCGACGGCCCGTTCCCACTGGCCGCCTTTGTGGCCGGCGCAGAGCGGCGGCGGCCGATTCAACCCGACTGGCCGCCGCGCTCATCGATTATAATTGCGCTCAAAGAAGAGTAATTGACCCATTCAAACTTTTACACTTGGCGCTGTGTGATTTCGCCCATATGTTGGCTTATGAAGCGTCGTCAAATATTAAATGGATTCGGCGGACGCCGAGTTATTAGGTGGCGAAATGATGGCCGGCGGTGGTGTTAACTGAGCACTCGGCCGCAGGGCCTCAATTGCCTGCTCGCAGGGCGCCGGTCGTGTAGGGTCAAGTGGCTCGCGGCGCAACAGCTGCCTGTGATAGCCGCTCGGCTGTGTCGGGGAGGGCGAGCGGTCGACGGCCCGGACAGACGGTAGGTCCGCTCAGAACTCAGATCGGGAGGAGAGCTGGCAGATATGGGGTAGAGATGGAGCTGCTTATGTCAGGGTGCAGCTGCAAGTTCTGCAAGGGAATGGGTGAGAGCTAGCCATTTACGGATAATTTGGACTGCTGCTCCTTCCTGACCACTTATGTGCAAGCACTCGTTCAATTAATTTCCTTTATTTTCTTATTCAGAAAAATTTAGAAACGAGGACTAAAATTATAAGTTATCAGGTGTTAATTCATATTTGGTAGCGATATTTCTTCCCTTGCAAATTGCACACAGTTACTTTTAAGTTTAAGCTTAGATTAATGGACTGTCTATGTCTATTCTTGCGTCCATTTCATTGTCTTGTATCAAGTCTTCATCTTGGGTCTTCAATGACTCGAGCATATGCAGACGAGAGGGAGCGTGGGATACTAAGCACTAAGCCAGGGTATAGAATGCTTGTTTGCGCAGGGGTGTGGGAGCCGGTTTTCTAGCATCTACTTTTCACATTACACATTTAACGTCATATAATTAGCAAATCTTGATGATGACCAGATCATGACCATTGACCAGTATTAGTAGCATGGGGGAGTCTCAGAGGCAAATATGTGATCTAGCTGATTTTTAAACAAGTTTGTTGATGCAGCTTTGACTGTTTCTTCTGGCAAGCCATTCCAAACATTCACTACTCTGTTGCTGAAAAATTTGGTCCTGAACAAGCATGCTGACCTCCTCTTCTTCAACGTGAAACAATGACCCCTCGTTCTATCTTGAGTAGCAACTTCAAAGAACTGGTCTGGATCTACATTTGCTTTTCCCGTCAGGATTTTGAAAGTTTCTATAAGATCACCCCTCAGCATCCTTTCTTTAAAACTTGGAATCTTAAGCTTCTTCAGACGTTCTGAGTATGGCATGGTATTAATTCCTTTGACAAGTTTTGTTGCCCGACGTTGTACTTTCTCAAGTGTTTCAATGTCTTTGGCTGTGTATGGTCCTGCAGCTTGAATGCAATATTCCAAATGTGGTCGGATATCCGTTGTGTACAGTATCTTGAAATTGGTTACATCAATTCTGTCAAATGTCATCTTCAGCAGCCTAAGAGCCATAACAATTATCTATAATAGAGCTTTGCTTTATTATAGATAATTGATTCAATTCATCTCATCTCATTTGCCCATTTATTGATGTATTCATTCATTCATTCATTCATTCATTCATTCATTCAATTATTGAATCACTAATTCATTTATCATTTATCATCATCATTTATGCGGTAAAGTAATTCAACAGTGATAAGTAACGCGAATTTTTGGAAGTTGGCTGTTCAACAACAGATAATGTCACGTGCCGCTTGATGAATTTTATTTGTGTTGATGACGTCACCAATCTTCTTTGCATATAAGCGCTGCGAAAATCGCGTATACCGGCTCGCCTGCCCGTCCAGTTACTTCGTACTAACGTTTCAGCAAACCCTTTAAAAACTTAGGACTTATCAAAGTCATGTTAAGTTATGTTTTAAAGTCATTTTTTCCCAGGAAATTAGTTATGTATGGTCACTTTTCGGATTATTCTCTGGGATAATAATATCTAACTCACAAGTCCATATATTTCGGATGATATTGCTCACCCTTGGTCACTGGACAAAATAAAAACAATTACATGTATGAAAAACCACACACCAGAATTATTCCCTAGACGGGTTACATTTTTCAAAAATATATCACTTGCCAAAAAACTGACACGGTCTTTTAGCTTTTTGGCAAGTGATATATTTTTGAAAAATGTAACCCGTCTAGGGAATAATTTTGGTGTGTGGTTTTTCATACATGTAATTGTTTTTATTTTGTCCAGTGACCAAGGGTGAGCAATATCATCCGAAATATATGGACTTGTGAGTTAGATATTATTATCCCAGAGAATAATCCGAAAAGTGACCATACATAACTTAGGACTTGTCTCTGGCGGTGCAGGCGGGCTTTTGCGTTGCAAAGCTTTGTCCGCCAGGGTACGATCGTTTTCGGCACGGCGCTCTTCTGTATGGTGTCGAGTTGATTTATTATCTTTTGAAGAAGACGCTTGCATTTTGATACTGTGAGATAACGGTTTGAGGATCGAATCCCAGAGGTGACATGTTTTCCGCCATTTAACGTTTACATGGCTTCACAGCATAAAGGAAAAACTTATGCATCACGCTAGGACTGCTCCGGTTGTTTTTCAATAGAAAAACACAATTTTAACGAATAGTGTTTGTCTTTTCAAACAACCTGCGGTTATAGTAGACGGAAAGTTCAAAGTCGGACACATATTTTTCATTCCTGCACATTTTGTACACATACGACACAATTACTGACACTTCTTTGAGACACCGAGCATAATAACTAGGTACACTACATAATAACTGTACCACCGAAACATATCACACGACAAAGAAGACCAATGATACTGACCATCTGATAGCACTTCAGTCCGGTCCTCACATCCCACGACGGGCGCGGTGTGCGGCCGAGGTACTCAGTCGCTGTCCGCTGAACAGTCCCTAACCTCCTCTGTTGCAGAGGGCGACAGGCCAGAGAGCGCCGACGAGAAGAGGGCAGAGCAGCAGCGACGGGAGGAGGAGCTCATCGACGAGGAGGAGGAGAAGGAAAAGTGCATCACCTGCGGCAAGACCTTCCTCACCATCTTCGAGTGAGTACCTGAACACAAAAACACATCAAGCACACACAAAACACAACACACATCCGGAGGCACAACACTTATTCATCGCCATCCTTTTCTTTCTACCAACATGTCCAGCTTTACTAACTATATTTCCTCTCGCAAAAGCATCACCTGTGGAAACGTTCGAGGTTTGTCAGATCAGCTATCACGGATGGCAGACGTCCAACAGTCCACATTTATTGTCCAGTGCAGTCATGTCCTGACCATACTCCCCGGACCGAACTGGTCGATGCTATCTGGTCTAACTGTTCTGGCCGATGACTGGACCGGCGTCGTGCAGTTCCGGTCCCCTCCCCTCCCTTACGTCCCCCCGGCGTCCCCCTCGTGGTAATTACAGGTGTGATAGTTGGCACCGACGGCCGCAGACCACTCCGACGCGTTCATGGGCTGCACAGATTGTGTCGGCTCAAAGGGAACTGACGGGGGTGCCAGACAACGCTACCATACGCGCGTCACACACATGATCGGGACGTTTGAACTGACGGGCTGTCACACATTCGAGACAGATTTTTATGCCAAGGCCTCCGCGCCAGCGAGCATATAATAGGGCGCTGATAATTGTTGGTCATGTCATTTAGTGTTGGCGCGTGCTTGCTGAAAATTGTCCCCACCGCCGGCGGATGTGGAGAGCCGATCGTGCATAAATCATACGCTGCGCGAGCCAGCGGCACGGACTGTGGTGACCAGGTGGTCTATGGTTGAATGAGTGAGCGATCAACTGACCGACGAGCGGGTGGACGAACAGACGGACAGACGGACAGACGGACAGACGGACAGACGGACGGACGGACGGACGGACAGACGGACAGACGTACAAACGGACAGACACGGATATACAGATGGACGGACAGACAGACGGACAGACGGACAGACGTACAGACGGACAGACACGGGTATACAGATGGACGGACAGATAAATGGTCAGACGGACGTACAAGCAGGCGGATACACGGACAGACAGGACAGACGGAACAGACGGATAGATGGAAAGACTGATATACGAACAGACGGACAGACGGAGCAGACAGAGCAGACGAACAGGTGGACAAACAGACCGGACAGTCCGGCACTGATTTAATAACATTCATGCTGTCAGGCGGCAGCTGTCCTATCCAGTGTTCATGGAGCGAGGTGCGAGCTGTCCAATGTCCATTGGTGACAGCCGACAGGTAGACTGTCCTGGCGGTCAGCCGCAAGCACAGTGTCCTGTTAGTTGAGAGCTGATCCAGAGACAAGCTTCCCGGACAACGGAAGCGCCAACATGCTTACCTCTCAGTTGACAAGCACAATATACTTGGTGCCCAGCTGCCCAGTGACTGCTGGTTTCAGGGTGACCGCGACCAAAGCGCAGATAAATGGCGGCCATTTTCGTACTGACGGGAGAGTGAACCAAAACACCTGGTCAAAATGTGTTGGCAGTGAATCGCAGTTTCGATAATCGAGCAAGCCAGACAGTGAATACGCCAGGTGAATTAAAATCTGGCAGCGACCGATTTTTCATGTGCACGTAATGTTTCGTTTTATCCAATCATGATAAAACCTGCCATTTATATTGCTATGAGATACGTATACTCATATAAGAAGAACAATATCTGTTTATTTTCTAGTAACTAGTAACTAACCAATTAATTAAAATATTTTACCCTTTCCTATAGAGCGTCTCCTGTTCAATATCATAGTTAACTCATGCACTGTTGAATGAAACCTGTTGGTTACCGAACACGTTTTCGTGAGCCAATTTCACGGAAACATTCCACAAAACCCACGCTGCTCACGCTAGGCATTCCACTTTTGCCATTCATTGGAGAGGAGCACCTGGCGCATCCCGGCACGTCAGACGTGTTTCCGCCCAATTTGTCGGCTCTGACCTCAACCGGCCTTAGTCACGCCACTGGCGGCCGGTGTGGGGGTCATTTAGGGACCCCCTCCGGTGTGGGGGTCAGTCAGTGGCCGGCGCGCATGCGCACTGAGTCCGAGCCTGTCCCCGGCTGTCGATGAATGAAATACCATCAAAGGGTGTCATCGCTGGGGGGCTGGTAGGGCGCGGGCTGGTGCGCCGGGCGGGGCCGAACAGGTGCTGGCGGTGGGGGCGTCGATGACCGGTAATTACGTCACCTCTGCCGTGGCCGCCGCCCGCCCGGACGATATATGAATGGTGGCATCCGCGCCGGACTGGTCGCAGCTGCGCCACCGGGCGGGGCCGTGGCGATCGCGCCGCGCTTCCTGCGCACGGTGACGATATTGGCGCACCACCCTGTGCCGACCGGTCAGACGAAAATGGGGCCTATGCAGCTCCCATACACTATATAACAAACACAGTAAACACTCATAGACCAACTCAAGATTAGATGCATGGCAAGTTTTGAAGACTGTAGGCTGAAGCTAACGCAATTCTGGGCACAAAAATGCCAATAACAATAGGTGTTAATTTTATCCCACAATTTGTTCTGGTGTTCAAGAGTTATTTCGAATGTCTGGGTTCGGTATCAAAATAATGCAGCGTTAAAAGATGGCTAAAAATATTAATTATCCCTTTGCAATAGCAATAATCCATGCAATAAATTCGCATGTCGTTACCATGACAATGTACGAGCAACGAGTCAAATGAATGAAGTGCCGCCCTGTCGTTTGACCCAGTTTAGACAATTACACGCCATGACCGACCGTATGGTAATTCCGCGTCATCATAGCTGTTCAATGAACGGGCGGTCTAAAACGTTGGTTTGACCAGGCTCAATATCTAAATCACACGTGCCGAGTCGTTACCGCAGCTCAGCCGCGGTCACGGGCCGGACTGGCAGCTGGGCTGACCGCAGAGTAGTCATAGCAGAGTGGCACGCACCGCCGCGCCGGCAGCGGCCAGCGGGCAGGACACGAGTCGCTTCCTGCGCTGGGGCTGGTGGGTTAGATAGGGTCGGCTAAGCATACAGCGACCCGTGGCTACCGACCACGGACAGTGGTCTAATCGTGATCTCTTACAAGTACAATGACCTATTGATGCATAGACAGCGACCTTGTGGCCACTGACCACTGGACGGAGACCACTGCCATTAATCGAGTGATGGCCACAGACAACGACTTAGTACTGGTGACAAACAAATATATCTGATGCCCAATGATGGCTTCGATAGCCAGCAACGCGGTTGGCTAACTGTTCGACGGACAAATAGAGGGTGACTCCTGTCCGTCTCTGACCCAATCACCGTGGAGAGAAGGCGGTACCGAGGTCACCTGTCAACAAACGGTGTCAGTCACGCGCTGCGGAGAGTGGCACATGACACAAACAATGTGTCGGTGAATGATGTTTACGACGATCGGCCTAAGGTAGCGGCGTGGAATAAATATGCTTCAGAGAAACACCAGTCAGCCACTGATTCCTGAATCCAATATAAGTAGTCATTTTCCGAGGTATACATTTAGTAACTGAAAACCAAACATTAATAAGGTATCCGTTTCATTTGTGTAACGCACGTAGATGTGGACGGGAAGACTTACAAGTCGCCCGATTACGCAACTAGTATTGACGAATGCACTGCCAGGGCCGGCGACCGGTCTGTTCCATGGATGTAGCCGGGTAGCCCTGGTGTCTTTCTGACCTGTAGCATTTTTGATTCATTAACTTCGTGGTGTAACCGCTGTGTCTCTGTCTCTGCCGGCAGGTTGGACGAGCACGCCGCCTCGGTTCACCACTACCCCGCCGGCGCGTTCAAGTGCGACTATTGCTCTCAGGCGTTCGCGCTCAACGCCAACCTCATCAAACACAAGGCCGAACAGCACGGCGAGTACCGCAAGTACCCGTGCGAGAACTGCACGCGGGTGTTCCGCGACCCCAGTGCGCTGCAGAAGCACATCCGAGCTCAGCACGTGGGAGCTCGAGCTCACGCCTGTCCCGAGTGTGGCAAAACGTTCGCGACCAGCTCCGGTCTGAAGCAGCACACGCACATCCACTCTAGCGTCAAACCATTCCGGTGTGAGGTCTGCCAGAAGGCGTACACCCAGTTCTCCAACCTGTGCCGACACAAGCGTAACCACGTCGACTGTCGCAAGCAGATCAAGTGCGGTCGCTGCTCTCAGGTGTTTAGTCACGAGACATCTCTGACCAAACACAAGCGGTTCTGCGACTCGGCCGCCGCGCCCCGTTTCGGGTCAGCCGCTGTGGAGAAGCCGTCCGCCGGCGCGCCGCCAGGGATGACGCTGCCGCCGAACGCTAGCCCGCTGATGTCGCTCTATCCGCGGCTGGGGCTGCCGTTCTGCACGCCACCGCTGCTCGCCGAGTATGGGTCTCTGGTGCCGCCGACACCGGCCGGCCTAGCGGCGCACCCGTTCCTACGACACCCGTTCCTGATGTCACTGCCTAAGGTGGAGCCGACGACAGCGTTTGAGGCCGGACAGCAGACGGGGACACCGGCTCCCACTCAGCAGACCACCGACAAAGAGACGGAGGGCACTGCCCCGGGCGCTGCTGCCGCCCCCGCTACCCCCGCTCCGGCGGCGGAACAGGAGAGGAGCAGGTCACGGTCTCAGGAGCGGTCCAAGGAGCGGGCTGATCGGTCCGCTAGCCCGGAGAGCTGGCCGCGGAAGGTGCCGACCCCGGCCAAGAAGGAGTCCAAAGGATTTGTCTCAATCCTAGCGCACCTCAAGGACTCGGAGAAGACGTCACGCAGTCCGTCTCCCCGCCGGGCCACGGAGACAAAAAAGTCGGGTGACCAGCCGCTGGACCTCAGCAAAAAGCCCGACGAGCTGTTCCCTGGCTTCGGCGCGGCGCCGCCGGCTGAGGCCGTCGCTCCAAAGCCGGAGGAGCCGGCGGCGGCCGAGCCGGCGCCCGAGCTGCCCACTCCGTTTGGCTCGCCGGCCGGTTTCCCAGGTCTGTCGGGCAAGTTTCCTTTGATGGCCTACCCGCGGCCGATCCATCCCTTCATGGAGAGCATGTACGGCGGCCTGGAGAAGACGGGCTGCCTGACGCCGTACGGCGCCGGCCTGCCCGGCTCCTCACTGAGCCCCTACTCGATGCGCTACCCGTACAACCCCTACCTGAACCCGGTCCTGGCGCAGAGGTCGTTCGACCTGATGAGGGCACAGATGCCGGGCCTGACTCGACCCTACCAAGACGTACTAAACGTGCACACTCAGCGAGCCAAGGATCGCTACTCGTGCAAGTTCTGCGGCAAAATCTTCCCCCGCTCGGCCAACCTGACGCGCCACCTGCGCACGCACACCGGCGAGCAGCCGTACAAGTGCAAATACTGCGAGCGCTCGTTCAGCATCTCGTCAAACCTGCAGCGTCATGTGCGTAACATTCACAACAAGGAGAAGCCGTTCCGGTGTCCGCTGTGTGACCGCTGTTTCGGCCAGCAGACCAACCTGGACCGGCACCTGAGGAAACACGAGCAGGGGGTCGCCAACCTGGGCTCAGACAGCCCCGACTCGACCCATAACGAGTCCGGCTACACGGACGAGATCCGCAACTTTGTCGACAAGGTGACCGACGGCAGCGCCACCTACAACTCGAGCGACGACGATGAAGCGCCCCCTGGCAAGCGGGCGCGCTCTGTCTCGCCGAGTCCGACCATGGTACCGACCAGCTCTCGGCTATCCGCCCTGGAGTCGCCCGGGGCGACCCGTCTCACCGCCATCGACCCGTTCGACCGGTCACGTGACTGTGTGACCTCGCCGAGCAGCTAGAGAGGTGCCCGGAGGGGCGTTCAGAGGCCAGTACACAGCCGGGCGAGCCGCGCCACCCCGGACAACTATCGACAGTCGAGAGCACGACATAGTCGCGTTCTAGTCTACGGCATTGTTTTGTGCGCGCGTGATGTCACCTCGAATGTGTGGGGTGTTCAGTGTCTGTACAGTTGCGCCTGTAGCGTGCTCGACGTGTGTACAGCGTGCGTTCTGCGATCGTTTGTGATGTGATATGGTGGATCCGAGCTCCGTTTGATGATTTATGTTGCTATTCAGTTCCTAAGAAGTGTGTTACTGAAGCCTCGCGTGAGTACCATGGCACGCGCTGCTGGCTTTCACATTTAGCGAGCTTACAAAAGGCATGTCTGCGCCTCGCCCCCGTATCCGTTACCGTGTCCAGAGCACACAGATCTGGAGAGGATCACACATGTTCGCTTACGAATCTAAGTAACCATGACTGGGAGCTCTCTGGGCGCCGGTCGCCGTTAGTTTTATGCTTAGACTGTGCTGGCACACAAGCATTTCACTGCACCACATCAGCACATCGGCGTTTGCATATTTATTTTCGCACCACCCTCGCATTGCTCCAATGATCTGAGTCACCCCTGAAGTTGTGCACTAGCCGCGCCCCACCTATATCCGTGCCCGTGTTCCGTGAGCGACCCCAGTCAAGTCATCGGCCGACCAGTATTATACGGTAGATTATTTTTGTTTTGTAGCGCCGAGTGTATCGATCGAGTCCATCAGCGTATTTCTGTTCTGCTGCGACCCAGAGGCGACCACCTGCGCCGTGGTCACGCGTATTGAACATATCCGTTTTCCCGTGAATGTAATGTACATTTGATTGAATGCGTCTTAATGCGGTGAGATTTTAATATTATATCAGCAATAAACTGTTACAATAAAAATTGACGATTTTGGACAAAAGTCGTTGATCGATTTGGTGCACGGTGAGTTAATCAGGTATAGACTGAAGTGAGAAAATGAGAGGAAGAGCCAGAAACGTAATTCAACAATTGGCGTTTCTAAACACGCATCCACAAGTATGAAAGTGCATTTAAGTTAACGACAAATTAATCTGACTCAAGATGCCCTCGTCGTAAAAAATACCGTCGCCTGGCTAGCAAACTACCTATATTGCACAAATAAAAAACAGGACAATGAGCATTTGGAGGGGTGCCCGTGCGACCTGCACGATTTTTGGAACTCTCCTACGCTCGGAACCAACTTCAAGAAGATGTTAATTTTAGTTAGGTAGGAAGGTACCCTCATGCTCACATAATGGTACCGCTGGGTCTAGAAACTGGTGTCTGATTTGCCACCTCCAACTCTAATTTACTACAGCTACCAACTCATTTAATTCTAACTCCACAACAATCGTGCTATTTTAATGAATATTAATAATTATAGCACCCACAGCACGTCTGGTACGGAATCTAGCCCCCAGGCGGCGAAGAGAAGAACTAACGCCATTGTAGGTGTCGCCACCTCTGCGCCCAACGTCCAGGCAGCCAGCGCTGCCCACCCCGGCCCGTGACGGGCAGCCACCGTGCCGCCGCCTTCCCGTGCCGTGCCGCCGTGCCGTGCCGTCGGGGCCTCCCCTCGTCGCCTTGGTCCCACTGACACGACGATGAAACCGAAAGCACGGCGGAAAATTCACGTGAGCTGTTTTAGCGAAACGTGCCCCGCCCGGCCGGCGGAGCGGCGCGGCGGCTCGTGTTCGGTGCCGGCTGGCCGACCACGGCTGCCGGCTGGAGGACGGGCGGTGCGTCCCGCGCGGGGCGACACACTGGCACACTGCGGCCACGGGCTGTGATGTAATCGGCTCAGCTGGCCTTATGCAGGCAAGGGCAAAGGGTGAGCCTAACAAAAAAAAACTTGAAATTCACCAACACGTTATTTAAGACGGTTGGAGCGTAAATCAAAACCCAACAATTTTGCAACAGTTTTGATTGGGTCGAATGTAAATGACAAAAAAAAGGCAAATTTAAAGCCCCTTCAAAGTGCTTTTTTCTCGGCTGAACAGTACCTGATTCGAAGACAATTACCTATCGTCGCTCAATGCTCATCACGAATACATACCTACTCATACCGCCTTTTAAACCGCGCCCCGTAGGGCTATCCGCGGACCCTGCCACACGGTCCACACGTAAGTACATACTTACATACAGCCGTTTCGGGCCCCCTAAGATCTCAAACATTTACCTGTCGAGTTTCAAAATTCAAACGGCATTCGATAGCCTCACCACAGCATTACCTTGTGACCAAATTTCATTGAGCTCAGCCCAACCGATGACGTCACAGTTCAGATCAAAGGTCGCGTTTTCACCGTTTACCGGCATTTCAAGAAATGTATTGTGAAATCGAGTAAATTTGTAAGCTATTGAAAATCCAAAAATTGAGTTTAAAAATTTGACGTCATCATTTTTGAACAGTAATGAGTAAGGTATTTTTTCGCTATAACTTAGCCAAAAAATGAGTTATCGATCTGAAATTTGGTATGTGGATAGAACACGGTAGGTACTATCACATATATTTCGGTTTTCTCGAAATTCGGAAAACATTTGGGATTTTTTGGCTATCATATCCAAAAAATCGCTTTTCGATTTTTGGGGGTCAAAATCCAAGCATTTCAGAAATCCGGATAGCAGTTTTATGCTTTATAGCCCTGTTAATTCTACATTTTTATGTTTTTAACATTTTTCTGTATCTTCAAAGCTGTATGTAGGTCTGACAGCTATTCTCGTGAAACCTTTTTTGGGGGAAAGGTCGAAAATGGCAGAACATGACGTCATTTCGAGTACCACACTCGGTAATCTACAGTTGAGCTGCTCTACCTGCGTGAAAGTCTCGAGATTATTTCCACATCTAGAGTATGGCATGGGACATGGGCACTGGGTAGCTGCTGTCTGCTGTAACCCTCAGCAGTCACAGCTCTACTCTGTGATCAGTGGTGGCTCACGTGTCATGGAACAGTGCGGTGCCACAAATAGCATCGCGACTAGGCATTGACAAACCGCAAATGACAGCTCGCGTAATGCACACAGATGATCACGTTTCTCCTGCGGATGTGCATGTCATGGCCACATTGGTGCCTAGCTCTATCGACCATGTCGTCGTTAGCAGGGTAATATCACTTCTGTGCCATAAAGCTGGACAGAAAATATGAATATTCAAGACGCACGCCCAGAAAACTGAGGTGCCAACATCAGCTCAGTCTCCGGCAGCGGAAGTGTGTGTTTTTTATTTTGGGCGATATATGTATGCTATTATCAGACATGACTTACGTCTAGTAATTTGTCACAACAAAAAGCATCGTCTTTTTGAAAATGTGTAATTACATGCATCTGAAGTTGTACCTTTAGTCACTGGCTCAAATTTTGCAGTTTATAACGTCACATTAGCTTTTCTCTGATCCTGAGCTTGAGCTCTTGTCATAAAGCTTATCTACATGCATCACGTTTATAACTTTGTGGTCGGTCATAACTTATTACACCGTTCCAATTTTCGAACAGCATTTGCAGCATTATCAGACGTCGATGTTACTTGTAACCAAGCCATGCGTGATACAGGGCGCTTTAATTTTTTGTTGCATCAGACGTCTATTAGTGGCATCCGGAATCGTTGCTGAGATACGTGCGTTGTCTAAGTTTTGACAAATTTCCTCGTCACGTAGGGGAGAACCAAGACTCTGGTGGCGCGTGATCACCGCCTGCGCGACGTACCGTCCGTGGAAAGCCAGCAGCACACCCGCTGATTTGGTAAACTTTCACTGATGGGACCCCACCGGAGCGCTGTAACCACACCACTAGCACCACCTCAACGTATTTTTAGCGTCGAGCTGCCAGTGGCACCAGCAGCCGTCATGCGAGGGCTGCACGTCCGTCATGCGAGACCCGCACGTCCGTCATGCGAGACCCGCACGTCCGATGAGCAAACTGCACGCGTCGTGATGGGCGCTCTTCATGCGTGTTTATCTCTTATGCAACGTGGCCTTTCTTCCAACAACTATTGCATATGTGGAGATGAGTCGCTGAAATTGTCGACATGCACGACATACCAAACTAGAGCGCATGGAAAAGCAGCACGATATCAGGGCTGCTTTATCTGCGTACCCGCACAGATTAGCAAAGCCCATGGCAATGGCTTGTCGATGTAAGCGTGACATGATCAGATTCAAAGACAGTCTTTATGTGATATGTCAGTCAATCGCTGTTCGTTGTCTGTCAGACAGTCTCTGTTCGTTATCTGTCAGTCTCTTTCCGCTGTCTGTCAGTCTCTGTGCGTTGTCTGTCAGTCTCTGATCATTGTCTCTCAGTCAGTCTCTGTCCGCTGTCTGTCAGTCAGTTGTTGTCTGTCAGACAGTCCTTGCTAACCTGTCAGACAGTCTCTGTCCATGGACTTCAGACAGTCTCTGTCGGTGGCCTGTCAGTCAATCGCTGTTCGTTGTCTGTCAGACAGTCTCTGTCCGTGGTCAGTCAGTCTCTGTCCGTTGTCTGTCAGACAGTCTGTCCGTTGTCTGTCAGCACTCGATCACCGTCTGTCAGCAGTCTGTCACCGTCTGTCAGCAGTCTCTCACCGTCTGTCAGCAGCCTGTCAGTCCTCGCAGGTCGTTAGACGACTGAGCGGCGGGCGTTGTCAGCCCTCATAAAGTGTTAACAGTCAGACGACTGGGGAGGCAGGCGGTGCCAGCCAGCCTGTTCACACTTCACTTGTGAAGCGTGCAAATTCGTGTCGAAATGTGCAAATAATTAGCAAGTTTCTTCAACCTAAATTGAAGTGGATTACTGCACTCCGTTATTCATTAAATACCAGCAGCTTGAAAATAATTACCCTTGAAGAGCATCAATCGTCTTTAATTAGTCATGTCTACAAATTACAAACTACAAACTCAATCAACTTACCTCAGATGCATCATTCCGGTGTTTTCACATTTTTACCGCTGAAATTCATTTTATATTGACATTTGAAGTAACTTTTAGGTACTGAAAACAGACACTTCACATGGTATAACTATTTGGACGAAACACAGCCGCCGACTTCGACATACCTAATTATTTAGTCTTAACATTATTAGTCACTACAAGATCATGACGGCCACTTAGGCATATTCTCGCGCATTTGTCATCCGGAGTTTATAAAATCGCCGCCAATTTGTCGGCTTTTTAAGTAGGTATCTGTCCATGCTTGTGTATTTGTCTGATTGTCCACACCTAATCTCACTTGGACGCGCCTGTCCAAACTTATCCCTTCTGCCCACAGCTGTTCACGCCTATTTTACAGGACTGTCCACATTAATCCTCCCCTCTGTCTAGTGTCTACCCCTAATCTCATCCATTCACGCCTGTCCACACCTAATCCCACTTCTCCGCACCTAATCCCATTTCTCCACACCTAATCCCACTTCTCCACACCTAATCCTGCACTTCTCCACACCTAATCCCACTTCTCCACACCTAATCCCACTTCTCCACACCTAATCTCACTTGTCTACGTCTGTCCACACCTAATCTCATCCGTCCAAGCCTGTCCACACCTGTCCACGCCTGCCCACAGCGTTCGGTCAACACCGGCCGCAGGTAAGGGGATATCACCTGTTCGAATTCTGTCTCGGAATGTTCCGAGTCGGCCGCGGACTTTTCTAAATCGTGACGCTCTCGGGTCGTGAGGAAGTTATATCTGCGGCGACTTTCCTCATCCGTTGGCTTCAGAGCCGACCAGGAAAAGAGGCAGACCGAAGATGTCGGAGACTTGGCCGCACAGCCTCCGCCTATGTGCGCGGCATGCTGCCCTGACCGTCCGCCGGTCACGCGTGAACGGGGCCGAGGCATTATCTGGCCGATCAGTGATTTTGCAGCAAATTGATTTGTTGTGCAAGGCACAGGCCACTCGTGATCGGTCCAAAATGAACGTAGAAATGTCACGAAAATTGCCTAAATAACGGTGTGCTTCATGGTGCCATGTCACCAGAAGTACCGATATAGTGGTACGTTCTATAATGTCGCAAAAACTTTCGAAATTGATAGTATCACTTAGTTTTAACATATAAAGCGGAAAATTGAGGAAAAGATTTCGTGCTTTCTTACTTGTACGTTTGGTAGCAGCCGATATGCCAATACCCTATTATCTCATCCATGCCAATACCTTGGGAATAAGAAATTCGATGAATAATTGAATTATTTGTGACTTATTAATTCAATGTACATATATCATCTTTTAACCGTACATCATAAAAATCGAACGAATCAAGCTTCAATCTTAGGTAGGCACATCATTTGCCATTGGGCGCATGTGCTTTCTCAAATTGGGCAGATGAGGGAATCATTTGCTAAGCTCTGACCAATATATGTACTCGTATAGAGTGGATATTTTTGGTAGCATATACGTCCTAGATTCTGTACAACAGTTGCCCTCAGCTCACCAGTTGCATGTGTGTGAGTACAAACCACATACCACCCTGCCCGGGGATAATGGATCTAATAGGAAGTGACCTCGCACGATCTGGAGTTGTTTTGTAGCGGCGCTGAGATGAAGGCTGGGAGGAGGGGTCGCCTGGGGGCCGGGTCGGGCGGGGGCGGGGGCGGGGGCGGGGGCGACCCCCGGCCCCAGTGACCGCCGCCGGCGCCGCCCCGGCCGGCCGGTCGAGCAGCCCCAGTCCGCCACCCCGCCGCCTCTCGTGTAATTGGATGGTGCGTCTGGGGTCAGTTTTTGTCTGCGGCGCGCCTCAGTTTTATTACGGGCAATCACGTAAACAGGCGTGCATGCTACTCGGCGCGCGCCGCATGGCTGTGCCAGCCTGACCAGATCCTGCGCGCAGGAGCAGTGGTGTTGCGTATGACGCGCCTGTTTGGGTCATAAAAGCTGTTTCTGTCACCAAACACTTGAGTAAAAAGAAGTGTATGCTGTTTTTTTTAAATAAAACATTGATGCTGGATATAAAAACAATGAAGAACACTAAAAATATCTTATTTAGAACAATAGCCGTTTTTACGACGGGTCAGCTGGCAAATGCACCAAACCTGGGCAAGTCTAACCAAAGTTCCATTCCATTTTGTGTATTCATAAAAAGTGGCTCAAGAACTCAGATAATAAGCATTTCAATAAGCTATCGCACCGATTCCCCTGTTCCCATACCTTGCTGTCAAAAATATCAGCATTACCGCTTCAATCCCCAAAAAAACTTGTTTCAGACGACGGCACGGATCCACAGTCCCCATAAAACACAGACCGATCTGCACTGGTGCGAAAATATTGCCCGTGGCCCGTGCGACCGTCACGCGTCTGCCCGTGGGAAGATCACGTGGCACGTGCGGGACGTGTTGCACCCGTCAACGAAACGCGCCGTTAGTTCCACCGCGTGTGGCAGAAACACGAAAAATGTCCTCACCGCCCCGATCCCGAACTGTGGACGTGAGCGACGGTGGCGGTGAGCTGTCGTGAATAGGTATGTGGTCCAGTTTGCTACATGACACGAAATATTCATCGTACAGTGACATAACAACGTAAACTTTTTTGAAAAGTTATTTCGATGTTTACCCCATGGAAACCCCATGGATGTTTCATATCAGTCAATTTCGTGCAGCCCTATGAACCATAAAACACACAAAAAATAATATTGAAAGTCGAATATTGCACTAACCTAGCGCTAACGGTATAACAGCAATAAGACTGGGCTTACCTGCCACTATGCAACATAGATGTGAGCGCTATTCGTAAAATTTCATGGATGAATATAGACTGCCTTGGCGTAACACCGCTTTACGAGAGACCGCAAACTGTCCTGTTGAAACGCGAGTCGTAATGTGCGAATAATGTCCCAAAATATTGCAAGCCCGCCATATGTGCAACCACCCTGTGAGTATGTAGCGAGTACGGCGGGGCGTGGTCGACCATTGGCTGTGCCGTCATCCGGATGAGCTTCTCATTGCAAGATCACGGGTCTGGTGTGATTCTCTGGCCTTTGAGAGTTGTGTTCTGCAGTTCAGATAAAATTTTCAGGGACTTAGAGCTGCATTGCCATTCTAGAGAAGAAGGGTTCTCATTTTTTTTTAGAGCCTGAGAGCTGTGCTGGGTTGTCTAAGAGCTGTGGCGATGAGCACTCAGAGATTTGCGCTGCTGCTCCTTTTGGAGTTGTTCATGAGCTATGCGGTCATTTTGATAGAATTCTCCGAGAGCTGTGCTCCGTCATGGGGGTGGAAGGGGGGGGGGGGGGGGCGGTGGTTTTCTGAGAGTCGTAGTGCCGTTCTGGTGGGTTCTCTGAGAGTTATACCTCCATTCCGTTGAGGCGCTCTGAGAGCTCTCGGGGCCGTGTGAGTGCTCCGAGTCCTCTGGGAGGTGCACGGACCAGCTCGGCGACTCGTGGGACCGCCGGCGGGCGCAGCCAGCGGCCAGAACGGACCGCCCTCCCACGGCCCGTCCGGCCAAGGTCCGCGCGGAGGGGTCACCGGCTCGCTGTCCGCGGCTCGCCGTCCGACTCAGGACCACCAGCACGGTCAGTGGCGGGTCAGTAGCGGCCTTATCTCACGGCCCCGAGCCGGGCCGGCGGCCGGCACGGGCCGCGGGATCACACGGGATCGCTGAGAGCCGCCGCTAAAGGTGCCGAGAATAGGGCCGATTCGGCACAGATCTCCACCGGCCGGCATCGGGGTGCCAGCGCAGGCTGAATGGCCAATGAGCACGAATACCACCAGAATGGACTGTCTGGCCTCACAGCTTATTGAAAATCAGCACAAAGATGGAGAGGGACAGCACTTCAACTCATAATGTGCCGATATCTGTAAAAATATAAAAGCATGCGATAAAAGATCAGTTGAATTCCTTGATCAGTCTCTAACAAGTATACTCGATGTACACGGTCCATCAAATGGCCCATCTCGCGGTATATGTAACAGCCCTCCTTTCAGCCTGCCAGATGTGCCCTCTACTACGATTTAGCGAGGAAAACGATATCGAATGTTTCCCACGTCGAAGCTAAAAGCTCTGACATCTGAGTTGGTATGTGACTCTTGAAAATATTGCACCGCTCCTTTGCCCTTTGCCATAACTGAAATTACTAAGTTACTTACACGTGGGAATATCTTATGCTATGAGTAACTGTGCAGCAAATGAGGATAATATAAGTGGTTTCCCGATGCGTATTTACGGTGACACCTTTTAAAGGCTTATCCTCGTTCCGATTGTGACCCGCGGAATGTCATTCAATAAAATCTCCAACGCCACATTCTCGAAGCATGAGTAACCGCAGAGGGGCGACATGCCACATTGATAACCCGATGACCATTACATTCTTTTGTTTGCACAACGAATTCCCACACACCTCGTCATAACACCGCTCCCCAACAGATGAGACACCGGTAAATAGAGCGGTAACCGCAGACGGCGGCGGTTGGCGACTGGATGACCGCTGTTTCCCTGGCTGTTGACAAGTGGATGTGGTTCCCACTGCAGGTCTGGAGTGCGCCACACCGCAGGGGCTGTGTGTGCACCACACACCTCACTCTCAGTGGGGTGTGGGGTGCACGGGTAGCGAGGTCTTCCCGTTCAGGAAGGAATGCGATGAGTCGGATCGGCTGGGACGGTGCAATTAAACCGCAAACTGATCGCACTCTGACATTGGAGCTCAACGGAGGAAATTGGATACATAAAATTGCAAACGTTGCTGAAGCGTCATTCTGAGCACTGCTCAATCAAAATATCCCTGTTACGGCAGCATGTTTATGGACTGTGGGTAAGAAGTCGGTCTCCCATGGATCAAAATACTCAGCCCGTCGTCTGGATGACGACTTAGCTGTTCCAGCCACAGCCCTCACGTGGCTCGACTTCTCGGCTAATTGGCAGCTGCGGCAGCTACGGCGGGCGGCGGACGGGGGACGGGGGCAGGAACGGCGCTCGGGGGCGGGGCGGGTGTCGCAGGGTCTCCGTCGATACCCACCGAGCGTCGATGACGGTCTCGCGTGGCCAACGACCGACAGCTTTCACTGTCGCACCATTGTGTGAACGACGCTCGCTGCAACCCGACCACCAATTAACGCACGGACGAAAGCAGCGCCACCGAAAAACTCGGCGGAGTTGGGCGGGCCGGACGGCCGAACCCGTCAGGATCGAGCGGTCATAGGGCGGAATCGGACCCGTCAGGCGTCAGGATAGAAAGGGTAGTTATTTACATAACAGAATTGGTCAGCTAGATCTGCACATATTTCGCAGGTTGGGGTTGATCCGCCAGCAAAAAAATCCCAGAGCAGCATCCCTTAACAATCCATGATTCAGGTATTAGACCTAAGCCAGTCGAATAAAATGATGGCACGCTCTGATTGAGATTCGTTATCGAATAAACAATAAACATGACATGGGCATAAGAGACGACTGTGAAACAAAATGCAAAATGAGAGGGAAGATCCTCACAGAGTAAATGTAGTTAGAGCTGAGAAATAAGTGCAATGGCGCAAATGCGGACGCATTAACCAGGACGAGGGGCTCTCTCTCAGTAAAAACGAGAGCAAGCCATTTCCGAGCTAGTAGCCTTCAGTGTATCAGCCTGTGAGAAATTGCGCTAGTCTCTCACACCTGAGGTGGTACATTCAGTTCGGCCAGACAAGGTCTCTCTGTGTGGCATTATATAACACTGTGCCGATCACCTTGCACAATGAGACGATCAGTTATTTCATCGACCCAGTCTTCGCTGAGAAACTTCCCTGACACATCATATCGGCACCGTATTACGGGTAATTGCTTGAAAGCGAGGGAGCAACTATATTCCTCTTCGGTACCTCTCAATTGCCCCCTCTTTCGTGCTTGCGTGCGCGCCTGAACGCTGCGGAAATTGGCTGGCTCCAAGGGCTCTCGGCACACGAGGCCGCCGGTACGTGAGTGGTCGGTGCACACCTGGTGTGTGCAGTGTGCACTGTGCACTGTGCTCCACACACGTGTTACAGCCTCCCTTCGACCGACAGAGCAAGGGGCCGCCACGGCCTCCGACCCGGGAAGCCGGCGTCATGGTGTGGTCGTTTCATAACATCGCTGACCATCGTCCGCGTCTCAGTCTGTCACGGAGTGTTACGATCCGACGACTGATGCCCTTCCTGTCTCCGGAAACACAGCGCCGCTGCCGGAAACGACGCAGTTTTCTCACGCTCAGAACCGCAGTGTGGAAAAGGTCGGTGCGAAGAGACTGTTCTATATACGCTGACAAACATCGTGGGCCCGCCTCTCCCACGATCCACATTGTAACTTGTGATGTGAGGCTGTCTTAGACTGGTTCTTTTGGGACTAATTAACTTATCCTAGAAGTTGTTACATTTTTTTGTAAGGACACTGAGGAATTATACCGCCTTTTTAGTAAGTCATAGAGAAGAGATGTTAGCATCTTGTCATCTCAGCATTTTCACAGAACTTAACGCCTTTTCTCAAGCTTAGCTCATCGGGGCCTCGTTCTAGCCGCGACTAAAGCCAACCTAGATTAGACCGCCACCACCCACTGACCACTGTTACAACCAAATGTAACATCTGCACGCCAGATACTGCAACATCGGAATGACATTGACACGATACTGAAGTAACATCGACGACGACATTAGGGTGACACCGACACTGACACCAGAATGACACCCACAGTCAGGGTGAGAAAGTTACGACGCTGTCAGCGTGCTGTGAGGGCGCTCATCTGGCCGTTGATGGGTTTTTAACGGACGGCCGCCGATTGTATGTATAGCGGCGGCCGACGAAGGATGTTAATGACGAGTCTGACGGACTCGTGTGGAGCTCGACATCCGAGAGCTGCCTGCTTACATCACTGCTTGATGAGCCGGGATGAGCTCAGCGGAGGAGGGACCATGTCCGGGAGAGCGTCGCCGTCACAGGGACCATGCGTGGGTCAACTGAAAAGCTTGTCCGTTGGACCAGCTAGCAAATCACATGCCAAAGAGCGCTTGACCATTTTATGTCTTCATCTCTCATCCTCTATCATCCACGCTCCATCATCCATCTTCCATGTTCTATCTCCTACCCTTAAGCTTCTACCCTTTCCCCTCCATTTTCTGTATCCTGTATCCCGTTCCCTTTATCCTCCATCCTCTCTATCAAGATATCGCCAGCGTGACCTGTGCCTGGCTCATTAGACCATCCAAACACATACGCATCGTTAACAGATAGCTAACAGCACCCTTCCGATACCGGATAAAGCCATGACGCATAAAACCAGCCGTAAAACACGACTGGGCAGCAAGAAAGGCCGCTTCACACGGTTTCATAGCTGCCATTGGTCGGTGAGGCGAACACCTGTAGACAACGGGAGGAGCCCGGTTTCTGAGGTATCAGCTTTACTTATCAGGGCCACTGAGGTCGTCCGCCCAAAAGACTTTCTCTTTTTTGTTATAATGCACGAACGCCATTCTTCATGATGAAAGGAAGCATAAGTGACTATCTGAACTGGGATATCCTTTGTGACAAAAATGCCTTCTTATAGAATGCACAACTGAATGGCATCAACAAAAGCTGGGATCTTTTTCTCGGGAAAGTCACCTGAGTCATCGTCTGAGTGTCAGTACCTAAAGCAAACGCAAAACTGGCCATGGTAGCTTATACTGGCTAACGGCGCGCTTTGTATTGCCAAATATTTTGACATGTTGTTCTCCGACTGTATGGGTATGTCCGTGCTTCCTAACTAACAAGAATCTCAGCCCATAAACGTTGTGATCTATGTTTCACTAGAATGTCATTAAAATGTTATTGTATGAGGTGCAATGAGTAAACGCTTTTTGAACATCACACACCTATCAGGAACCTTTGCGAACGGTTGTATGTACATTACATATGCAGAATCTCGCATGCATCAATAAAATGAGCTACGAGCAGCATCCCTGATTCATGATGCCGTAATACCATCATGTTTGCAGACTATACAGCTGGACCAAACGGTCCACGATAAACGGTCGCATGCGTTTTATCAGGGGCTCACCTGGTGCCTTCTGCCCGCGTCAAACATCCATAGTCGGATTTGATGTGACGTTAATCCTCCTTCATCACACCACATCGATACAGAATAGCACTCGGGTCGTTGTCGCGCCCTTAACCCTATTCCTGGCGGGCTCCGCCGGGACAAGAAACTGGCGGGGGGGGGCCGATTCGGCCCCCCCCTGAGATCTCGAGAACGAAGCAAGATAGCGACAAGCGGTAAATGGCATCGGATACGCACGGCCAAGATCTACAATTTTTACTAAGGTCATTTTCAGGTCAGGTCAAAGATGACGTCACAGGGGTCGAAAAAGTCAAAATGGCGGCACTAGATATGGAGAGAGTTTTTCTCGAATAACTTTCGAATTAGTCAAGATAGGAACAAACTAAGGGCATCATCGTGATCCTCTCGTCAATCCGCATCGAATGATATATATGTTGACCTCGAAAGGTCAAGGTCAAAGGTTGACCTCAGGTCACGTGACCTCGAGGTCATCATGTATATCATTCGATGCGTCTTGACGAGCTGAACACAATGAGACCATCCACGCGTCTGTATCTTGTTCCTGTACGGAGTTATTGGCCAAAAACCTTTGGTGACCTTTGATGACGTCACATGACCTCACAGCTGCCCAACAGCAAAACAGACCTCAAGGTAGTGAAGGTTGATCGTATATGAAGTCATGTATGGTATATGGGGCCATTCCGACCCGTTTTAGTGGTAAAAACAGGGAGTTGATTTTTCCCCCATTGACTTATAATGGGGAGGTCGCGAAATTGACCTGACCTTAGGTCACCGATATAAAAATTTTGAGATATACAAATTGCACATACTGGTACCCTAACTAAACCCTGAAGAGAAGAAATTGATCGGTCAAAAACTCTAGCTCTGGCGTGATTGCAAACTTTTCTGAGGTAGCGTCACCAAACCGCCTCTGGTGACCTGACCTGAGGTCAGATCAACTCAAAATTTTCAGACATGTTGCGTAGAAGCCTTTTAGGAAAAGTCAGAAAATTTGAGCTTCCTAGCTCAACGCGTTTGGGAGATATAACCAAAAAACCTCAGGGGGGGGGGGCTCCTGAGGCCCCCCCCCGCCAGGAATAGGGTTAAGCCCTGACACTATCTCCATACACACAAATGGATAAAGGTTCACTTGAATTAGAGGGCGTTCGGAACAACTTTATTGTTTTCTGAGCCCTACATTTAAATAATCGCCGAACAATGACCAGACGACCATTCTTCATATTTAACTTCACCATCAAAACCGGTGCAGCATGAGGTTCATTCAGCAAGAGATCCCTCTCCCACACCATTTCAAATGCAGCTCGTCGACCACGCCAACAGCCATAAATATGGCCACCGTTTCCAGCACACGAAGGCAGGTCTTCAGTTCACCAGCGCCATTGATTTGCACTTCTTCAGATCGTCGGTCTCATCCCACATCTGTTGAGTGTTGACTGCGTGGCTGATACATATGCTCCACTGTGCGCCGTCGCCACCTCTGAGGGGTCACCGGCCTCCCCGGCCTCTCCTAACCGGCTGGTTCCATGGCACCCCAATCGGCTGGGGTTCTCAGCACCCCCGGCCAATCGCCGTCACCTGTAATTGTCTCCGGGCCGCCACGGCTCCGGTGCCGGCCGATGGGGCTGTCGTGCTCGGCACGGCGCCGGCGCCGGCCGGTCGTGGTCGGGATGTGCTCTGCTTGGGACGCTAATCGGCGCCGCGCCGCGCCCCGGGTCAAGGCAGGCGGTGTGCCGTGGTACGGGACGGCACGCGCCGACTGACCCGCCGCCTCGTGTCGCACTCATCAGTGCCGCCCTGATGGGTCGGCTGATGGGCCGCACCCTTCTGCCCTGCTCCGGGGCCTCATGGTGCCGCTCCCCCGGCAGGCAGTGGACCTCTCCAGACTCTCATCTCATCTCCCCTTCCGACCCCTCCCATAACACTCTCCCATTTATCTGCATGACGATCCCCATCAGCATGGAATATTCCAATATATATCGATCTGCCCTTCTTGGGAGATCAACGAATGCCTCGATGTAGGAACAGATTCTATATTTTTAAACTTCAGACTAAATATTTAAGAAAGTTAAGTCGTCGTATTCATTTTATTTTTGTTGACATCGACTTCTGTTATTTTCTTTCTCATTCACTCATCAATCCAGGGATGTCCTTACATAACTGACCTCGTGCGTGGGCGGCGCTGACCTGCTGAGCGCCCTCCCCCTCCCCTCTATTCTCACGGACTGAGGTGACAGCAGTCCGTGATACCATCGCTGCCCGTGCCGCCACTGCGACTGGCGAAACGCCAACAGATAGGTGCTACGGCAGTTCTGCACCGTGAGCATATCATTATCAGTCGGCCGGCGAGTGTCAGTCGGAATTCACACCCAACTCCGCCAGTTGACACTATCACGGGAGCGACCGTGATCACGATAGCTGTGGAAATGTGAAAGGATTGACAATGGATGCTTGTCTCTAACACGTGCCATATTGTAACCAACACCTGTCATCTGTCTTGCGCGGGTGGCATTGCCTGCCACTTTCAGGGCATGCTGGCTAGCTGATGATTAGATGTTACTTTGGTAGTTGCAAAATCCGTGCAGTAACTGAGTGGCAGCAAGACATTAGGTCACATAAGGTCACTTTTTGCAAAAAGACATCAATGATAAGACCACACATCACGATCACGAATTACCCGTGTATCTCGGCGGATACATGTCCGTGTATCCATGTGGCAATGGATGTCAACAATCAACACTGCGTATCAGTTCACGCGCCCTTTTGTCTGCCCCGCTTCTAACATTCGCTCATCGCTCCCATCCATCTCTCATTGCAGTACGATGTCTCCATTGGTCACGGTTTTTCCCCCAGCGGAGATAATTTCTCCGTCATCGGGGCTGCGGTGGCGGTCCCCCTCCGTTTATTGCCGATCATCAATATGGCAGCCACCGTTTACCAGGGCTGCCATATCGCCGTCGTTTACGGTGCCCAGCTGGCCGGTAAATCGCACCGGTCAGGGTCAAACGCTCGGTAAACGAGACACCTCGAGGCGGGCGGGGACTCAAACAAATGGAGGTCAGAGGCAGATGATCCATAAGCCGACACAGCGGTCAGTGATCGGTTCCGGGACTGGATATATGCGACTGTTTGTGGGGCTGTTTTGCGTCGTTTAGATGTGTCCGCCCGCAGGTTGTTATTTGTCAGTAACCGGAGAACATATATGAGCATGGGTAGATGCAACGTCGAACAAACCGACAAGAAATGGCCAGGCCTGGGGACACAATCAGTAGTTGACTCCCCAGTGGTTGTTGTGGCTGTTATGGCAAAGTACACCATCAAGAGCCGGTCCCAAGGTCGCCACCTGACTTGAGCCTGTCACTAGGGCTGAAATTCCAGTCTACATATGGGAGAGTGTCTGTCTATCTATAGTCCCCACGGAAAGAGCGATCGAGAGGGCGTGGGATGAAGAGTCGTGAGAAATGGGACAAATAATACGCATCAGGATGCTTGGGTTAGTTGGCTTATGACGCAAATGACTAATTTGTGAAACAAGCGAACAAAATACTTGGTATATAGCGGGACTGAGTGCACGGTAAAAGACTGCGCAAATGACGGTTTACTTTACGCACATCATACAATATGGAGCCCCTCGTTTCAGCCGACTGCCGACTGTGGCTTCTGTCAATAGCTGCTACCTATCCGTGTGATGTGTTGTGGTTCGATGTGGTTGTAAATATGTCACGAGCTCACAGTCTCAATCGCGATGGAAATGCCTCGCAAATATGAATGACTGTCAAGAGTTTTTATTTCTATATTACAATGTGTAGCTAGTGTTCTTGTTCTGTGAGGTATGGCAGTCTCCACGATTTGGTGTTCTGCGCGTGTGCTCTTCTGCAGTTTCCAGGGCTCAGTGGTACGCAGCACGCATATATGTATGTCCAATAAATATATGCATTCGCGGCTTGCGGCTACTGGGGTGTGAAGTGGACATCCTTATGAACAAAAATATCAACCACAAGCGTTTTTGGGAATAAAATGTATGACAGGAATGAGGAATTATTACAGAACCCAGCAGTGACTTACGTAAGCATTATTCCGTCTATTGTTTCCATTCGAGGCCATTTTATTGTATGGCCTACGCACATGGAAGGCTACGCTCCTTTTGTACATATTCACGGACAATGAAAATTGCACGTGCCCATGTTTTTAGTGTCAGTCAGCACTCCCGCTTAAATGTGTGCTTGCCATCAGTTTATAGCACTGCATTAACCGCGATGCAGCATAGCGTCTGCACCAGAAACGTCCCAGTGATGCTGATCGCTCCTGAGTGCCATACATAACTGACAGTGACAAATAGCGCTGTGAATCGGGTAATAAATGGGGAATAACAGGCGGGTAACAGTCGCTATCGGCAAAAGCTGAGTACCACCCGGACGTTTGCAATGTTTTATTGAGAGCAATAAAGTGATTAACGAGTGAACGATTTTAACTTTCCTCGCCGACTGTACAATGTACGTACATACATACCTTTCTTCCTTCATGAGCAGGCAAAAAAAAAAACTGAATAAGTTGTATAAAAACGACTTGTACATTTTGCCTCTTCGACTTCAATTAGAAAAAAAAACGTTACTCACCATCCGGAAATAAGAGATAGCACTGATCTTGAGACGCAAATGAATGTTTCCTGCTTATTATTAACCAATGAAAGTGGTAAGTTTATCAATTTGTAGATCCATGGAAGGTGTGGTGGATTATTACGCCTAGAAACTTGGTATGACGCATTCTTGTCGAAGCAACTTGGGTGAGTGAGATAAAAAATATACAAGTTATAGTCGATCAGTTACCAGATCAACGCTTTTTGCTCATTTTTACCCGGAAGGCAACCATTCCGCCTCCTCTGTGCCTAGTTGAGGACCTTCCTGTCTCGGAATACGAGCGTATGTACGGGAGATAGCCAAATGAGGAAGATCAACGTCGATTTCTATCAATACCACGCACCGGATGTGAGTTTTCTTTCAGATTTATCCTGCACGAGCTCGACAAAGCTGACCCATGCGGGTGCATTATCAAGACCTTTAATCAAACTGGTACAATGCATTAGGCGAACGATCCCCGGCCTCTGGACGTTATCATTGACGGTCGCTGAGTGCCCTGCGTTCTCTACTGCCGCCAATGGAAACTGAACGTCATGAGGCGGCTCGCAGGGCCCATCAGTTGGCTCGGCAATGTTCCGACCGTGCGCCCCAGCGGCCGCTCTGGTGTGACATATACGGTGCTCTATTGTTCCAGGCAGCGTTTAACTGGCGAGCAGCCACGATCATATCTCGAGGGAGAGCGGCCGGACCACGCCGCCCATTATCACCGCTGCACATCTGCCTCATCACTAATGCGTCGCCCACTTCATTCTTGGACGAATGTCCCGCGGTGCAACCATGACTCCGTAGGCGACAAATATGACAAAAGATTACCATACCGTTGCGTCACAGGATTTGCAACGCGGTATGGGGCGTAAATGTAGCGATAAATTGTGGTGGCGTTACTGCGCCGCGCCGTTGGGTGCTCTTCTCTCGGTGAAGCGCCACCCTCTATCAGGTGGGCGATCGACCCGCGCTGGGGCCACAAAGCTGACCCGGTGGCCGTATCGCCTCGGCTGCGGCGCGGTCAGCGGCGCCGTGTCGTGGGTCGCTCACGGATCCCGTATGTCAGGCGTACGGATCCCGTACGTCAGGCGCAGAGGTCAGCGCCGGTGGCGGCGGCCGGCCGGCGGGGCGGCAGTAAACTGAGTCGGGCTCCTAATCGGTATTAGGGTCCCCTAATAAAGTTCTGAGTCGGGCTCCTAATGAACCGCTGAGCGCACCTCAGTTCCCTCCCTCCCCACCCCGACCTCAGGGCCAGCCCAGATCGCAAGCCTCGCCTCCGTATCTGTGCTGTGGCTCTAAATGTCACACGGGCGACCTCGTTATTCGAGAGCTTCAGTCTTCGGTCACGGTTATACTGTGCCACCTTACCCGCCTCCCCTGCCAGCTGTCCTCCGCCCTAAGTAGGTGACTGCAGCGTCTTTTATTGCAGTCCTACTATCTCAGTTTCTGACCTCGGTGTACCCGATCTCATGCTTCGAAAGTCAGGCCTCTCCATGAGAGCTCAATTTTCTTGCCTCGACATCCTTAGTTCAGTCTCATAATGAGCTCTATCTTTGGACAACGTCTAGCCGAAGTCAGTCTCGCATCCACAGCCACTCGCTCTCAGATCTCACTAACTTCAAGTGCGATTCCATCCGCCCAACCACAGCCGCCACAGTGCAGAGATTCAGAGACCACACCAGCTCACAGAATCAATCACCGCCTCCTGTCTCCTATCGCCTGCGATTAGCAGTGCCGGATGCGCCGCTGGCCGCCGGGCGGGGGCGGGGGCGGGGGCGGTGCGCGGTAGCCGATGGCGGCGGGAGGCGGGTCCGCCCAGAGATGGCAGATCTGCCCGCGGCCCCAGGGCAGATCAGAGCTGAACGCTGCAGTGTACTCCACCTGCCCGGTGTAGGTGTTCTGATCAGACCGAGCTCCTCGAGAGGCCGCGGGATTCTGGTGGAGGGAGGGCGGAATTCTATTGTCACCTACGGCGTATGTTCGATTCCACGGACCAAATGGGACGAAAAGCAACCACATCTTTAACTTCCTCATGAGCGGATGATCCCTGCACCATCTGTTGCTGCCGGAAGTGTCATCCTATGCCAAACCGTGGTGGTACTCGTCCCAGCTCTGCCATAAACCTAGAGCGGGCTCAGTGGCTCTGGCGGGCGTGCCGGGCGTGCTCCCGAGTGGCCTCAGTTGGATCGTGGTGGCACGGAGCCGATTGGAACGACCCGCTCCGAAGACGTTGTTAGCGTGCGCGCCAGCATTGCCATCGGACGGCGAAACCCAACTCATTTGCCAGTCCGTGATCGGATTCACGTTGCCTAATGGGAAATCACTGCTTGCACCATGGTCGTGTGTGACACACATTCGAATAAGGCCCAAAGAAAGCTGAGTCGTTTGCCTTTCGGTGTGGCCATTCTTGTATCACCATCGTTGATGAGCACGCGGTCGATTTAGAACAACTGTTGTCGACAACGATCAATGAATTGGCGGACACTTTTCTTCTAACAGGAAAAAGAAATTCATTTGTAGAGAACCATAAGTAGTACATAGTTAAATGCCTGTATGAAGAAAGGGTATGGATATTCATTCTCGTAATAACTTATCCAAAATATTTTAATGTCAGCTTGTAATAGCCTATCTCCTTTGTTTGGAAAAAAATGTACCTAGCTGCAGTCTTTCATTGTAAGGGCTCGATAAAAAGTGAACTTTTGTAAACGTTTGTAGATTTGTAATGGTAAACATCTGTAGCTTAGATGGTAAACATTTGTAGACGAACTTTTGTTGTTAAAAAAGCAAAGAAGCTGAACTTCTGTATTTCATTTGAAGCGCTGCCTAATAAAAACTGTCCTTCTTTGATAGTGATTCCACGCATTTATCTTTCAGTAAGCTTACATATATCGTTCTTTCTTTCTGCCGTAGTAAATGCACTTTAAATACATAAAGCTCTTAGTTACCTATGCGCGTTGTCTGCGCGTTGTCCTTGTATCAGGCAAATGATTAATTGCTTCTGTGAGCGATTGAAATCTAGTGCAAATACGATAAATTTACACCGTCATAGTTTGGCAATTTAAGTTGGTGTCATTAAGCGCAAGTGAAAGCATTTAGGCACGAAGTCCGATTGGTCTGATTTGAGCGTGGGACTGTTTGGGTGGAGTCACTCATGTCCAGCTCGACTAATTTCTTCATCCCTTAGCCGGATATGGCAGTCCTGACTGGCTCACTTACGTACTAAAGATCTGCCCGCTCAAGTTTACTATTGCTTAACCCTATTAGTGGCAGGGGGGTTGTTTTCATCCACCCCTCAGGTTTTTCGGGAATATCTCCGAAACCGCTGAAGCTACGATGCTGAAATTTTCTGACTTTTCCTAAAACTAAATTGGGCACATTCTCTGAAAATTTCAAGTTCATAGCTTTACTAGGGGCGGCTCCAAAGCACTGGGAATTGGGGGGTCCTATTCGTGAAGCGAGTCATTTGGGCGAAGATCACGATGCTGGTGTATTATAACTGTATGCACCAGTTTTACGAACAGTGAATGAAAGGTATCATGTGATAACATATACAAAGTTATTGTGCAACCTCTTTTGACACGTTTTTGCTATAATAGGTGGATCCAGGCGTCCAAAAGAGGGGGGGGGGTTCATACGGAAATGTACAGTACCATTTGATGAGTGGTTTCGTAGTAGTTACATTGCCAGAAAGCGATCAAATGCACCATACCATGTATTTGTGAACACTTACAAGCGATGTTTTCCCCTAAAATCATAGGCGCGTCCAGGTGCTGAATATTGGGGAATAATTAGCAATTACATCTGTATCCGCCTATGCTTTTTGAAAATGCATACTTTTAGGATCCATGTGAATTCCTGGTTCATTCTCTATCGATCGGCAAAAGTTGGGCTAAGATTGGTTCAGAAACCTGGCCGTGATAAACAGTCTAAAATGTATCTGCAATTTGCCCGTTTTTACCCCCTCTACCCCCTATTGACATTTTTCAATTTTTATTTTTTAGAAATGTAGATCACGTTGAGCGAAATCGAATGCCGTTTGAATTTTGAAAATCGGCCCGTTAGATCTCGAGATATCAGGGGGAGGGGGTCGTAAACAGCCCCCCTGCCACTAATAGGGGTAGCCAGGAGCCTGCCACTAATAGGGTTAACAAATATTTGTCAAAGCTAAAACATTGATAGAATAATAAAAAATCAAAAACTGGGACGGAAGACATTACAGAAGAGTCTTCTAAAAAGGCGGGCGGATATGTCAAATAGATCCATCTCGGGTTATCGCCTCACCTTGCAATTATGTAATAGGAAAGTGTAATTGTTGGGTGCAGATTCTCGCGGACAATACCGCTCTCTATCAATATCCCCACTCTGACGGGTAATGGGCGGTGCCATGAAGGCTCTCTGACACTAAACGCAGCGAGAAGATTTTATCGAACAGGTAACGATATTATTTCCAGCTATAAATCTTGTTTGCTAGAATGAAACTGGCGATTATTCTAGATTTAACGAGGAGTCTTCATAGAATAAGTCTTTGTCAAGCTTTTGATAAGAAACGATTTACGCACAGAGCAGTTTCAACAGTGCCGAGCTAGTAAACTGAGAGCTTCTTCTTCACACACATACGCTTTGTAACAACCTTTAATGGTTTTAAATCAAGTGTATTTTCATAAATGACCGGATCCACGAGTGATCTTTGACGTCGCTTAGGCCACCGACACCGGATCAGCCCCCCTGATACGCACATGGTTGATCTCTAACCGGCGCACCTGGTCCGGGGCGGGCCGCGGGTCGCAGCCGATGGGGTGATTGCACGTCTGCGCGCGATAATGAGCCGCCAGCGGGGCCGTTAAGTGCCCGGCTATGATATACCGGCGGGCCATCAGCCGGCCGATGGCCCATAAAGACGCATCTCAGAGCGGCCGGCGTGGCCGATCCGTACACCACTCATCTGCATGGATAAGGAGCTGCAGCGCGTAACTTTCTACGATCGCTTTCATAAGAACAATGCAATCTTGGTTCTGGAGCGGCGGTAATCTTTTCGGAACTATGCACGCGTGCAGTGCATGGGCCTGTCATATGCAGTTCGGTGTGCAAATGTGCGTCGGAACGGTGCTGAGCGGAGGGAACACGTCACGGCGGGTGGCCAACTCAGGCAACCGACACTATCGACACTAGCCACTCATTGTCTTCGGCTGCAAGAATGGATGTTTCTGTCCAGAAAACGACTAACGAGGATGATTGTAAAAGTGAATGAATCCTACATTGTGAGCGCCGGCAGTAGCAAGGCTAAAGCGTGGTCACAATGCAGTAATGTCCGCGATGCATCATGTGTGGGTGACGCATGCGTCATCCATGGACTTATATAAACGCTTTTGAAATCAGACTTCCTACCTTTTGTAACGAAAACAATGCTGATGATCACTGTTAAGCCCACTGGATAGGAGGGGCAAGAGGCTGCTGCAGTCATTGCATGTCAGCTGGATAAAACGTGGGACTACCGCGTAAAAAAGATCCCGAATAATATAAAAGGCAAGTTTAAAAAACAACTGATTTTTTTCGTTTAGGAAAAATATTTAATTCAAATTATATAAAAACGTGCATAACATGCCTCCTTTGAGATTATAGGCTATGTTAAATACCAAGCAATACTCATTTGATTCTGTGGCAACATTCTGTGGCAAAAGGAAAGCCATTGTTACCTCATCAGTTTTTCTCTATGTTACGAATTGCAGTGCAAGAATGGGGGATGACCTCTTCACAGCTTGACCTTCAATTGAAGCCAGATCTGTTGACACCTGTCTTGTATTCTGTACAGCAAAGATATGTGATCTCTGATTTTATGCGCAAATGTTGGCACCATTGCTGTCTCGACGAGGTCTCCCAAACAAAGTCGTTCGTCAAGTTTTCCTTAAAGCAAATATTTCTGGAAATGATCATCGCTTACATAATTGTTATCGAATTGCACAAGCATCTATCAATCTTCATATTAAACATCAAGCTTAAAATTGCAGCCGCCCCAGTGAAGGTCACACCGTTCAAACAGTTCAATCCGTCCTGGATAGATATTCTCAATAACATCACTTTCACCCCACTATCTCGCTCCAATCAAGCGGTAAACGACTCATGATCTCGAAAGACGTCATTTGACCTGGAACGATCCCTAGTGGGTATAACAAGTGATATATTTCGCATCATAAATCCATGCAAATCAATCAATACAATGCATCAAAGACCGTGTTCAATGTTTTTCGGTTAGCTTAGAAAAGCAAGGTTCGTCTGAGTCATCCGTCTGAGTTGCCCGTATGTAGTGGAAGAAACCAGTCGCTCCCATTTAACCCTCGCCCCGTTGGGGGGGGGGGCCATTTTGGCCCCCCCTGTGGTTTTTCCTGAATAGCAAGAAAACGGCGGCGCGCAGCGCCGCCAAATTTTCAGTACCTTCCCGGGCATCAATTTGACACCTTCACACCAAATTTCAAGTCTAAGGTCACCTTAGGTCAGGAGTTATTGAGGTCAAACTGAGGTCATGTTCGAGCAAAAATGAGCAAAAAACATGCAATCTTGAAACGCTCACCAAATCTACAGTTATCAAGCAATTTCAAAGTTCTTTATATGGTCTAGTAGACAAAAGGCGGCGCTACAAAACTGCTATCTCGGATTTTCAAAATTTTTGGTTTTTGACCTAAAAAAAATCAAAAAATTGATTTTTTTAGAAAAACTTTGACAAAAATCCAAAATTTTCCCGAAATTCGAAAAAACCGGAATATATGTGATAGTCCCAGCGCTCTTCTATATACATACCAAATTTCAGATCGATATCTCGTTTTTTGGCCAAGTTATAGCGAAAAAACTGTTCAAAAATGATGACGTCAAATTTTTGAACTCAATTTTTAGCAATTCTAGACCTCGTACGGCAAAACAAAGAACACCATTGAACTCCCCGTGACGATCTGCATCGATTCGATACCCATTTTATGCAAAAATATTAACTTTGAAATTTGACCTAATTTGACCTGACCTTGACCTGACCTTGACCTGACCTTGACCAAAACGTGATCTAAGCTGGCCCCAAAGGCTGCCTGACCCACATCATCGCATTTGTCATGTAAAATGGACCATAAAACATGTATCACACGACACTTTCATATTGTGACCCCCCCGTGACCTGACCTCTGTGACCTGACCTGGTATCAGTGACCTCAAATAGCAAAATATGTGTTTGAAGTACATTTCCCCATCGATGATTTTCAATGAAATGCATTTTACTCGATTTTACAACGCATTTCTTGAAGTGCCTGTAAACGGTGAAAATTGGACCTTTGACCTGACCTGTGACGTCATCGGTTTGACCTAGGTCAATAAAATTGGGTCACAAGGTAGTTCCCCGTTGGGGCTATCCAACACCGTTTACCGCTTGTCGCTATGTTGCGTGGTTCTCGAGATCTTAGGGGGGGGGGCCAAAATGGCCCCCCCCCCAACCGGGCGCGTTGCTCGGCAGAGCCCAACGGGGCGCGGGTTAAAAGAATACTGATAAGCCTTTCTCCTGCGGCTGCCCCGCCCCTTATGTGGTGGCCAACCTACGACCTCCGGCTTCCCTCTTCCCCAACAGAGTACCCTTGCCTGGCTTGAGTACGGTTCCTATGCCCTTGGTAGAGCATCCTCTCCCCCATCGGCATGCCCTTTGCCCTGTCACGGCACCTCTTGCCCGGGCAGAACCTTTTGCCCCGGTACCTGGCCCCCTGCCCCAGTAAATAGCCCCTGCTCCACTGAGATATCCTCCGCCCCGGTGGCACGCGGCATGCAGCCGGAGGTGCGCCCGCCACCGCGGTACGGTACACCTCTGGTAGCGTACCCTCTGTGCCGGTACACGCCCCCTGCCCCAGTAACCCACCCCCTACCCCGGCGGCCCGCGGCCCGCTGCCGGAGGTGCGCCCGCCGCCGCGGCCGGCGAGCGTCTGATGACGTCTCCTCCACCGGCGGCTGCCACCTCCCGACCGAGCTCCAGCCGCCGCCACTTTCGGTTTCGGGCCGGCCCGCGTGACCACACCCACCGGCGCCGGCAACTAGGTTAAAACAGAAGCAGTAAGGACGAATTTCGTGGGCTTCGAACTGGAGCAACGGACCTTACGGCTGGGCGCGGTGGATAGAGTTCATTTGCTGTGAGAAACTGCGGCAAAAAGAGCTCTACAGAGTTGTCCAGTGAGAGTGGTGGGAGGGGCAGGGCAGGGGGTCAGTAGTGGCAGCGCGCTCCGACGGCAGTGTAGAGCATCAGTTCGGTTCTGGGGGCACATCCGAAAGTAGTCGGCTCGCTCGCTGTCGGCCCTGCCCAGTCTCGGCCCGCATTGCACCGGCACTCGGTCGGTCGGACACACTTGTCGCTCGGAGCGGCCCGCCGACGGACGCAGGTCACAGTGAGCAGGTGACCCGTGCTGGTGCTAGCGTGCTACAGACAGTCGCAGTCGCCACGTGCGCTGACTGATATTGGACACAGCTCGCTCGTCGGAGACTGCCGCGCATCACAGAAAGATAACCAGCTCCGCCAGAGGACTACGGGACCGGAGCGGCAGAGGACTACAAGACCGGAGGACCGGAGACACGTGGCACATATCGGGACCACTTCTGCGAAACTCTGCTCTTCGCCGACTCGACTCGTCAGCCCGCAGGTATGAGCCGCTCCCCAGAGCTGTAATCCCTCAAATGGGGACGGGGTGGGGACGGATCGCACGGGGATGACAGGAGACGCACGCGCACGCCCGTCCGACAGGTGATTAGCTGGGATTAAGCATGTTCAATGATTTTTGGTGTGCGATAACAAGATTGTGTCATCTATCGCACGTGTCCAGACAAGCTGCAGTGTGTGTCGGTGTGTGTTTCTGCATCGATATTATTTCCTTTTGTGTACTATACCTGCTAGACGGTTCATTAGATCACCATACATCCAATCAAACAATAACGATGATGCTATCAACGATATATTTTAACAACCGTGGCACCACTACCTATGAAGAAAAGGCCCCTTTCGATTATCATGGATGAGAGGTGTTTTAATAACAAATATTAAATACAAAAAATATGTAATGCCAGCATATTTCTAGATTATACACTGCCATAGACGCACACAATTAGGCATTCTATGAAAAGACCATAGTTAAGGTTACTTGTTTTTCTCACAGACAATGACAATACAAAAACAGTGTAAATATTGTCATTGTCTGTGAGAAAAACAAAATATCTAACTCCTCTTAAGGTTACTTATCTGGTTGTAGAGCCATATATATATGGAATAGGACAAAATAAGAACATCAATGAGACTCGTGTGAGAGCCTCATTCTATGAGAATCGCGACCCTACAAGGAGGGCGGATTCCAAGTTTTCAGACCCACTGCTGACTGAGCTAGAGCACGAAAGCTGGAGCATTGTATTCAATTATTACTGAGCCAACATTAACACACATTCCGTTTTTCTATTATCGTAAGGTAGTTTGAAAGGGTTCTTACCTTTCCTCGCTACTGCTTGATAGAAAGACCACATCAATGAATAAAATCGCTCGCCATCGCCAATATATAAGACGCCTGCATCATTCAAAACAATGGGAAGCGGAAAAAAACAGAAAACGAAACTGACACACGCACACATGCTTGGGAAAAAGGGAAAGCTCGAGTAACTTGCATCTCAAAGCGCGAAAAATTTTAAACTTGGAGGTTATTGAATATTTCATCCACCATCGTTAGCCGCAATACCTATATGTTATTGCTGTTTATGCCATCGTGCAGTGTACTAAGTGTATTCGTATTTGTAAGTATTACAAACGGCATTCCAAACACCCAAAAACTTTTAATATAAATACCCAAACGGTGTTTTACGAGTGGATGCCTATTGAGTGAGTTAAAATTATCTTGCATACCGCTTCCAACAGCTGTTAAATTGAATGGCGCTACACGCACAACTAGATTGAGAAGGAACAAAATCATTAGGTATAATTTATTGATGCGAATACCAATTTTCAATTCACCAATAAAAGTAGTAATACACTGGCAAAAGGGATCAACTAGTATATTGGCTTGCGCTAGAATGTCAAAACTGAAAAAAATATTGCATTAGCATTCGTTGCCTTGCAATGGGTGTGAAGAATAGATTGTAGAAGTTGATTTAAAATTAGTCATGCAAATATAAACACATGAAGAAATAAGCAGATTAGGAGTACGAAATCAGTCAACAAGACCACTGATTTGTGGCCAGTATATGTTCATTGTTCATTGCACAGCTCCAGCAAACCTCGGCGGTATAATTCGAGAGCCTTCTCGGAAATCCGATATCAGCAAAGAGGACAGTTGCTCCAGCTTATCCGAATGAGGAAAAACAGAATCTGCGCGACTTCTCTGCAGCTCCGAGATGAGGTCGGTTTTCCTTCCTCATGGTTAGTCCAGCACGACAAAATGGCGCGACGGGGCCGATTTTTCAGCCGGATCCCAGATTTCGCAAAGCGCGTGATTTTCATCTCCCGCGACCAGGCAAAACTAAAGGTGAACGGCTTTAGCCGGGTCCGCTCAGCTTCTCGTGAGATATTTTTTCGCATAGTTCATCTGCAATGAGGACAAACTGCAGCGCCGGCCGATTTTCCTCATCTTTGTTCGCAGCGTCGCGTCGTGGGAAGGGATGAAATCAGAGCTCTCGCTGGCCGCACGGTCGACATCAGGCCGGCTCATGAGTGCACGGAGCGGGGATCGGGAGCACGGTCCACGGAGCAGGAAAATTGGCCGCGGCCCGCGGGAACTGACCCCGGCCCGTCACCTCTGCCGGGTGGCTGCAGCCATCTGTCTGGCGCAATGAGGAAACCGATCACCCGGCTCTCTGCGGCCCGTTTTCACAACGCCTCTCCGAACTCTGCAAAATTCTCCGCCGCGCATGATGCAGTTAATACACCTGGAGCGCAGGCGGAGCTGCAGAAGCGCGCTGTCCGCGCCCGAGAACGTCAGCTCGTGTCGAGAGCTGCAGTCGACTCTTGTGGCATCTCGCGAGGCCAGCGCTGACCATCTCGTGAGCGATCTGACGCCTCTGTGACCGTGAGTCTGACCCTGGGGCTGCGCCGACCGCGCTACTGACACGGCCACGACGGCTCGGATCGCCACAAACACCTCAGCTCGTGCCGCGCGCGGCGGCCGGCCCGCTGGCGTGCTGGGCCTAATTACCGGGCCAGCGGCGCCGGTAACCAGAGCGGGTGGACGTGTTTACCGGCCGGGACGAATCGCCGCGAATGTCGGCCCCAGGTCGGTCCCCGCCCGCCGCCACTGCTAATGACGTGGAATGAGGGAGTGGCGGCCGCCTCCCACCGTTCAGCATCGCGCAGATCCGCCCACAGCCCGATCCTATGCCACCTGTCGCGGCTCCCAGGTCGTCCGAGCATGCACGATAGCCCATAAAACTCCGTTTTCTATCACTAGAAAGTAAATAGTTATTATTAAAACAAATTAGCCAACCATCTAAAATGTACCGCGACGTCTGCTCGTCACAGAGAGCGTTTGATTCGCGTTCGATGGAAAAGCCGCACGGGCCACCTCCTTTCTGCGTTCACCTTCCACGCCATTCGCCACGGCCGACGGTGGCTCTGTGGCCGTGAGCGCGCTGCCATACTCGACTGGCTCCTTTTGTTGGCAAAACTCATGTCCTGTCGGTGGGCGTAAACGCGCATCTAACCATCGTGGGGAATTTTCTCCACCGTGGAGGCACCAAAGACAGACAAGGCCAGCGCGGCCCCTCCCGGCCGTCAACGCTTCACGACCAGTTACGCGCCGCCGCGCGCAGCGTTGCATGGACCTTGATCTAAATTCTCGCAGCCACCGACGAGTGACTTTTGTGGCATTTCATGCACTTCTGATTTCACTTTCTTCGCGTCTTCAATGGTCCGTGAGAGCGCTGACGTTGCACGCGAATTGCATGTCGTTGCGCCACGCCCGGGCCGCCGGCGGCGACTCGGTTCTGCCCGGAGGCGGTCCTGGTGCCGCCGGCCACCGCAGACGGCAGAAGCGTGCGAGCGTCACCAGTGGCGTCCCACGCGTCCGCTGCTTCCGGGCGCGCCTGACCGCGCAGTTCGCACGGCGTCCTAAGCCATCCGTGCCATCATCGTCCGAGGCTTTTAGCGTCGGCGGGCGAGGCTGCACCGCCGCCGGGCAGCTGATGTCATTGAGAGCACCATCCGGCGGCGCCGGGGCGGGCAGGGTCCGGCCCAGCCGGGGCGGGGCGCGCCGAGCAGCCGGGCAGGGCGTCACGAATAACAGCCGCTCCGCCGGGTGCCACGGCCGCTACCGAGGTCTAGGTCAGCGGCGCTCATTTATCACCAGATCCGTTCAACATGAGGTACTGACATGTCCGGTGTATGTCAGCCAGTGCATAGCCCGGTCCGCCGTGGAAATGCCTTCATCACAGACGGAAGGCCGTCAGAGTCGGACGGGTGCTCGTTACGAGCCGCCTCTGCCTTAAAGAGATTTCTCTATCCCTTGAGCACAGTTTCGTCTCGTGTAGAACAGGCCGTCTCCGATAGTTCATCTGGCGTAAGTCGCCTCCGGTCCGGCCGAAAACAATTAGTCCGGCTCATGAAGAAACCATCCGACGGACCTCCGTCAGATGAGAGTTGCCTAATTCGATCCTAAATCAGATGGACGGTGGCGGCACAGGCCAGAGACTGTCCGGCGCGCGGCGTCTTCCGAATGGGATAATGGCCGGTGCGGCGGTCATCTGGGCCCATCCGGAGCGGTTGATTGCCGTCATCTCCGCGCGGGGGAGTGGGGCGGTCGTCATCTCAGCACCTTGCGCCGGAAGCTGGATCCGAGCCGGCCCCACTGTGGTGCAACTCAATCAGGCTGTAGCGGCGACGGCGGCCACGACGGCTGAGGTCGGGTCGAACAGTCTGGACTGACAGCTGCTGCAGTGTACCGGCGAGTGGCAGAGGGGAGGGGAGAGAGAGGGCCATCTCGGAGCGAACGGTCGATGACGCGACGGTCCGAGATGTAATCCAACCATGTAACCGGGTCGTCACTATCAGCGCGGCGACAATTTCGGCCGGAGAGCGAGAGTGGTCCATGAGACAAGGCCGGTGTCGCGCTGTCGGGCAGAGGGAGAGAGCGACCTCCGACAGAGCGGCGGGGAGTGGCGCGACGGTGACAAGGCCGGCGCACCGTGTCGCCGCGCCGACGGACTTCTCACGTCTGCGCCGCGCCGTCGATTGAGCGTGACATGTCGCCGATGGCCAGGAGTTCCAGCCGTGACATGTCGCTCCAGCCAGGAGTTCCAGCCGTGACCTGCCGCTCCACCCCCGGGTCCAGCCCTAACCTACCGCCGTTGACCGGGGCTCCGCTCGCCGCCAGCAATCGCCCCACCCTCCGGACGATTAATTAGAGCACTGACCGATTGGAGAACGGGTCACCGCTGCTAGTGCACCGCCGGGGTCACCGCCCTCCACCGCCCTCCACCGCCCACCGCGGGGCAGACCGGTCGGGTCATGTGTTGACACCCTGCACTGCTCAACGTCACTGAGCAAGACAGGGCAACTAGGCGCAAGTACAACTGGGCGTCCGATTGGTGTTCAGCCGAGACAGGAATCTGGCCGACTGCCGACCCGACCGGAGACCTATTGTGGCAGCAGGTGCCGCTCGGGCCTGTTAACTGACAAAGACGGGCGACAGGGTTCTCACGCGTACCTACCGCTCATAGTTAGTCAATTTGGCCGAATGGCGGACAGTGGTGACAAGTGACGAGAAAGAGAGAGAGAGAGAGAGAGAGAGAGAGAGAGAGAGAGAGAGAGAGAGAGAGAGAGAGAGAGAGAGAGAGAGAGAGAGGCACTCGGGGCTCGGAGAGAGGCTGGTCAGCTCGACCGATCTCGCCGGGAAGATGGACCGTAGGATGTGTCTGTCACGCGCCAGGACACACGCCAACGCGGAACTCTCTCACACTATCACGCATTTTCTCATCGACACTGGTACCGTATGAGCTTCCGTGAGATAGTTTCAACAGCAGCGCGAACGGCTGATCATTCTAAAACCATGCATAGACACCAATATGTTGGTCATATATCCTCTGAATCCTCACTGCGTTCCTTCTCTGTCCCGTCTCCGTCTCGTCTCGTCTCCGTCTCCGTCCCGTCTCCGTCCCGTCTCCGTCCCGTCTCCGTCTCCGTCCCCATCCTATCTCGTCCCGCTCCAGTGCCGCTCGTGATGGAAAGGCTATGCTCTCCGTCGGTCATCCGCCGTCCCCTTCCCAGTCCCATGACCGGCGGATGTGGCCGGACCGACCCTGCCCGTTCCGTCGCTCTACGTCGCTCTCCCGTGCTCTCCGTGCCGTCCCGTCGTCTGGCCACCGCCCGGGGCCCACTATCACTCTCGCTACGGTCATCCGCCGTCCGGCGACCCGGTCGCCTCCCTAATTGGCGACCATCCCCGTCGGTCAGAATGCGGTCGACTTTAATCGAATTAGACGCCGTGTGGCGCGCCGCTACGTTGCCCAACGAGGCACAAGCACGCACGGCGCTCGCCCGGCTGGCTGAAGCTCGATGACAGATGGAACAGGCACGCTGTTGTGACAAGCGCTTGTTGGACGCGTTCGCTGATGCGCGCTGGATGTGAATTTAATAAGAAGATGGACCTGTCGGCGGCAATTGTGGCGACCAGTGGGTGACATCGAATTAGTCGTGGTAGCTGGGAGCGAACAATGCCGGCACGGCGGCCGGTGTGTGTGTCAGTGTGTCGGTTTGTGTGTGTGCGGTCGGTCCGTCGCCACCGCTGATGGGACAGTGATTTATGGCCTGTCGTCGGCGGACGCCGCACTGTCTGGGTGGCCGCCCCGCGAGCCACTCGCGGCCGCACGGGTCCTGTCAGTGATACATGGTTCCCGCCGCGCACAGGAATGTGGAACGGACGGGTCAGGCGGCGCTGGAACATATCGGCGACGCGTCTCTGACACTGGAGCTGAGGAGTCGGTCAGCTGCAGACCGCAGCGTAACGTTTTCCTCCAGCTGGGGAGCCATTTACCTTCCGTGGTAGATTCCTCATTGAAGTGGAATCCTCATTCCTAGACCGGTTAGCCGAGTTTTATACACCACTTTGCGTAATTGTTGAGTGATAGTGAAAGCTGCCGCTTCCTCCTGTACCATTTTCCCCAGGTAGGCATTTCATTCAAAGTGGCTGAAACGCAAGTCATTCTGCAATAAGGTGCTCAGAGGAAAACAGCTTGCAGCTGATGTTCGTGGAATGACAAGCTGTCACTCATCACAAAATAAATACCGTAAACCAGTATAACGCCTTTTGGGGCGACTAACGGAGCGAGCGAGAGGGTGAGCCTTGCACGTGCGAAATTGCGAGGGGGTACCTCCAACTGAGTTGTGCACGGCACCCTACTAACCGGTCTCTAGCGATGTGCCAAATTTGAGCACAATCGGCCCAGCCGTTCTCGAGATCTGGAAGCGGCACCCTGCACGTGCGCACGTGCAAAATGGGTCCCAACTGACTTTTGCACGGCACCCTACTAACCGGTCCCTAACCATGTACCAAATTTGAGCGCCATCGGTCCAGCCGTTCTCGAGATCTGGAATCGACCCCTGCACGTGCGCACGTGCAGCAGCACCTCAATTCTGGCACATGGATATGCATTGCTTAGTGGGTGCCTACCTACATGCCAACTTTCAGCGCAATCGGCCAAGTAGTTGCCGAGATATTGCAACAATTACAAAAGTGACACCTCTTCGTTTTGCACGTGGCACGTGCATAAGGGGTCACCCACATGCATCGGGAATAGTCCAATACTTGGTAGAAGGAATGAAGCTACCCTACAAAAATTATCGCATGTAAATCGGTCAAGTGGTTGCTGAGAAATAAGCCTCGCAAAAGCGTGACCACGGCCGGCCGGCCGGCCGCTCATACTCAGAAATTTCCGTTAATCTAAGGAAAGACTACGCTCGCTTCGCTCGCTCCGTAAACAGGAACGTGCACAAGAAGTATGCATAAATACGCTTAAAAAAGAACTTCCATTGCCATTCCTGAAAACGCAATTCGGTGTGTAGGAGTCAGGACCTCACCCAACCCATGATATTTAAAGACAATCGGTTTATGTCCCTGCGACATATTGTTCTTTTAGTTCCAATAGGTACGCGTAAATTATTCAGTGGCAAACCCTCGTTGCACTCAGTGTCATAACCGTTCTATGGCTGTCCATCAACACCAAAAAGCATAATCTAAAGCCTTATCAACTGATGTTCCTCAACAAGCCCAATATATCTATTTCACAAAACTCTTTCATTTAACCCTCGTTTTCCCTTTCTTTGGCGTCAAACGACCTCAATCATCAGCTCACCAATAAACAAACGAGCTGCTTCCCCCGGTTTCCGTTGTGGGCGGCGCCTGGCGGCCGGGAGCCGCGGCGGCGGCTCTGAAGGCTGACCCGGTGACACGTGCCGGTTGACCTCTGACCGCAGAGGCGCGCAGACCGCCCCGCCCCCTGCCCCCGCCCCGCCACCGGCCGGAGCGGTGCGCTATGCCGCCGAGCCACACGGTGGGTGCTGCCCTCCAGTGGCCAGTCGCAGCATCTGCCTGAGCTGAGAGTGGCCGCCCACTGAGTCTTCACGGGGATATGGATATATGTAGTTTTGGGAGAGCCTACCGCAAATTATGATGTTTTGGATCCCTACATAGCTCAATGATAAAACTGGAAACGATTATAAAAATGGAAATGCATCATATTGATCTTGACCTAAATTGATTATCAACTAGTTGAGTTGACAGGTCTACCAAAATGACAAAATGACAGCCGACTGAACCGGCCCAACAAGCATATCGCCTATGAAGCCGGTCGTTATCTGATCGATCACAACATGCTCCATCAGAACTCACGGGCGACTGAGTTCGCTATCCTTCATTCGACAACTGATTGATTGTGACCCGCCCCCTCCCTCGAATGAAGATGGGCAGACTAACAAGCCAATCGTCCACTGACACGCCGTCATGTATAACGTAACCGACGTCCGCACCGTCACCTCGTATCATCAATTCTCCGGGGCTATCATCAAAGCATCGTTTACGGCATTCTCGCAGGCTGGGAACCGTCCGCGGTCTAAATAACGGGTTAATTCAGTCGTACCCTACAATCCGGCCTGTCGCCGGCGGCGGTTTCAACCACTGCCGACCGCTGTAGCAGGGTTCGATGTTTACGGTGCGGCGAGGAAAGCTGAACGGAGTCGGCTCCCGTCGAGCGATGCCTTACAAAGGGCGTCGGTCCGTGAAACACGCCGTGGCCGACGGAGTCGTCGCGCCGCCAGTGAAAGTACCACGGGCCATCGCGATCGCCGATCGGCCAACTTTTCGGACGGCCGGGTCGCCGCGACGCGTTTCGTGCGCGCCGCGCGGCTGGCCACCGTCTCGGCTGGCGGCTCCGACACCGGCGGTGCCGAAACGCCCGTCCCATGCACCACTGGTGCCGAAAGGCGCAGGCCGCCGCTGCTCCTCAGCGCCTCACGGCACGAGCCGAGGCCGGGAGAAGTATCGGCGGTGTGACCGCTCACTCCATGTTCCCACTCTGCGCCGTTTGTTCCGCGATGACGACGGCTCGCCGCTGCTCTGGCTAGAGCCGCCTCTCCACCCGGCTACAGAAGAGCTATGCAACGCGGCGACCGGCTACGCAACGGCGCCCTCAAGCATGAACACGACACCATCAGCCACGGCGCTTGCCCGTTTTAATTGCCGCGGGACGGCATTTTCATGTGAGAGTGCCATTATGTGTGGGCTGGCGCGGTCGGGATCCACTGGTGCGGTGAGGGCTGGGCCGGGCGACGCGGGCGGCTCACCATCCCAGCTGAGAGGTGAAACATTTCACACAGGGGAGGGAGGGGGAGGGAGGGAGCGGCTGGTGGTGCTGCCGGGTCAGTGGGCCGCTCCGCCGCCTCAGCCGCTCCCGCCGCAGCCGCGGCGACCGCCAAAGAAAGAGCTGATTCAAAGATAGCATTAGATGGTACAGAAAGGCCCGTGCTCCGCTTCACGCCCGATGAAAAGATTGAGTGCCGCTGATACGGCTCTCAAGGCTCTGTTGTTCCGCCACATGAACATATGCAAATGCAGGGCGCGCTCAGTGCCGGCCTTCTGCCGTTACAGCCTTGGAGTGAGTAGGTAATCGAACATGATATGACAGCTGTGCTCACTTTCACACGTGCCTCAGGGACGGGTGACGGACACAAAACTGTCACACAGTTCACCCGTCCGCCCATCGCGTCCATAGCGACAGTGTAACCATCATTAATGATCGTCTTATTCATGATCCAGGAGTTTATTAGCGTTCTCGGCATTCTCTGCCGGGCCTCTCAGAAGGTATGGCTATAGCCTGAGGTTTGATTCGACACCTGCCAGTCAGCTATAGCATACCATCATCAGCATGACAGCCTCCCGTCATCGGATCTCATCCCATCACCTCCACCGCTAACCAGAGCTGACGTCCGCGCCTCGTCCCCTAACTACCGCTAACTACTAACTAGAGCTGACGCTGGCCGGGGTCGCTAGTAGTTACCTAACCTGCTGCCCGCGGCGGCGTCAGTAGACAGCCCGATTACACCTCTGTGGACAATCAGCGGCAGCACGGGCGGCTTCTGAGGGCGTCACCGATGGCTTTAGTGACGGGCGCTGACGGGAAAATTGGGCGGGACGGCTGACAGAGACGTCGGGACTGGCCCTCTGCAGAGATGAGGGAACGAAAATAGAGTGTAGCCCCGCAAGTAATGGGTGAAGAACAGTGAACGTTTTAAAATCAGTTAAAATTGTGAGAGTGTAGGTCTTCCTAACGAGAGACTGATGGTGACATTCCCATTGTGAGGACCTATCTCGTTCACAGAATCCTCCCGGGGCTGTTAAATCCTCTCAGGTCCGGCGCTGTCCATCGGCTTTCACCCGCTCTCCGCCCGTTCTATCCGTTCCTCAGCTGTGTAATCAGGCCGCTTCGGGCCGGCCAGACCGGACGATGAGCTCATTATCAGTCGCCAGAGAGGGTCCGGAGCCTCCCGGTCACCGGCATGGCCGCGCCTGATTCAGCCCACCCGCCCGCCTCTGTGCCGCGGCAGAGTCGTGTCCGACAGGCCCACGCGGCTGGAAAAGCCGGATCACGGCACGATGGGCACAAGTCGAGACCGATTGGCAGCTTATACCATTGCGAAGCTGTTCGAACGGCTGAGAGAAACGGCCCGTCAGGTCAGAGGTGAGCCCGCGTGAGGCAGTTAAACATGGAGCCCGTGATCACCACGATCGGCCCAGCTCTGTCTCGACCGACTCGTGGCGACCGACCCGTCCCGAGCGACCCGTGCCGACCTCTAGGGTGCAGCTCAGTGTCTCGCTGTCCCGGGTTGCACCCCACTGCTCGACCCGCCCGTGGGAGAGGCGTCCGTCTGCGCTGGGAACCGACCGTCTCCCGGCCGCAGTGCGTGTTACAGATTCAGCGGCGCTCGGCATAACGCGATAGCGTGCGGTGAACAAGTGTCACTTCCGTCTGATTTGGCACTCTGCAGGACGGGTGAGGACGGACGACGGCGTGCGTCTCACGCCACCGACAGGCCCGGCTGGACAGAGAGACAGAGAGAGGAAGGAAACCAGTCCACAGCGCGCGACGAACACGCCCGTTCACGGCGAGACACTTCCGCCGTCACTCTGATGTGCACTAGATAGCTGTCCGCCCCCAGCTCTGTGGGAGGAGTTCGCACGATAGAGGCTCTTCAGAGCGGACGCGCAGCCAATTGGGCAGACAAAGAGCGCTCGACACAGATGACTCGCAATAAGCAGATCTTTCCGCTGCTTGTCATTATCACATCGTGCACTGGCCACGGCAACGCTCTGGTAAATCACACATGTCTAATCACTGGCACCTGTATACATGAAGTCACCATTAGACGTTGCAGCTTTCCATCTCAAAGTCCCAATCCATCTCAGCTCGACGCCCTGAGCTGTCGTCTCTCGTCTCTGAGCGCTCTCAATCGTAATCTATCATCCCGTCTCTTGGCATCCTCCTGGCCGTCAGTTCCCAGCCGTCAGCTCCCGTCTCGTCCCGTCTGATGGCCGCTCCACCGCGCCGGTACAGCCGCGGCCGGCACGCCGGCGCCGATTGAGCTGTGATGGACGGCCGTCGGTCGTGCGCGGCCGCTCGTACCCGGCTGATGACGCCCGTGACGGTGGCCCGATGACGCCCTGGGCGGCCGGCCGACCTCTGACCCTCGGACCGAGCCGCTAAGGCGCCGCTCGCGTGACGACGGCTGCCGGAGACTCCGGCACATTATGAGCGCCGCGGGGACGGCTGTGGGACCGCGCTGGGACAGCTCTAGGGCTCTGAGACAGACTGAGAGGGCCGCCGGGCCTGCAGGGGCCCTGCAGGGGCCGTGGGGGCCCCGGTGACCATCGGTCGGCCGCCGAGCCACCGCAGACTAGCAAAATTACCGCCATTAGTGCGGCTCAGATTCAAGGCTTTTCTCAGCAGAACTGGAGCGGTTCAGTTCGCACAGAACCACGGCTGCCCTTCGTCGACGCCCATACAAACGCGCTGCCATGACCGGGCCGTGTTGCAAATGTTGCAACATGCTGCCGTGTCGGCGGCGGCGGATCATCGGGGGCGTGGCTGCTCGCCGTCCGCGATGCTATCGATACCAACGGCTCCACGACTGCAAATTAGCGGCCTGTTCGCCGGGCCATTCCGTTTCCGGCAGTCGTCGGTCCGTGACGCGTCACAATACGGCATGAGCATGTTGCAGAACGGTGGCGACGGTGACCGGCCAGGCTGACCGCCGAGCAGCAACGGCAGCGACACGAACGTCCTGGCCAGCGCACGCGACGGCCGCTGGGACGCTCGTTTGTGCGCTTTGTGCTTTATGTGTGTTCTGCACGGCCGGCTGCGGACAGTGGGAGACATGAATCAGACATGTCCGCCGCCGGGGCCGCTGCAATAGGATGCAACGTGCAAGCGAATGCAGCGCTGGGGGCGCAGCGAGACCTCTCGCCAGCCCTGCGCGCGGTCCGAGCGGTGTCTGACGCCGTCGGTCGGCCGGAGATCCACTAATAACGAGCCGACAGTTACGTCCGAGCTGCGGGAAATATAGACGCCGCGGACGGGACGACCACCCTGCTGCCCGGACCGTATCACTGCCGAGCAGACGTGGAGTGGTCCGATTTACCGGCGTTATTAGCGCTAAAGAGCTCTCAGGGCCGGCCAGTAAAGCACCCAGCGCAGTATCGGGCCCACACGATACGCAAATTGCGATGAACTAGGCCACTGCACAGTGCAGCACCCGTTACGAAACAGCGCCGCGTGCATTCGCAGGACCGATGCGAATGCAGCACGGTACACCGCTCGGTGATAATGCGGCCATCCTTAGATCTTCAGCCGTCTGTTGCTTTATAACACTCTCACAATGAAAGCCACTTCGGTGAAATAACATTCCTTGATATCGTATTACATCTCATCAGGGTCAAATCATTCCAAAGCACTTGTTTAACTTCACTCCGGTACAATGTATTGTCCATCAAACAAAACGATACATGTGTAGACCCGGCCGTTCGCATTCAAATGATATCTCGAGCAGCTGTTGGATGTGCATTCGTGCCATCAAAACACATCAAGCGTTGGTCGTAAAACCAGCGCACGGCGTACAGGATACGCCGCGACGCGCTATGAACGTGGGCCGACGTCCAGGCTGTGACAAAACCGGATCATTGCGCGACTCCGGGAGAGGAGTCGCTCCGCCCGCGGCGCCGCTCCGGTTTCGTCAAACAGTCCATCGCTCTCTCGTCATTACCGCCGACATTCTTATAGTGTCGCGGTAGCCGGGCCCGCTTCATTAGTGCCCCGCTAAGGGCCGATCTCCCGTACTACTGACAAATCGAGCGGCGTCTCACAAGGACACGTGTGCGGCGCACCATTGTTTCCGGCGCTGACGGCCCATGGCCGGCGCTGTGTTCTGGTCGAGTTTCCAGGGCCGATTCGAGTCTTTAGTGACTCAGCGTCCGTCTGCGGCTGTCTGCCATCAGTTCTAGACGTTCCCAGTGCGAGGTCGAGTTGCCGGGCCTGCACTAAATACACCCGACCACGGGCGGCGCTCGTCGGCGGCGGCGCGGGGTGCGGCACCTCACCGGTAGGGCGGGGGCGGCGGTAGGGCTCAGGGGTGGCCGTCTCGCCGCTGCAGACGGGGTGCGCCGAGAGGGCGAGGGCGCGCCGACCGGCGCACGGCAGCCGAACCGCGGCCGTCATTACTCGTTCTCTGTCGGCACTCGGTAATGAATCGGACGCACCGCGGCGGCGCGCCCGCTGCCCCGAATAGCAGCGCCGCGCCGCCGCGCCGCTATGACTGGGTAATGACCGCGGCATCGATTACTTCTGAGGCGGCTCGTTTGAAGCGGGCCCTGCGCGCTGCCAGTCATCGGCGCGGCTCGCCTCGCCGCGCTCCGGACGGCTAGCGGCTCATGGAGCGGCCAGCCGAGAGAAGCGGAGCGGCGCCCGTGTCGGGGAGCGCCTCCACCCCAGCGGACAGGCGGAGACAGCGGGAGACCCTGTACGGCAGACCGCTCCACCCTCCGGCCACAGAGCGTGGGCCGATCTACAACCGGAGCGCGACGGCCGGCTGGAGACAGCTACACATGTCCGAGTTTCTACAGGCCACCGGGCGGACCTGACCCGACCACCAGCGAGATGCCCTTTCTGGGGTGTTTGTTTTGCTATCTCTCTCCCTCTCTTTAGGTCATGAGTCATAAAGCCACGCCCCCGGGGGGACAGGGGGAGTGGCGGCGCCGGTGCTGCTCCGTTCTTCATCGCACAGGCCGTCTTTGTCGGAGCACGAGCACGCAGCCATGTATGATGCATAGCGGCGGTCCGTTGCGAAAGGCCGCCGTATCTGCGGCGATAATCGGCGCGGTGTCGGCGGCGGTGGCGCGGGCGCGGCGGTGGCGGCGCGCGCGGGGGTGTGTCAGGGGGCGGGTGGCCTGGTAAGGTACCGACCAGCGGAGATTCAGAGATGCTGCCGGGATGTCACGGCCACCGGCCGAGTGCTGGCGACTCCAGTGACCTCGGTGGGTGGAATAGTGGAGCATAAGTGACTATCTCTGTAGCAGAGAAACAAATTACTGAGCTGCACTACCTGAGGTTTACACAGTCGGTCTGTAGTCACATCCAGTGGTTCAATGAATCAGGTAGGTTTTCCAGCAGCCCGCCAGTCTACCCACAGTGAATCATCTCCTTAACGAGTTGATGAAGTGCGAACTACCCTCTGCGTGTCGATTGCGTGTCGATCGTCAGGTGTTGCAGATATGAGCTGCGCGCCAGGCACGCCACGGACAGAGCATCGTCTTCGACCCACTCCGGCCGCTGCTCACCGCCGAGAAACATCTTCATTACGGGTGATTTACCGGCGCGTATTTCAGCGTCTATGACGCCCGCGGGCGGCGCCGATCGGGCTGCTCTGATGCGCCCGCTCCGCTCGCCGATCGAGACCGGCCGGAGCCTCCGATCTGATCCAGGAGAGCCGCCGGGCGGCGGCGCTGGAGTCGGCTATCTCAGACAGGCGATAAGGTGCCAGGTCTGTGGAGGCCCCGTCGGAGCGGTGTTGACCCGCCTCTGACCCGACTGGGGCCCTCCCGCTCGGCCGCTGCCGCCGGCGCTCGGCGCTCTCTGGTGGTCCCGGGACGGCCCCCGGACGAGCCGTGCTTTACGAGAAATGGCCCATGGGTGGGGTAACGAGCCGGCGAGCAGCGATAAGATGCTGCAGATTGCACCCGGCCATGAATGGAGCGAAACGAGACGAGTTTCGACACCGAGAGCGCTCTTCACGACCGCGCAGATGAGGAGGGCTGGTGCAGGGTCGGTACAGCAGGGAGACGGACGGAATGCGGCCAGCCGCACCGCCGAAGGCTGCAAAGGGCGGGCAGATGGCGACTGAAGGTGGGCTCCAGATGAGAAATGAGTCGGCTGAGTGAGCTCATGAGCTATCGCGGGGAACAATTTAAAATGCGTCACGTGAAAATAGCAACAGTGGTTGGGGCGTAGTTTCCGAACCAGGGAGGAGTGCCAAGCAAATCTGGCCTGCCGACCCAGGTGCTGACGAGTTCATCTCGTCTCCGTGCGAGTGCCGATACCTTCTCTGCGGCCTCACATATGTCCGTCGATCATGAAGCCCCTCGGGGCCGGCCGGCCGGTCGGCGGCCGCCGGCTATCGCTGCGATCAGGGCTGGTAACGGGCCGTGTGAGCTGCAGCGCCGCCGTGACGTACCCGCCCCCGGCCGCCGTGCCATTACCGGCCGGAGATATTTCGTGGCCCGCCGCCGGGCCGGGCTTCGTCCGGCAGACCGGCCGCTGTCACCGTCCGTTCTGCTGAGACGGCGCGAGGCCGATTTGTCAGACTTGCATCGCGGGGGCTCGGCCAATGTCAGCCCGGCCTTTCCGAATGTCAGCTGATGTTTTAATCCCGGCGAATGAGACTGTCGGACGGTCTCCATGGGGGCTAATGCACGGCAGTGACATAACCTACCGTCTTATCAGATCGTCCGGGGATAGACGCCGACAGGGGACCTCACACGACATCGAGGCACAGTCCCGCTGGAGTCTGCCCAAGTCTCACCACCAGCACAGAGCCACCGCCGCCCGACCCGACCTGACCCGACCCGACCCGACCCGACCCAACCCGCGGCCAGTCCGGCGACGTGGGCGATCCGGGGCGATACTCCGCCTCCCGGCCGTCGCCGCACGCCGGCGATTGCCGATCGGCGGGCGCACGCCGCGCCGGCTGATGGCCCGTGGGCCGCTCCAAGGCGCACGTTTTGCGGGCGCCATCCGCCCGTGCACGGCGTGCAGAGGCAGATGAGCATATCTGGAGCAGTGGCAGTGCGGTGCGGACATGGGCTGTGGTGCGGCACGGAGTGTGCAGCGGAGGAACTCGGGGGAGGAGGTCGGCTGAGACGAGTGGAACCGAGGGTCAGTGATGTGGTGGACGGGTGACCGGTGCATTAGTGTGAGCAACAGATGGGCTGTGATTTATTGACTATTTTTATGTTGACGAGCCAGTACCGAAGATACCATTTAAAGCTACATTCATTGTGAACAAGGTTTCTCGTGTATCCGCGGCCAAGCTTCCATGCATCCTCCCACTGACTCCAAATATCCTCTCGCCACACCCCTTTCCACCACTCCCCGTCTCCGACCGCTCCGGTGACCACACGCGGCGCCCACCGGGGCCACTCCCAGATGTTTGTCGCCGCCTGGCGTGGGAGGGAGTCACAATACCCTCCACCGTCCCAGCACGCAGCCCTTGACTGGTTTACGGCGGGGTGGACCGGCGCAGTAGAGAGCGCTCATGAATACCTCATCACGACACTCCTGGCGCGCGCGGCGGCGGCGGCGCGGTCACCGTAGTGTCACCACAGTATCACCCCAGTGTCACCCCCGTGTCACCTCGTGTCACCACATGGCCGGGTGGTCGCCGAGGGGTCAGGGGTCAGCTCTTTATCACACTGATAAGACGGCAGCGGCCGCAGCGGGAGCGGTGTTAAGGGCACAATGGAGCTTAACTGAGCCGACTGGCTTGATGTGACGCAAGATTAAAACTGATTCGATCGCTTCGTAGCATCTGAGACCCAATGAAGGGAGAAATGAGTGTCGCTATTTGGTGGTGATGACTGTAGATGTTTTCGCTGTGTGGTATCGTTTTAATTCACGTCATGTCTGGAATCTCACTGGGTCCGTCTCACACCAAATTCACGTTTGGAAACCTCGCTGGGTCCATCGCACATCAAACCTGACAGTCTTCTCCGTCTGTTTCAGGACCTGAGTGACACCCGTCTCGCCCGGCGCTCGATGTTCGTCCGGCCTGCCCACTCGCTCGTCAGCCCGCCGTCCGTCCACCGCACCGCCAGTCTCGAGATGCGCGAGAAGGCGCACAGTCCGCGCAAGCTGGAGCTCTCGCTGCGCACCGACCTGCTGGCCGCCGGCGCGCTGACGCCCTACGACCTCAGCGGCACGGGCAGCGAGACGACGCTGTCGCCGCCGGAGCGCGCCGCCGCCTCCGGCGACCAGGAGGTGCCACTCGACCTCTCCGTGAAGGCGGCGAGGCTGCACACGGAGGATGAGAACCGGAACCTGGTGCCCGTGTCGCCGGGCGCGGTGGCCGCCCTGGACCCGGCAGATGTGGCCGGAGCAGTCACAAAGCTGCAGTATGGATCCAGACTGTATACTGGCAGTGAGGCTGAGCTGGCGGGACAGCTTTACAGTCCTGCTCTCATGGACATCTACGGCAAGAGCAAGCTGTATGCCTCCCCTCTGTTGGCCACCGCGCCTAGTTATCCGTTCATTCTGCCGGGGACATTTGAGATGATCCGTTCTCAGCTGGATCATATCCATCTCAGACGCACTCCAGGCGTGCCCCTGCCAGGAGTCATCAAGAACAAGGACAGGTACTCGTGCAAGTTCTGCGGCAAGAACTTCCCCCGCTCGGCCAACCTGACGCGCCACCTGCGCACGCACACCGGCGAGCAGCCGTACAAGTGCAAATACTGCGAGCGCTCGTTCAGCATCTCGTCCAACCTGCAGCGGCATATCCGCAACATCCACAACAAGGAGAAGCCGTTCCGGTGTCCGCTGTGTGACCGCTGTTTCGGCCAGCAGACCAACCTGGACCGGCATCTGCGGAAACACGAGTCGGACGGGCCGACCATCCTGGACGGCGGGTTCCGACCCGCGGTCTCACAGAGGTCGGTCTCCGCCTCCGGCTCTCCCGCCTCCGAGGACTCGGCCGCCGAGATCGACGTCGAAGAGGTGGACGAAGCAGAGGCCGCCTCCTCTCCGGAGCATATGGACACGAAGCCGGCATTGGAAGCCGAGGATAACTGAGCGGCTGCCTTATCTCAGCCGGGGTTCTCCGGCAGGTTGAAGTGATCTAAGGCGAGGTGACCTGGGTGAATGAAACCCGGGTGACCCGAGGTGACTCTCGGCGACCTGAGGTGGCGTGACCTGCCTCGCAGTCATCGTGTCACCGTGGTCAGACCCCGGAGTTCGGACAGCTCAGCTCGGAGATATCTCCGGGTCCGGTGACGTCACGCAAGGTCCCGTAGTGCGGGATCCGTCGCCAACTCCTCGCCAGCGCTTTCCGCGAAGACACACCAAGCTTTAACAAGACGAGCAAACACTGCGCGCCGGGCTGGGGCCCAGGACAATCGAGTACCTGACGCACAAACTGTGTGGTGTTCAGTCTTCCAGCGACACCGCGCTGGCTGCCATGACACGAGGCTACCGCTCCAGTACAAAGTAGCGTCTCTCCGGCGGCGACGGGCCGCTGCGATCCGGCTGCCCTGCTATCTGCGTACCTGTAGGAATGCAGAGCGCGCCGCTGCCGACGCTGTGACGGAGAAGAGGCGTGATAGGCGCGCGGGGAAGGACGGTAGGGTGTCCTAGGGATGGGGGTATGAGGGTAAGGACGCACCGCCGTGCGGTTTGTGTATGTTTATGTATGGTGGTGCGAGCGAGTTTACCGAGGGTCGAGGTTGATAAGGTGGTCTCACTGTGCTTGCTCTGCTTTCGACACAAGAAAATACCGGATTATACCAGATGGATGTCGTACTGTCAAGTGCTGAATCAGATCGCTAGCCGCGCTCAGCAGAGCCTTGGGTATTTATTTCGTATTTAAATAGTTTCCGGAACCACGCCGCAGTAGCTAAGCTAGACGAGCCGGTGCGCAGAGGAACATGAGTCGTTCCGAAGATTCGTTTAGTTTCACCATGACAAGGTGTGATCGTTGCTTTGCGTCGCGTGTGCGTGTTGAAGAAATGTGCCCCGAGGTCGACCCCATGCGCACACCATGTGTTGTGTTAAAATCATAGAGATTGTTTATTTTAAGGCTCAAGCGTATGTGCCTTGCAAATCGGAGCTTTCAGCGTACTTGCAGCCCCGTGTTGCTGATCCAAGTGTCTCTCGGCTCCCCTTGTCTCCGGCGCCGATCCTCTGAGCTGTTTGCTGACCTGCGCTGTTTGCTCTTTTCGTCGGATGTCTTGCGGTTCACCTAGGTACTCATCTGATGGGAGTGGTCACACATGTCCTTAGTTCGTTCGCCGCTCGGTCGTGTACTCTGCACCTTTTCCACTCCACTCTAGAGACGATATAGATTGGGTAGTTGACATTCAAGTAGGCTCTAGTCAAGCTGCAAACCTAAATCCAAAGGAAATGCGTATGATTATGTTTAATTGTGATGGGTATAAATACAAAATATACAAAAGCGCGTGTTTTTTCTTCAGAATGGACAGCATATGGACCATAGATTTATGACAAAATACCAGATCATAGATGCGATCATTCCAGAGAAAGCCACAGCCTGCGAGGATATGAATCACTGGCACACACGAGCGCACATCAGTATGGAATTATCAAACAGTATGGAAAGACATAACATGCCTGCACATTGCACGACGTACAGTCATCAGGTACAACATGAATCAGTATTAATTAGGTACAAGGAGAAAATCAAATAAGAGTCATGTATCATAAAGAAAAAGAGTGCTGAGTTCAAAATGTCATTTATTTGCTGTATGAAACTTAGTACATAAATAAATGTAGCAAAATTTAACATAAATCTATATTAGCAAGCTCTCTGCAAAATAGTGTGTAAGGGAAGTATTACTGGACTGAAGCTCATCGCCATCTGCTCAGAGTCATTATTCAAAGTCAAATACCCATTTATGTAAAAACATTAACCTTAGCTGAACAGACAAACGCTTACTTTGTTTTCATATCTGCCTTGAATATCTACAACATAAGTCATTATAACGTCTATTTAAAGCTGCAAACGATGCACGCACCGAGCTCTATACTGTCGAGAATTTCACTCATCAACACATAGGAGCTGAGTAGCACAAGCGATAGGGTAGACCGGGGCAAGTCGCCCCGCCGAGGTAAAACGCCTCACCGATGTTTCTCGGAACTGGCAAGGTTCTGAGGAAACATCCTCTCTTCAATAAAACGTGCACTATATGATCATTATCTGAGCAGACTGGAAAGAAATTGTGATAACTCTTTAGGAATATGTAGCCAAAAATGTGTTTTTAGAGTGATTTTTATGTTTTGTTGTCTGATTATGCATCATGGCGTTCTTTTGTGGTCCACATCAGGTTAACGACTTTTATGTATTTTGAACAATTATTGTCTAACGCTTGTAATGCCGGGTTGGTTCGTATTAAATTATGTCTTGCTGGAGCGCAAGGCGTTGTTCTCTGACCAAACTACGTAATGGGGTAAAACGCCCCAGAAGGTCGCGGGGCAAAACGCCCCATGGGGCGTTTTACCTCACGTGTTGTTCGGACTACCCACTTCCTAATGTTCGGTAGCTGGCGAACGGTAAGTTCTTATGCATTTATATGCATTTTTCTCGGCAACTGCGTGGCAAAGAAAGTATTTGGTTAACATTTGCATTGCAATAATTTATTATTTGGCCTTATGAGGCAGGTGAAAAACCTGCTCATACAATAGCGTCATAACTGAACACCTGATATGATAGAAGGTGCTAACTTCAGTGACGTGCCTCCAGAGGTCTAACGAACCTCTCATATAAGATTTATTCATCTACCATGTTAAATCTTTAATTTAGAGTATGGGGCTTCTTGCCCCAGGCCGTGGGGCGTTTTGCCCTGGGGTTGGGGCAAAATGCCCCATTTGCAGTTGTTTCAGAAATCACTTCCTAGCTGGGAGTCCGATCATAAGTAAATGAATTTGAGGGGTGGAATTTAAAGTAAAATGTCCAAAGAACGCATTGAGCACAAATTTGACCTTCCAGATGATGTGGGACAATAGATATGTAGCAAAATAAATTATCTGGGGCGTCTTGCCCCAGGCTACCCTACTAAATTTTCCCTCTTCCCATTCAAATATTCACTTGTAACAATTCAAGAGAGAAATAAAAATAGAGCAAGCGATTCGCATGCGAAAATCGAATCCAGGACTGTTTGTATTCCAAAGAGCAGTCCGGCAAGACGGGAGCAGACGGCGCATATAACGATATGTTGATTGGTGGCGGACATATGAATGTGAAGCACCGACCACGGGCCAGTTTCAGTGATACAAACTGGTGAATACCTGAATACCAATGTGCGGGACGTTCCTAAATCAGAGCACAAGAGGTCAAAACTGAACAACAGGCGACTTTTACAGCCGCGTTTTCCATACACATCACCTAATTCAGCGGGCCGTCAGTGCGGATTTTGTGAGGTCGTTCGGCGGCCGAACGGCTGCGCAAAGTGCAATTCAAACGCTCCCACTCCGCCCAGCGCCGCCCGGCGATAGCACCCCTATCAACGCGTAAAACCCGAGTGATGCCTCATGGCCGGGCCGGTGACATTCGCCGCCTCTATAGGGCTTCACCCGGGGCAGGTCGGCACCCCTGTAATCTGTGTAACGGCCGTGGTGCAATGCAGCAGCCGCACGGCTGAGATGCACATTGTCGGAGCGCGCTGATCCACGAGCGCACTCACTAATGCCACCGCTGATAGCGGCTACTGGCTGTCATTGTCCTGGGCCGCGGCGAAATAATGCAGCCCCCGGCGGATTACCATGCAGGGTAATAGGTGCGCCTGCAATCAGCGGCTTGTTAACGACTTGCATGCGAGCAGAATATATGTGATAAGTAAGACATTTACGCGACAAAACGTGTCCCGATAAAAGTTTAGCGCCGTGCGCCAAATAAGCTCGTGTGTGCATTATGCAACTACATATTGCGGTGAGATACGTCCTTCGCCCCTGCCCTATTGATACCATTCGGTCCCCAGTGCTTTTAGTAGTTCTTATGATTTTCAACATGGATGGAAAGTGGGTAAAATTAATATGAATTTGCAAAATGGCTACTTGTATACTGGTTGCAAGAACACTATGTATATGGAAATGAATATGTAAATGATGTCTTGTTGTAAACTTTCCTATTTTTGACCAATGACTGCTATTCACGGGTTATTTTTTTTTCACAATCCGCAGAGATTTTAAGATGAATGAGGTGACTTGAATTGCATCTTCAATACATACAGATTGCATATTATAATTGCGAATGAATGCATTATTATTTATTTTATCTAAACAATCGTTTGCATGACAGATTGTTTAAAGTGTTCTAATTATGTTTCGTCAGCCAAGACACGATATTTGCCGTACCAACCGTTTGTAAGCCTATCACGACACCTGCAGCACGAGGTAGCCAAAGAGACCATCACACTCGTGCTGTTGGAGCGCCACGCAGTCGCGGTGAAAACCCTCCACACCGAACCCATCCGAGACCCGAGATCGCCGAGACGCGATGGTTCGAAAGTCCTCTCTGTTTGACGTCTGAACAGCGCACGATCAAAGGGAGTGAATCGCCGCCTCGGCAGCAGCACATACATATACTTCTCGTAAAGCAGCCGTGTTTGCTGATGGCTCAGATAAACGAGGCGGGGGTGGCGGCGGCGGCGGCTGCAGCGGGTGACTTCAGTTACAGAGGCCGAGCTGAGCTGCGATGGAAGATCGACCAAAGACGCTCTACAGCTGGTTTAGGTCGTCTCCTCCGATGGACAGCGCTCTCGCGTCGGTACCGATCCTCCGACGGAGCGCAGCTCGAGCGGGCGTATCAGCGACGCCGCACCGATGACCTCCACCCCCCGGAGATGACGTGATGAACGAACCGATCCCCGACGATAACGCTTATTTTACGACAACTTTTACCGGAGATTCATTTAACGGGCGTATCTAATGAATACGTTTATGAGTATCGATGTTTTATCGGGCCATCGACTAGACAAACAATCAACACAGCCGGGCTCAGATTACAATTCCAGATAGGTGGCAAGCGGAAAATGAAGGCGACGTCTCGCGCGGCCGGCGGCCCGGATGCCCGCCTTTCGTCGGCCGCTCTCCGCGCTAAAGATACGGACAGACGAGGCCACAAACAAGCACATCTAGGTTACATGAATGTATAAGCTAAACGCGTAAGAGATACGGGTCGGATAGGTTTCAGCGTGTCGGCACCGGCGCTGTCGGGCGCGCCGCGCTCCGAGAGCAGATTATTGCCAGGACGCGGCCAGCGCGCCGGTGAAAACTGGCAACAAATCAGCGCCTGCATCGGAACACACGGCTGAAAACAAACAGGAACAGGCGCACTGAATTCGGCGGCCGGCCGGCAGCAGAGCGGACGCACTGCAGCGCGCGCACGGCTGAATTGTGGGTGCGCGGCGCACTAACTCACGCTTCGAGCCGCCGTCATGAGAGCGCGAGCGGTAACGAGGGCGCGCATTATGCAACGGGAAGAGCGATAATGACGCTCCGTGACGGGGCACCACGCTCAGCTCCGCTGAGCGGCCGATGTCAGGACTGAAAACGCTTCCTTGCGCGCCAAATTACCCGTGATTCGAAATGCCAGCCACTCGCACGTGACAATTAAAGCTGGCGGATAGCTGCAGCTTGACGTTGCAACACGTACTACATGTCGCACGTAGTGTGTTTCCGTTTGGAAAACAATGACGAGGCCTTTTCTTTGCAGGCAAAGGTAGCCATCCTCAACAGTCGCATCAGAGCGGAACAAAAGGAGCATGATCTGAGAGTTGGTATGTCATCTTGGGGCGTGTCAGCTCTGACAAATGAGACCAAACACAATACTTTCGAACTACTGGTGTAAGGTGACTTTGAAATCGGTGCACTAAAAACGGGTATAAATATTTACCTTCGGTTAAGCTTGTCACCCTGATGACTATACAGTAAGATTAGAAAGGCTGGAATGCGGGAATTGTGCAATATTCTGCAATTACTTAATTGAAATGATCCATATAACTATGAGGTGCTCTGCGTAAAAAATACGACTGCCTCAAAATAAGGGCATTTTCCGCTTTTAATCGCGATGGGATGTCATTTGTAGGTCATTTTTGATGATTCTGTTGTTATTTTTGTTGATAAATTGCCTAGTTGCTTTTTAGAACATATTGAAACAGAACTTGACGCCTAGGATATAACAAACACGATAATGCACTGGTGATGGCGCTAGCATGAGAAGTTCCACAGCACCATACCTCGAAGTCGCATGTCCAAGTCTCGCCCACCATGTTCCAAAGTTCTCCAAAGCTCTGCGTCAGCCAGCTCTCTCGGCGCGGCGGTCCTACCAACCCAGCCGGCCCAAGTTCTTCGTTCGGTAAACACCTCGCCGTCCGGCGGCGGAGCGCCGGGGTAGGTCACGACGTCCCCCGGGGCGCGGCACCGAGTTACACGCGACCCGGTCAGCTCAGCTGTGATTCTGGAGCGCTCGGCCGTCAGCGGCTGCCGCTCGGCGCCTCCCAGCGGATGTATTATGTATGTGTCTCGTTAGTGACTATCGTGACCGTCTGGCAACTGGCTGTGCTGCCTGCGCTGCCGGCGGCGGGGTGCGCCTTACGCCACCGCAGCCGACTCCGTAACGTACGAGTGTCAGTCACACACACACAGAGCCGCATCGGTAAACCACTGCCTGATCAACCGATCGGGCGGGCGCGCCGCAACGGGCTCCCGATCCGAGGGAAGAGAGTGGTAACCAGTGACTGATGGCACCCCAGGTGGACGGGCAAGCAGGCTGTATTGCCCAGAGATCGGAAAGTTTACGATTTAAAGCCCAATAGCCGCTCCTTCGGGACCCCAAGAGTGAGTGCATTACGTTTATGAAGGTGTCTTCCAGTCGCTCCGGATACATGAAACGCAGCGGGGTTCCCACTTTCTCTGCAGTCTCGAAGACCTGCCGATGTACCGGCGATGGTGCTGGTCCATCGGGACACGGTGTCACTCAAGGATCGCCCTTTGGCTCCCCATCCTTTAGTCAGATTCTGTGACATGGGGACGGGTTAGTGCTGAGTTATATCGCATTGGCAGCTCGGACGTCTCTCTTTTATTGAGACGTGCCATTCGGTCGGCAATTGCTCCAATTTCGCCCCACTCTGCTACCCTTTTACAGGAGAGCTATATTGGGTCCCATTGGCGTCCCATCGTCCCAATATCGCCTAAGTAAGTGACACCATGTTCCATGTGACGTAACGGCGACTTTGTCACACGCCGCCGCTACGATGGAGAGATCCAGCTCTTCTCTCGATGGACCGCAGAGCACGGCGAGACCAGCCGCCTCTCCAGCGTTATGGCGACATCCCATTAGGGCGGCGGTAGCCGCGGCGTGGCTCAGGAGACGGACGGCGCGGGTGCCCGGATGACAGCCCGGCCGCCGCCGCCGCAGCCCGCGGGCAGAGTCGGGTCGTGACCCAGCGCCGATAAACCGACTGCCGCCGCCGAGTTATTACCTCATTACGTCCTGCCGCAGCCCGCGACCAGAAAACATCCCACTCATTACACTAATAGAATCATTTCTCTGCGCCGGGGACGCAGGAGCCGCGTCGCTCCCGGATGGCTTCCCGACACGGTTCGAGTGGCGTTCAGGGGACGGCGGTGGCGTCACTTTCGAGTCATCCAGGGGAAAAGTGCGCGCGCGGTGAGCGGCCGAGCGGGCCGGTATAACGGCCGGTCATGGAGCCGAGAGGTGGCCCCGGGCGACGCCACTCGCCGGTAATTGACACCCTCTGACACGACCGGGCCGGCTCGTGACCCCCAGCGGCACTCCGAGTGTCGAGTGCCGCTCCGAACAACCGGCCGGCAGCCGAGTGTCCACGGCGGCCCTCTGGCCCCGCTGACCTCTTGGTGACCTCACACTGACCTCTCCCCGTGCTGCCGTGTCACTAGGAGTTCCTCAGTGGCGAGCAAATCGACGCCGTCACCCCTGTTGACTAACGCGACGCAGGGTGACAAACGCGACGCTCCGCGGCGCTGCGGCGCGCCCCTCGAATTTGCCGCTCAGCTGGGCATGCGGTAAGGAGCTCCCTCGTGTGTCGCGGCTGGGCGCCCGAGGCTCTGTCTCAGCCCAGCCCCAGGTACCCCTGAACAGCCGTCTCCGCCCCCGCCCTGTGAGCGCGGCACGAGGACAGATGCATTTGCAGGCCTTGATGGCACGTCTCATTACATGCTCATGCCAGACACATAATCAGCAAGTCAGATGCTTGACCAAAACGCGGAAACAGCGTCACGGTGTGGCGCTGTCGACAGTAAAATACGGCGCGCCGCAGCCGCCGCGTCGCATGCAGTGCGCCGGAAACGTCGCAGCCGCGCCGAAATTGCCGTCTCCGGCCGTTTTTGCGGCCGCGAAGCGTCGGCACGCGCCGCGGCCCGTGGCGAATCCCGGGGGTTCTGTCGGGGCGCCGGGCCGTGGGCGTGGCTGGCGGCGTTCCCGGAGACCACTGACGCCGTTCCCGGAGACTCCAAGGCTCCGGGGCCCGATTCTCAGACGAAGGTGACCGCAAGGCTGGTGCCCGTCGAGGCCAAACCATCTCCGGTGTGGCTATTAATTATGGATCTTGATGGCGGATCTTACCCACATCCATCTTTCTCGCGAAATATCGCGGGCCCAAAGCATTCGATGAGGAGCGTGTTTAGCCAACAGTCCTTGTACTCTCACCCTCTTCATCACACGGCAGACATAACCCATCAATTACCGGCAGATACCAGAGTGGATATTGTTTTCTATAGGCGATTAAAACGGCTCTAAACCAAACACTGACATTTCATTTTCGTTGGGCGTATGTATTATTCATCGTAAGGAGCCATAAAGATTCGCAGAGTATTAAATTAGTGCTAACGGGAGTGTAAAATTGGGTGGTAATTACGTAACATGCGAGGAATGTGGTGCCATAAATCGTTACACCAACCAGTTGGATTAATAGATACTTGCACCTGAGATCTTGACTGGATTTTAAACCTAATTATGAGTGAATAATTTCGGTTTATTCGTAAGCGTCCCGCAACAATACGCATTACGCAATTACGCATTACGCACATCACCTGCATGTCTCCGCAAAATGCGTGCCATGACCAATGTCCGTAGACAACATTATCGTAGATACATTAACAACGTAAATACGTGTCCCATTAACCCTCGCCCGCACATGCCATTTTCCCATCCTAGAACGCACATGGGGGGTGGTTGCCACCCCCCCCCCCGCGCCGTTTCGTTCCTGTTGGAGATAGAGCTTAGCGGTAAAGACCAAAAAGATTCTTTGGGAAGAGACGAATTCAATAATACCCAGTTTTACCTTCTCAGGTCAGTCATTGACCTTCCAGGTCAGGTCAAACTAAAAAATGTTGCTGTTTTGGGTCACCGTTGGGTATCAAGTGCGCTGCTTATCAAATACCGATGACGATGCTGTTTTCTGGTGCCAAGCCAGCTAGAACCTCTTTGTCACACTACCCGACCAGAATTTTGCTGCTGAGGTCATTTCAGGTCAAGTTAGGTCAAGGTCAATCATATGTATTTGTATGTCTGTGTGTGTCTGTGTGTATACTGATGTGTGCACCGATTGTTTTTGGGTCCATATTACATGAAATCATGATCTGAGAAGCTTTTACCAAAAATGCAGTCAAAAAACTTCACAAAAAGTAAATTCAGCTTGCCTAAAACGCAATTATCTTAGATGAACTAGGTTGACCTTGACCCTGACCTTGACCCCTGTACATCGTCGAACAACATGTTCCATGATAGGTGGGAGGTAAGACTGGCAAAAAAGGCCGAAATCAGGGTGTCAAAATCTCACAAGGCCCACGGCAAACGCAAGATGTTGAGAATTGGCCATTTGGGTCATGACATGACATGAAATACAAGGTCATATCTCCGAAACCAAAAATCACAGAAACTTGAAGTTTTCAGTGGACATCAAGAAAGGATAGAGGAGCAGCTATACGAAAAATCAACCTTCTAGGTCTAAAAATGTTGAGTGCAGAGCAGAAAGACTACCTGGGGGGGGGGCAACCCCTCCCCCATGTGCGGGCGAGGGTTAAATCATTAAATGTACAATGCTGGTACCGATAGAACATTCTTTTGTAAAACATGCTTCTTTGCTCATGAATATCAACGAAAAATTGAACTCATTAATAAAAAAAAATGGGCGGTGACATCAACTGGGTCAATCCAATATTACCTTGGCTTTCGCCTTGACACAAGTACGACTCCGCTCTGTAATTAAATAGAGACACTAAATTTTAAGTCAATGCATATGCAATGGCTTACCCTCGGAGGGTAATCTGCAGGTTGAATCATTGCTAGGGGAAAGTGGGGTAAGACGGGCACCTTAACTTTGGAGCCATTTTTCGGCCGGTTAGAAACATCATAGAAACGGGAAACTGGGTGAAAACCTTTTTCAGACATTTTACTTTCATTTGCCAGAAGATGAGACTTAGACCTGATTCAACAAATAAACTGCAGCTATTTTTGCAAAACCTTGCAAAAACCCGTCTTACCCCACCCCATGGGGTAAGACGGTCACATGGGTAGGGCAAGACGGCCAGCTTCTTTCACCGATCAGCGCAGCTCGCAACAAATGCCCGAGATTAGCCGCATTTATACAGTCGCTCGTTGGTCTCAAGTGCTTCGGAAATGGCAGTATACGAGATTCGTGCAGAAGGCGTATGCTCCTATATAGGCCCTAGTTCAGAAGCCATGTAGAACCGTTTTTCACATTCATTATTCGAGAATAAACTGTGCCGAAGGAATATTGCTAACATGTCTGTGAGTATCGGAATCGAACATATTCTTATTAGAAATGCTTCTTTTTTCCTACAGCAACAAAAATATTTTCACCATTACAGACCCATTGGGTTCATAGTTGCCCGTCTTACCCCAAACTCAATGTCAGAAGTTCAGCACGATTTTTCGCTGTGGACAATTTGATGCAGACAAAGCAAATCCGCCGTAAATGAACACTGTTGGCATATGAGTGTACCACAAGTGATTGCGAGTTTTTAACTCTATAGTGCTGTACACAAAAGCTTGCACAATACATTATGGATGTTTTCAATGAAATGAGTGTTTTAAAGAAATCAAAATAAAAGATTATCGACTGAACACAAATTCACCAGACTTGAATGGTGGTGTGTAGTGGGAAAGGCAATTCTGGTCCTAACTTTTCTTGCTCGTAGCGCTATTGGTTTGGTCTGCAGAAGGGGTGCCCGTCTTACCTACCCTGACCGTCTTACCCCACTTTCCCCTATCAGATTAGATCCATAACAACACTGCCATAGAAGGACATTCATATTGATACGATCCGAGAAATAGATTCTGCTAAATTCTAACAAAGGGCGTATTTCATTCTTGGATAAAACACAAGAGCTGGCACCCCGCAGTGTGGTGTTGTAATGCTCTCATTCTGTGTTTTTTGTTGCTGCACAGATCAGGTAGAGTTACAGCTGCCAGCCAGATGTCACAGAGCATTGCCCCACTCTCTCACACACATACGGAGAGACCACTTCCCTGAGAACAAGAATACAGACGCAGATCCAGAGCCTTGCACAGCGCCAGTACCAGCGGCTCTCGACTGCCAAAGGTCACCGTCCTGGGCAGACTGGACTAGAGGAGTCACCCCACCCGACTCCAACCCATCTGACCTCTGCTCTACATCATCAGTGAGACAAGGAGAGCACATACGCAGCGTCCGTCCCATCCGAGCGCTCCCACGACCGAAGCCGCTGATCCAGTTTTGATCACTCCAATCTGGGCCGAACAATGAGCCGCTGCGTCTGCCGGCGCACAAAGAGAGCAGCTCGGCGACTCTGTACCGCGTCTCTCCGGTCGCTTCCTCTGTCCTGTGTGTGCCCTCGGCGGTGGCCGGGCCCTATCAGACCCCCGATCGTGGTCAGGTTCCCACGGCCGGCGGGCGCCGCGTGCCGCCGCCGCAGACCGGCGTCTTTTCCTCGCGTCTGTCCGTCGGGTGGAGGAAAACGCTCCGGCCCGGCGTCACGCCGCTCTCCTGAGTCCGCTCCGAGAAGAGGGAGATTTTTGCCTCCCGGGGATATCTCCCGGGCCGAGCCTTTGTCGGGAGAGTTCGTGGCCGGGCAGTCACCGCGCGGCTTCCTTCCCTGTCGCCCGTCCGGCCCGACATCCATGCAAACGTGTGTTCTCGAGGTGGTCAGTCGGGAGGAAACTGGCGACAACTAATCCTTGGCTCCCTCCCGCTGTGATTTTTCCCTAATCTTGCCTTTGAGCGAGCAGATAGCAGTTGAGAGCTACGAGATAAAGATTATCGACAACATCCGAGAAACAATCTGTTCCTGCGTGGTAAGGAACAACTCACTTTTTCTCATGATGCCGCATGACTTGTTCTTTGTCGCCTTTTGCCCAATCAAGCCGACAATCACTCATTTATCAGCGCTGTTGTCAAGCTTGTTACCAACAGTAACAAACTAAATGTAATTTCCTGAACATTAAATAACAATTGCTCGACAACGTTAAAATATGCTCCTGTATTTTTACTGGTGAGTGACACAGACCTTTGATAGCGCTAACGACTTCAGATTTGTTTCCTATCAGTTCCATTTTGGACAATCTTAGAGATTATTTCGATAACATTGCAGTGCGACCATGCAGAATAAGTTACTTGGCGATGGATAAAACAGCAGCACGGCTTTTTGAAAGTTAGCCAATCTTTGTTCATTGTAACAGCAGCAAGTTTTTCATAAATCGACAAAAGCACCATGCTTAATTCCTTCATTCGCATTGACCAAGCCAGTAGTGCCAGAAAATCTTACCTTCATCTATAAAATTACCAGCCCAACATCCCAAATGCATGCTTCAATAGTCAGCTTATCTAAAACACTACCTTTCCAACGCGTACCTTTGTTTTGAAGCATTTTTCATGCATTGCAGCGTCACTGACCTGCAATCAGTTTATCAATCATCCGGCCTGTATCGTGTCACCTCTGGGTCACTTTTTCTAGCGTTCTCCCTTTGTTCCCGCGCGTTCCCGGCCGGAGTTATACCTGCCCACCTCTGCAGCTCACATGCATGCCCGCCTCCTCGGTGCTCGTTGCTCATTTTTGCATCGCTGCCTGCGCGCGGGCATTATCGTAACTCGCACGTCGTCATCCCGTCATCAGGCTGTCTTCTGCGCGATTGCGGTGGTAGCTTGATGTCCTGTGCCGGTCCACACATCACTGAACCTGTGCTGGACGTCACGGCAGCTCAGCGTGGACGTCCGTCACGCCCTTCTGGCTGCTGACTTCTGCTCTGTTCTGCTCTTCACTGGCTGAGGTCGGCACGTGGGTAGAGGTCATAAATGGGGTCACAAGTATGACACATTTCCAGCACCGAATACATGACATAGCACCGGACTGGATGGACGATGAGCGGTGATAGAGAATTAGAAACAATAACAGAAAGACAGAGACAAATCCTGAAGACATTAACACCAACTGATAGAGACAACCGCAGATGGAGGCGACCGCCGACAGGTGAAGACAAACGTCGACGGTGGAGACATTTGCTGACAGACTGAGACACAGTGAATGAGAGCACTGAGACAAAACGAGAGCCCACCGAGGCCGACACCGAAAGAAGGGCGCGGACCAAGCCGCTCGAGCCGGCGCCGGCGGGTGTGAGCAGAGGAGACACCGAAGGACGGGGCCGAGCGCCGTGAGAAATGACCGACCCCCGCCGTTTGTCGCCGAGTCGTGCTGACGACGCAAACAAAAGACTGATCGCTGATAGCGTGATTACGAGTGACGGTCAAGGTAGCCGTCTGATGGTAGCAGAGATCGACTGCAGCCCCCCGCCGGCCATCGCTCAATGCTGGACGGTTAAACGGCACGGAAACAGTAATAGGTGCGGCCGGAGAGACTCCTGAGGCCCCGGCGAGTAATGGTAAGGCTACGACGATGATGGTACAAAATACTGTGATGATCCGTGTGAGGTCTGATGAACAACAAATGATTGAGCACTTGATAAATCATAAGCAACTGTGCAGATCACAACATACTTGATTTTGAAATACATCTTGATGTCGGGGCGAATGTCAAACACTGCGTAGCGAACAGTAAATAATTATACAATGCGTAGAGCCTTATAATACTTAACAAAACCACGCATGCTCACTGCCAGCGCGACAATCAGCCCGTTCTTTGCCCCGGTCCGCCGCCTGCGTGGCGTCACTAACCACTTTCTATGATTTACATTTCATGCGAGGAGCACCTGGTTGTCACTGCTCATTAGGCGGTAGTTAAGCACCTCGGCTGGGCGACACACCCTCGGAATCTCCACTGGTTCTCCACTGAGAAAACAGTGTCCCGATTTTCGGGCTCAGAGACCAGTTTTCGGGCTAATGTACCATATTCAAAACAGACAGCACATTTCGAGAATACTTTCTGAGCTAGCGCCACATGGGCTCATACGATCCCTTAAATCGGTATCATTGATCGCAGAAACAGAGCTCAGTCAGTACCCATTATCGGTGTCAAGCTCTAAAACTAGTCTCACTATGATACCAGTTTTCAGCCTGATCCCCATTTTCGAGCTCACCTGATTCCAGTTTGAGGGCTCAAATTGTGTGGTGAAGCCAATATTAGGGCTCACGTCATCGCTTTTCGGGGCTTTGGTAAAAGCTGGATTGCGTCAGCTGGCTGGCCAGCTGGCGACGCACGAAAGGTATTTAATTTTAGATATACCTAAGCGCGGTAGTAGGATGGACATAAATATTTCAAATGGCTTTAAATGAAAAATTGATTGGTAAATATTCATTCTTTTATATCTAGCATTGATATGTAAGAAGCTCTGCTAGCGCCACCATACGGCGCCAGCTGGCAAAAAATCCAGTTAATACCAGAGCCCGCTTTTCGTCCGATGCAGCCCCTCCTCCCCCCTCCCCCGTGTCCAGCAGCTGCGAATAAGACGAAGCCGCGGACAAACTTTTTTTTTTTTGCTCGGCCAGCCTAGCGCCAGTCTCGAGCGGTGGGACAGTTAACCGGCAATTTTGGCCGGGATGCAAAAGTTACGTTAAACCGGTTTATGTTAACCCGGGAGCAAATAACAACGTGGGAGCCATCTTAGGTGTGGCAAAGCTAACGGATTACTTACTTGTTGCCGAGGTGCCCAAAGAAGGTACTGGAACCGAAAACACAACATTGGTTCATGTATTTATTAACATTTATCCGTCGCCGCCCTCGCGCTTGCAAAAAACATTGTCATAGTGTGTAACGGGGCTGTATTTTGTCCGTTTTTTGGAGAGGTGGAACAGCCCAGTACAGAGAGCACACAGCATTAGCACCGCCTAAAGCAAGATAAACGAACAAGGCACAGGAGGCGTTGGGGTGGCGGCGGGCGAACAACGACTTTTTTGCTGGCTCTGCGTCGCCTGTCGCTGCGTCAACTGCGGGTGCGGCGGCGCCGCCGCGCCGGCTCAGCCGCCGCAGGTTGACAAGCGCTTAAGTTGGCGACGACCGATAAAAGTCTTTATACGCCGTTGGCGCATAAATTGCCATTCATACACACAGTCATACTTGTGCAAGGTGTCAGTGTTCGGTTGTGGGGTGTAATAGCCAGGGAAAAAGTTCTATGAACTGAAAAACCCGGCGCCTATTACTTCGCAACATGGTTGTGTATTCAACATGAACTGCAAGGAGTGCAGACGACATTGCCTGTGCTAACTTAACGTCTCACGGGCAGCGCCGCGCTCTGACACCTTTGTCCCAGAAGCGGCGGCGTTTCTGACCGCAAATCGCCGGAGAGCCGGTCGACGCCGTTGAGGGGACTGAGCAGGCCGCTGCCAGCTCCACCTTCACGTCCGCGCGGCGCAGCTCGGTGTGCGGCGGCGGCTCATCGCGCGGGCCGCACCCGTCCGTCCGCTGCACGAGCCGCTTTTCGATCCGACAGCGCAACACCGGCACGCCATTGTGCTGGCTGAGCGGCGGCAGCGGCACGTAGGCAACAAAACAGTAGAAATCGATGGGCCTGGATCGGCGTTGCCAGCAACGCCGGCAGCGGCGCGGCGGGAGGCGCCAGTGCCGCCGTCGGGGACGTGTGCCCTTCGCTGCGCTCATTCGAGTTGGCCGGCCGGCCGCGCGGCGTAGTCCTTTTGACACGGTGCGAGAAGAGCCGGATGAAGGTGGACTTTTTATTGGCGTTGCTGGTGCTCACGCCGCCGGCGTCCAGTTTGGGCGGCAAGTCCGAGTACCAGGAGTCGGACAAGTCCCGCGCGAACGCCGCCAGCCGGTCGTCGTCACTGCTGGCGGCGGCCCGCCGACGGCGCTGCCTCAGAATCGGACGAGTCGGTGGTACTGAGCACCTCGCGGGACGGGTAGCTGGGAGTGGGCCGGCCGCGGCCCCTGCCAGGCCGCGCCACCTTCACCGGCGCAGCCGCCTTCAAACTGCCCTTGCTGGGCGGCGGGTTGGTCGGCGGAGGCGGCAGCGGTGCCTCGACGTCAGTCCGAGTCGCTGTCACTGGGCGGCCGCCGCGGAGACGGCTTCTGTTTGACCCGCAGCCGGCCTGGGCCGGCTCGGCGCCCTCGGCCGGCGGCGCGCGCCGAGGGCGCGCGTTTCACCTTTTCACTGTTACTCTCGCCTGGTCCTCAGCGTCGAGCGGCTCGGCGCTGTTCGGTTTCATGTGGCCCATGCTGCTGGGAAACTCGGGTGGGGACAGCTTTCTGACTGGAGTGCCGTCGAAGATGGAGGAGACGGGGGTGCTCGCAGAGTCCTTGCCCAATGCCCATGATAGAGCCGAGGCTCCACTGGACGCCCAGCTTAATCGGGCTATCGCCGCCCTCCTTCTATGGTGGATTCTTCGGCCCCCTACAGCCACTAGGGCCATCATATACTCCCAGATGGCGGCACCTAGGGGATGAGGGGGGGGGGGTGTCTGGGCCACTTGTCCACCTCGTGGCGTCGCCAGCGACGCCTGCGAGTCGGAGCAAATGATTATGGGGTCTTCCTCGAAGGACGGGTGCTTCAGGAGATGTTGCTTTGCCGTTTTGGGCGCCACCATCTCAGATCGGTAAATGGAGCAAATCCTCCCCGCTGCCTCCCGCAGTAACAATGTTGTACTGTCTGGGTGCTCGGTGAGGACCCCAGCGCCGCCTTCCTATTACTCCCCCGGTCGCAGACCCGTCGACCCAGGCCCACGTCGCACGCTGGGGGAGCGCTCCCAGTCACGCCTCCGCAGCACTCCTCCTCGCTGTCGCGGACGCCCCGATCGGCAGCAGGTCCAGGTGGACCGTGACGCCGTCTGTTGGCGTCTACGGGGGCAGTCTCGTGGATAAGCGCGCCTCGGCGGGCAGCGCCACTCCAGTGGTCCCACACCGCTCCCCCGCGCTCTCTCCAGCCGGTCACTGACTTCAGTCACGGTTGGGGGGGGGGGGGGCTTCCGCCACGACGCGGCGGGTCCTCCGACGGGAGGGAGAGCGCCTTCGCCAGTATGGCGCGATGCCAGCGCATCCCTCCTCATCTCTCCATCGGCACGACGCCCGCCTCGGCCCTCACGGCGAGTCTTGGAGCATGGAAATCGGGCAGCCAGTGATGACTCATGCCACCATCAGCATCTCCGCCTCCAGGACGCCAAGATGTGTGGCCGCAGCCGCAGGCAGCCACGCCGACCCCGCTGCCCGCATGCCCAAGTAGTCTCGAATCGCTGACACCTCTCCTGAAACAAGAGTGGTGTCGTAAACTTAAACCCCTTGCTGGAGCCCGCCAGCCGCGACAACACCGCCACACCAATTTTTGTGACCCCGGAACTTCCGTCCCGAGCCTTATTTCACGGCACGATGCTACAGTGCGCTACACGTATTGTGGTATTCAGCTTCCATGGAAACATCAACTAATTTGGACGCTCAAACATGGGAGTCAGGAGTGGTTAAGGCCCAGAGCGTTCTGTCTGGTTTATAAAACCTTGGCCAGCAGATGTAAACGTGCTTTTTGTATAAGTGGCTTAATTTTGACGCAAAAGGGCACTAACCTTCGGCGCAAATAATGCAGAAATTTCAGCGCAAATTGCAAAATAGCTTGCGCCGAACTTCGGCGCATGACGGCTTCACGGGCGTCCGGCGTACCATATGGATGTTTTCCAGTTTGGGCTGCAGGTTTTAGCTCTAGGTTTTAGACTGTAGGTTTTGGGTTGGGTTGGGCTGGGCTGGGCTGGGCTGGGCTGGGCTGGGCTGGGCTGGGCTGGGTTGGGCTGGGCTGGGCTGGTTGGGGTGGTTGGGTTGGGTTGGATTAGGTTAGGTAAGTTTAGGTTAGTTTAGTTTAGGATAGATATGAATACCTATTTTTTGTAAGTTGAATTATTTTTTTCATTTTGTAGCATCATATGCCTTCCATCTTTGAACTGCCATATTCAAGCACCAGAATAAGTATGGACTTGAACCTTTTCCAGTCTGGATGCCTGTATGGAAGTTGTGCAAAATCATGCAGTTGAAGGTATTGTAACCACAAATAAGAGCTCATGACTCAAGTCTCAACTTGTCCATAATTGGTTATCTTGATGTATACTTGTAGACCCTTCCTCTTACTTGGCACACAGGCATGGTGTCACAGTGTTCTAAAATTGGATTTCAATTGGGTGTCCCAATAAAAAAAAAAATCTGAAGACAAAATGAGATAGATTTAGTCTTTCCGCAAAACTGCATAATGCCATTTTTACCTCAGATTTTGTCAGAACCTTCACAGGATCTGAAATGAAATGATGTAGAGTAGATGCATCAACTGTCAAGTCATGCGTAACCTGGCAGCTGGCTGTTGAATCAAACTTTTGACATATTTTTTTAGCAAAGATGAAATAAAGCCACTTGTCATATTTTTAGGATGAAAACATTTTCCCCATCATGTGTGGTTATTCACCTAAAATTCTGAAACATGGAACACTGTCATACCAGCATTCCATCATGTCAACCAGCATTCCGCAGCATGTTAGCAGAAGCAGCAGCATGTTATAAGTATATGAAAGATCCAAATAGGTTGTAGGTTGGTAGGTATTGGTACTAAGTTTAACTTAATAGGTTAGTAGGCAAGGTTAGGATTAATTTTAGTTGAGCATCAAGATAACCATTACGAACAAGTAACAAAATCCTTACCTAGGGTAAGGTGCCTAATTAGCGACCCCCTTAATTTGAACCGTCATTGCTCACGCTCTGTGGGTGCCACTGTATTACTGGCTTGATTTTCGGATAGACCGTTCATTTTTCTATTAAAATATAGCCATTTTCTGCCCCAATATTCACTAACTTATTTGTAGTGAGCATTTTGGCAAACCATTGCAAAAAACGCTAATAGGGAACTCTTCCCGATTAGCGACCGGGGAGGGTCGCTAATAAGTCTATGGGTTTCCCCATATTAAAAATGGCAAAAAATGCGACGCCTGAAAAGATGAAATATGATCTCAAAAAGGTAACCTTTACGCAAAGCACTCAATCACTCGAACAGGAACGTTTATCCAACATATTTACGGAAGTAAAAACTGATCACGTGATGCACCGAAAGGCGAAAAGAAGGCGGAAACCCAAATTTTGCGGGCTATCTCGTATGATATTCGAGGTCCGCGCTGAATTCGGCACCCCTGCAGTCGGTGACGACATTTGGCATCCCCTGCCACACATTGCAAGCCTCAGCAACACCTCATGTTCATTTCTCTCTTTCCCCTTTCTTTCCCTTCTTGAGCTATTTGCGACCATGTCAGGCGCAAATAGGAAATATGAGTTGCGACACATTTTTAACCGCCATGCTGTGCACAGTTGAGCGATTCACTATCGGAAAACGGCAATCAATTGAAGAAGGAACGTCGATTCAGAATAAAAAAGGTGCATCATCCTAATGTGCATCGTTTTTCATCAGAGAGGGCCCAAACACACACGTTTTGAATAAGAAACTCGTCATTTTTATTTAAACTCACCTGAAACGTCCCACCAGAAACATCGACGACCGGAAAATAATTTAATTTGATAACCAAGGTATGGCTGACCTTTTGACGATATTTTTACCCCGTTTTCTCCTGCCAGTTTTTCTGTAGGGAGGTAGGTCGCAAATCGGAAAGGGTCGCTAATTAGGCACCTTACGAGCCTTATTTCACGGCACGATGCTACAGTGCGCTACACGTATTGTGGTATTCAGCTTCCATGGAAACATCAACTAATTTGGACGCTCAAACATGGGAGTCAGGAGTGGTTAAGGCCCAGAGCGTTCTGTCTGGTTTATAAAACCTTGGCCAGCAGATGTAAACGTGCTTTTTGTATAAGTGGCTTAATTTTGACGCAAAAGGGCACTAACCTTCGGCGCAAATAATGCAGAAATTTCAGCGCAAATTGCAAAATAGCTTGCGCCGAACTTCGGCGCATGACGGCTTCACGGGCGTCCGGCGTACCATATGGATGTTTTCCAGTTTGGGCTGCAGGTTTTAGCTCTAGGTTTTAGACTGTATGTTTTGGGTTGGGTTGGGCTGGGCTGGGCTGGGCTGGGCTGGGCTGGGCTGGGCTGGGCTGGGCTGGGTTGGGCTGGGCTGGGCTGGTTGGGGTGGTTGGGTTGGGTTGGATTAGGTTAGGTAAGTTTAGGTTAGTTTAGTTTAGGATAGATATGAATACCTATTTTTTGTAAGTTGAATTATTTTTTTCATTTTGTAGCATCATATGCCTTCCATCTTTGAACTGCCATATTCAAGCACCAGAATAAGTATGGACTTGAACCTTTTCCAGTCTGGATGCCTGTATGGAAGTTGTGCAAAATCATGCAGTTGAAGGTATTGTAACCACAAATAAGAGCTCATGACTCAAGTCTCAACTTGTCCATAATTGGTTATCTTGATGTATACTTGTAGACCCTTCCTCTTACTTGGCACACAGGCATGGTGTCACAGTGTTCTAAAATTGGATTTCAATTGGGTGTCCCAATAAAAAAAAATCTGAAGACAAAATGAGATAGATTTAGTCTTTCCGCAAAACTGCATAATGCCATTTTTACCTCAGATTTTGTCAGAACCTTCACAGGATCTGAAATGAAATGATGTAGAGTAGATGCATCAACTGTCAAGTCATGCGTAACCTGGCAGCTGGCTGTTGAATCAAACTTTTGACATATTTTTTTAGCAAAGATGAAATAAAGCCACTTGTCATATTTTTAGGATGAAAACATTTTCCCCATCATGTGTGGTTATTCACCTAAAATTCTGAAACATGGAACACTGTCATACCAGCATTCCATCATGTCAACCAGCATTCCGCAGCATGTTAGCAGAAGCAGCAGCATGTTATAAGTATATGAAAGATCCAAATAGGTTGTAGGTTGGTAGGTATTGGTACTAAGTTTAACTTAATAGGTTAGTAGGCAAGGTTAGGATTAATTTTAGTTGAGCATCAAGATAACCATTACGAACAAGTAACAAAATCCTTACCTAGGGTAAGGTGCCTAATTAGCGACCCCCTTAATTTGAACCGTCATTGCTCACGCTCTGTGGGTGCCACTGTATTACTGGCTTGATTTTCGGATAGACCGTTCATTTTTCTATTAAAATATAGCCATTTTCTGCCCCAATATTCACTAACTTATTTGTAGTGAGCATTTTGGCAAACCATTGCAAAAAACGCTAATAGGGAACTCTTCCCGATTAGCGACCGGGGAGGGTCGCTAATAAGTCTATGGGTTTCCCCATATTAAAAATGGCAAAAAATGCGACGCCTGAAAAGATGAAATATGATCTCAAAAAGGTAACCTTTACGCAAAGCACTCAATCACTCGAACAGGAACGTTTATCCAACATATTTACGGAAGTAAAAACTGATCACGTGATGCACCGAAAGGCGAAAAGAAGGCGGAAACCCAAATTTTGCGGGCTATCTCGTATGATATTCGAGGTCCGCGCTGAATTCGGCACCCCTGCAGTCGGTGACGACATTTGGCATCCCCTGCCACACATTGCAAGCCTCAGCAACACCTCATGTTCATTTCTCTCTTTCCCCTTTCTTTCCCTTCTTGAGCTATTTGCGACCATGTCAGGCGCAAATAGGAAATATGAGTTGCGACACATTTTTAACCGCCATGCTGTGCACAGTTGAGCGATTCACTATCGGAAAACGGCAATCAATTGAAGAAGGAACGTCGATTCAGAATAAAAAAGGTGCATCATCCTAATGTGCATCGTTTTTCATCAGAGAGGGCCCAAACACACACGTTTTGAATAAGAAACTCGTCATTTTTATTTAAACTCACCTGAAACGTCCCACCAGAAACATCGACGACCGGAAAATAATTTAATTTGATAACCAAGGTATGGCTGACCTTTTGACGATATTTTTACCCCGTTTTCTCCTGCCAGTTTTTCTGTAGGGAGGTAGGTCGCAAATCGGAAAGGGTCGCTAATTAGGCACCTTACGAGCCTTATTTCACGGCACGATGCTACAGTGCGCTACACGTATTGTGGTATTCAGCTTCCATGGAAACATCAACTAATTTGGACGCTCAAACATGGGAGTCAGGAGTGGTTAAGGCCCAGAGCGTTCTGTCTGGTTTATAAAACCTTGGCCAGCAGATGTAAACGTGCTTTTTGTATAAGTGGCTTAATTTTGACGCAAAAGGGCACTAACCTTCGGCGCAAATAATGCAGAAATTTCAGCGCAAATTGCAAAATAGCTTGCGCCGAACTTCGGCGCATGACGGCTTCACGGGCGTCCGGCGTACCATATGGATGTTTTCCAGTTTGGGCTGCAGGTTTTAGCTCTAGGTTTTAGACTGTATGTTTTGGGTTGGGTTGGGCTGGGCTGGGCTGGGCTGGGCTGGGCTGGGCTGGGCTGGGCTGGGCTGGGTTGGGCTGGGCTGGGCTGGTTGGGGTGGTTGGGTTGGGTTGGATTAGGTTAGGTAAGTTTAGGTTAGTTTAGTTTAGGATAGATATGAATACCTATTTTTTGTAAGTTGAATTATTTTTTTCATTTTGTAGCATCATATGCCTTCCATCTTTGAACTGCCATATTCAAGCACCAGAATAAGTATGGACTTGAACCTTTTCCAGTCTGGATGCCTGTATGGAAGTTGTGCAAAATCATGCAGTTGAAGGTATTGTAACCACAAATAAGAGCTCATGACTCAAGTCTCAACTTGTCCATAATTGGTTATCTTGATGTATACTTGTAGACCCTTCCTCTTACTTGGCACACAGGCATGGTGTCACAGTGTTCTAAAATTGGATTTCAATTGGGTGTCCCAATAAAAAAAAATCTGAAGACAAAATGAGATAGATTTAGTCTTTCCGCAAAACTGCATAATGCCATTTTTACCTCAGATTTTGTCAGAACCTTCACAGGATCTGAAATGAAATGATGTAGAGTAGATGCATCAACTGTCAAGTCATGCGTAACCTGGCAGCTGGCTGTTGAATCAAACTTTTGACATATTTTTTTAGCAAAGATGAAATAAAGCCACTTGTCATATTTTTAGGATGAAAACATTTTCCCCATCATGTGTGGTTATTCACCTAAAATTCTGAAACATGGAACACTGTCATACCAGCATTCCATCATGTCAACCAGCATTCCGCAGCATGTTAGCAGAAGCAGCAGCATGTTATAAGTATATGAAAGATCCAAATAGGTTGTAGGTTGGTAGGTATTGGTACTAAGTTTAACTTAATAGGTTAGTAGGCAAGGTTAGGATTAATTTTAGTTGAGCATCAAGATAACCATTACGAACAAGTAACAAAATCCTTACCTACCCTTGAAAGCATTGCTTCAATCACATCATCACGAAGAACCAGACAAAATTTTTGCACATTCTTACACTATTTGACATCCTGAATCCAGATATGATGCTTTCATGTGGCGCAAATACAAGAAAAACGAATAATCAAACCCGTGCGTATTCGTATCAACGGCGCCACAATTGTAGATCAGACCTTTTCTGAACAAATGCCACCACAATTTTAATTGATAAGGGATTAAAATGGCATGAGCATCAACATCTTGATTTTTTCTAAAAGATAGCGATAACTGATAACTAATAACTTACCATTCATTTTGAAATCACGGCGGTAGGTACACCAACACATAGCACTGAAAACAGCAAAAGACGGAATGGCGGAATGTCGTATGGAGCCCTAAAACGCAGCTCGAATTGAGCCCGAAAAGGAAGACGAACTGATGCCGCTTTCGGGGCTAATGTACTTTGAGCCCGAAAAGGGCGCCTAACTGATCCCGATTTTAAAATCATACAGATTTGAGCCCTGTTTTGGCACTCATATGAGCCCTTATTCAAAAATGTTCTCAAAGTGTTTTCTGAGTGCAGAGAGTTCCTTATCGAGGTATAAGAGTGACACAAGACGCCCAGAGACGCCCCCGGAGCGCCTCGGGGCGCCCCGGGGCGCCCACCCACCGGCGCACGGCACGAGCCACCTGCCACACCAACACGGACGGGGCATCGGCGACACGGAAAAAATCCTCTCGGGCCGCGGCGGGCACAAAAAGTGCCCGGTTGATGGCCCGGTGACCACTTTCACCGGCTCGGTGTCCGGCGGAGGCGCGGTGGACGCGTCGATGAGGCAGCGTCATGAGATCTGGGTCGGGGAGGGCACCGCCGGCGGCCGAGGACACACCCCGGTCGGAGTAGAGTAGAGTGGAGTAGAGTGGAGTGGAATAGAGTGGAGTAGATGGACGGATGACCGGGGCGGGGCCGCCGCCGCTATTGTGCTGACTGCTGTGCACAGCCTCCGTGCTGGGCGGGGGCGGGGGAGGGGGCAGGTGAGGGGCAGGAGGGGGGGGGCTCATGACCGCCACAGGGGCGGGGCCGCGCTATTGTGGACCGCCAGAGTCGCCGTTAATGAGCACCACTTGATTAGGAGTTAAATATTGGTGTTTGGGGCGGCGGATGATTGTCGATTGTTGCCGCGCGGCATCCATCAATGGTTGCCGCGCAAGGGGCCGCTGGCGGGCGCGGTCGTGCCGGGAGGGGGCCGGCGGCACGGACACGATATGGGTCACCGGATATCACCTGCCGCGCGGCCGGGCCGTGCCGGTCACCACCGACACAGCCACCGGACTGAAATCCGCCGATTACCCGCGGCCGCGCGGCTATAGATACTGCGCCGTTTCGCAAGGCGATCTAATAATAGCGCACTTAGTGATATCTCTGATGGACCTTCAGTGGTCGGCCATCACGCGTAATTGTGGAGATTAATTCGTATGACAGCCCGCCTTGGCGTGATCGCTTAGCTAACTAGCGGTTCTGCGTTATAGTCCCATTTGAGCAGTTGCAAATCGGCACCTCCAAGAGCTGCTTCGGGCGACCCGTTACCACTGTATGAAGTCATTATATTCGAATCACAATACAATTCAAAGACAGCGTCTCACTAGCGCCTGGCTATCATCGCAGCCAACGCTGGATTCGAATGGTGCAGGCAGGTAATTCTGTTCATTTTTGCTTGATATACCTGACACAGGAGCAAAATGACACTAAAACAACCGTAACCAGCACGGTTTGATTCTTTGCGAGAAAAAAACGTTTTATGGGCGGAATATTCATATATGTTTAATTCTTTGGCTAACCTTTAGTCCATGGTGCCTGTCTTACATTGTCATTCAGCCACCAGCCCTCTAACGTTTCCCAATACCCAGATTCGTTCTCTGCCATCATCTCTCAACCTATCCGTTCCTCTCCTCTCAGCACGGCCCAGCCCAGCCTCCACTGCCTCCCATCCACCCCATCTGCCCCGGGGGTCGCCGCGGGGGCAGGGTCGGCGCGTGCGCCCCGTCTCCGGCAGCAGCAGGGGCCGCCGAGCTGACTGAGGAGTGCGTGCAGCCCGTCACCACAGGTCGTCTCACGAGCGCCGCCTCCGACAGACCGACTGCCGACCGGACGGAGCCACTCCCGGCCCATTAGCAGTCGAGGGAGCTTGGAGCTAGACAGGTTGATTCGGCGCTACAGTTAGCTGGTGTCAATCGACGCACGGAAATACAAGTGTAGTCATTTACCACGAGGAGTTATGTGCTCAGAATCATGATGTATGTAGCTAGCCACCATTCAGAGTTATAAAGTACGGGTTAGCCTTTACGCGGAGTTATGTAAGTACAGTGAGACGTAACTCATATTTCGTCAAGGAGTCATCCGCTATTCGGAGTTAGGAGTTCGTCAGCTAGACTCGGTGAACCGCAAAAGACAGCTAACGAGATGAAGTGTGGGCAGTGTGAGCGGTGGCGTGAGAAGATGGATCTGAGGACCGCGGAGCTACGCAATCAGCATCCAGCTAGTTAAATATAGGTGGGGCCAGGCGATGAAGTCGGTCAACTGATGTCCTCTAATTACGTCACGTGCACACAAGAGCTGTTGTGTAAAAATGTGTAAACTGTGACCTTTATCCATCACATGGCCCAGAAAGAAATAGACTTATATATGGAAAGGGAAACCCGCGAGGTCTGTTAACTTGGCAACGACAGTTTCGAAAGAGTCCTTTATCATCAACAACGTTTGATATATCATAAAAACCCATATAAATAATAAGATGTAATAGGATGTAACAATAAAAACACATAAAACCCCATCATATTTGCTATGCTCTAATTACAGTCTTGAATTTACCCATATCATTCCCCACGTGCTACACGAATAACATTTTAGCTCGAATACTAGGTCATTTCTAAATAATGTAAGAAACGATTGAATGTATTCAGGGCAGCCGCAGACAGTGTTTGTTCTTCAGAAAACAAAATCACTGTCAGGAGGACTCCCACCACCTTTGCACTCGACAGTGTGCTAAAGTACGACCCAATTATGAATAATTGCCCACACTGGGCCTCCAATCAGTCATGCAATTTGTTGCTGCACATGTTCCCGGCGCAGACAATGACGAGCACTAATGTCTGTACGGGTTAATTGCGTGTCCGAGGACGGAGCAGCCGGCGCGTCGTCCGGCTGCAGGTCGTCGCTGGTCGTCGGCCGGTCGCCTCTGGGCCGGGAGCGTCGAGGGGGCAGCGCGGGCGCGGACGGCCGCCACCGCCCTGCATTCTAATGTCTTCCTCGGTGGCAGCAACTGCACTCCGGCAGCTCTAATGGACCACGGGACATGCAATCAATTAACAACAAAGACGTGCCAAGAATTCGCTCATCGTCTGCACTAAAATGGTGGTGATGAGTAGGCGGTCGAAAATTACCGCTTTTAGGGTGGCTAGATGGATAATAAAGGGAGAATTTCCGTTTGTTTTGGTCTTCTTACACTACATGCATACAAATACAAATTTGTGTTATGTGTATCTAAGAGGTATCCGGTGTTCATTGGATGTTCTAGAGGCATTGCTTCGGTACCTACACTCTAAATAGAGTCTTACGTCATTATATTACATGGCATATTTTGGTGGTCAGGCCAGGGGCCTATCATTAATTTTATTCAATATGTCGAGGTGGCCCAATTAAAGTGGTGAATCTGCATATCAATATCAGAGTAATATTAAACCTTTCAGCAGTGAAAGTATACGATATGGGCCATGAGGCTGGTAATGGTAAAATATTTACGTTAGCGCCTGTAGTGCAAAATTGGTATTCATATCACACTGAAACATTATGTAAGGCATTACATTGAAGAATTGCTAATAAAGTAGCCTAAATTGATCGATAACTGTCCTGACGAATATGGTCATCAAAATGAAGGGAGACACAGCAATGATTTTATCTCGATGATGCTGTAACTTTATCATGCATAAGACAGTGTCATATCATATTGGTGTTCAAAGCACTTCAATGGGCTACTGCACAGTGCACACATAGCCATGCTAATGATTGTTGCGCTTCATTATCACAAAATGCATTTTTCTCGCAGGGAGGCACACTTGCAGATTTTTGCCCGAACATTGTTTCAAAATATTCATTTTGCTCTGAGATTACAATAAAAAGGAGGCACGCGCCGGCACATTGCCCATAATGACCACCGCTATAGCGACTCGAACGGTCGGCACGCGCGTGAGACAGTTGGCAAACACTGGACCGGTGGCTTTCAACATCGGGTCAACATCTCACACGCGCATGTCCATTGTCCACCTTGTCACAGCGTCAATCAGGCGCCCCCCCCTCACTCAGGGGCGGATCCAGAAAATCTCCAAGGGAGGGGCCATTAGAAACCAGGAGGCCCCCCCCCATAATCCCACCTGTTGGAGGCCCCATCTTCCCACTTGTTGGCCCCCCCCCCAAAAAAAAAACTGCGTCTATTGAGCTTATCTAGCTGTTCAGGCAACATCTCAACATCTGTGCAGGCTTGGAGGCCCTCTGTGCAGGTCAGGAGGCCCTGTAAAAGTGGTCATCTCTGTGAGTATAAGAGACCTCCAAGTTATGAAAAGCTTTACCAATCTTCTAACAAAGAAGTCTTCTCAGCTAGTCTTCTAAGAAATAACTAAGTGGGTAGGTTAAAAAAAAAACTCATCGGATTTCGGCCACTTTATTTTCAGGAGGCCCCCTTTTCAGCTTTTTAACTTTTTAACTTTTTATTTTATTTTTGAAAAAAATCGGCCAAGGGGGGGGCCATGGCCCCCATGGCCCCCCCCCCTTGTATCCGCGCCTGCCGGGCCTCACTGATGATATGTCGTCACGTCCATCGACCTCGTCACCAGGGGCGGGGGTGGGGCGGCGGGGTGTCGTCGGCCGCGACGATAACGGCTCGACGGCCGAAAAACCGGCGCCCGCGCGACCACTTTCGTCGACGGTCAGTTTTTGGTCGGGGGCACCGCCCTGTCAGCCGGGCACGGGACGGGAGTCCCTCCTCCCCATCGCGGTGGGCCGTGCCGGGGGAGGGGGTGGAGGGGGGGGGGGGTCAGCCCACCAGGACCGGTCACCATGGGCAGACAGTGCTGCAACATCGGCGCCCCTCCCTCCCGACCTGACCCGGGTCGGCGGAGAAAGCGACCCAGGCTGCCGGGAAGCCGGTGACACGTTGCATAAAGCGTTCAATTTATTTTGGTGATGTGTGCTTCGACTAATAGAGATCGGCTGTTGGCGCGCGCCAATGCGCTCGTTAGACCTACCCTTTGACAGAGCCATGCTCCCGAGCGCTATCGCGTCCCAGTAAAAGTAACCGCCACCAAATATAGAAAGCCGAAGAACAACTGAACTGGAACTCGTAGCTCCTTTGTCAGATTGTGTCGTGAGCAGTGCTGTTTCTAATGCGACCTATAGGAACACGTTGGGCAATCGCATGACGGTTCTCTTCCCCTGCAGTGGGACTGGCGAGACAATAATCAAGTTATCAATTAGATCATCCGGGCGGATATTGCAGCGAAACGTGCTGACATGGGGCACCGGTACCTCGCCTCGTTATTTGCCGTAACGGGGCGAGGTGGTCAAAGTGCTCCAAGCGTTTCTAGCCGGCCGGCTTTCACAACACTACCGATGTGATCATATGTTATCCTGAGTAAGATAAAACAGGCATGCACTCAACTATTTTAATCATAACTGATGGTCTGTTTAACAAAAATGATAAAAATATGCTCCTCGGTAACAATCATGTATGATTGCACAATCGCGGGGGAGTGTCGTCGGCCGCGACGATAACGGCTCGACGGCCGAAAAATGATACTGCAACCTGCACTGAAAACAATTTAACCCAAGGCCGGCGAGTAAACCGGTGTTTCGCGGGTACCCCTATCCGCAACCATTTTTAACCACCCTCCCAGGAGTACAGTAATGTCCCATTGCAGTGTAGTCGTCCCTGCTCTCAGCGGACATGTTCGCTGAGAGCGGTTATATCCGCTCAGAGCAAGTACGACTACACCGCAATGGGATCTAGCACTACTCCTGGGAGGGTGATTAAAAATGGTTGCGGATATAGAAACGGGGGTACCCGTGAAACACAGGTTTACTCGCCGGCCTTGGGTTAAATTGTTTTCAGTGTGTATTAACACATTATTTCCCATTTACATCTCAAAGATACCATTGAAGTGCAATACAAGTGCCATACATTATATAGTTGGTAGAATACAGCTTAATATTCTTAATTATGCAATAAGGTAATCAAACCATGACCAATTTATATCAAACATCGAGCAGTTCTTGTAAAATGTAAAGTTTAAATCAAACACCTCAAATCTAAAATTATCACACAAATAATGTATATTTCCTTTAGCCAACCCACAGACAGGACATCGATTCGGCTTACCTGCTAAACAACATGCCTCTATGTATACCACCCCGTCCATTGCGCCAATGCAGCCTGTTCCATGTAGGTGCCGTACGCGCGGGTGACCACGGTTAAGCAGGGACTATGTATTTTATCGCATTCCCCGAGCGTGCAAAGTATTTCTTAAGGCCTGGCTACACTATGCGTTTTCTGCGTGCGTTTTTTGCGGGTTTGCGTGTTTTGCGTGATATCGTTCTAGAAAAAATAACGATATTACGGTTTTGTGATGTTTTTTATATTAAATTTTAGTTAAAATCAGAATTATATTAACTTTTGTACCCAACTAATGGAAAAGTTGTATCATTTATGACTTTTTTCTAGAACGATATTACGCAAAAAACGCAAACCTGCAAAAAACGCACGCAGAAAACGCATAGTGTAGCCAGGCCTTTAGAGCAGCGTGAGGCAGACGTTTGGCACCTGAGTGCAATACAGTGGAAAAAACTGGTCATGAGATATTGCCGAACGCATTGCTGATGCATTCGATTGTATGTACCTATCTTATTAGGTGTATTTTTTAACTTAATTTGGCTTAATGTCTGAAATGTGACTGCACTCGTCAGTGGGCCCACCATACCCCGAGAGTGTTTATGAAATAAACTAAACTTTACTAAACTAAACTAAATAGACAGGAGCACCATGGGACAGGAGCCTGTCCGCACTCCCCCTTACCACGTGCTCTGCTCCCTGCGCGGAACATCCAGTACACCTCACTATAGACCACCGGTGACGGGTGTCCAACCTCACCGCGAAGCTATATCTGCAGCAGCCATCTCCGCTTCTGCAGCATTAGCGCGACAGACTGCAGGTTCGTGTGGGATGGAAAGATGCAGTTAGAGTGTCGTGTAAACACATGTTTCGATTGAACGCTGAAGCCAAATCCCTGTAACGTTTGTTGAGGATAAGTGACATAAGATGTAATTAGGAAAAAGTCAATCAAACTGCCGGCAGTGATGAGTTTTGACAAATCGTTGGTGTTAGGCCGGGAGACGTGTGACCGCATGTTTTTAAAGGGACCCTCCCACCTTCAAAAAAGTTTATGAATCGGCATGAAAGTGATGTCGCTCGGTTCAGAAAGAGCGAAAACGAATATCTACCAAATTTCACCGAAAAATATTCACCGGTTTTCAAGATATTAGACTTTTACTTTTGTTTACTTTTTTGGGATCTCCGCTGTTTCTAGCGACTTTATTTTAGAAGTGCGGCGTTTGCGGCAGATGTTGCGCGCAAATAGCATATACCACCGCGTGCTGCAAAACATTTTAGTCAAACATTTAAAAATGGTTAGATATTTGCGCTGACGTCACGCTGTTGTATTTGCGCTGTTGTGAGTGCCGAAACCGGTAATTGTGAGCCAGGGACCCCATTTTGGCTATCTCAACTCAAATCTAATGTTAAGGTGGGAGGGTCCCTTTAAGCAGATTTTACATCCGGTGTATCTGTACGTCAAATGCATGAATGGTGCTGAAAAAGTAACGCAAGTATCTGACATAACCTTTATAAGCTGACAATCCCTTCAATTGTTGCAGTTCGGCAGTCATGTCTCTTAAGTGAGCAGTCGTTCTGAATGGTGCGCTATATTTTCACACTTATCAGCATAGGTATATCAGCTCCAATATTACCTGCATATGTGACCTTTTTAGTAACCACTTTCACGCAATACCTACTTGTGCAATACATCATGCAATGCCCATTAAAGCGTAATATCAGAGGCGATAACGGTCCGTGGTAGAGTGCGCGCTCCCACAATATGGACAACCTTTCCATCATTAATATTGCTCCATATCATAGGAGTAGCTGTGAACCAAGATGAAACATGTCTTGTCTCGTGTCGGGTAATTATCTGATCTCGATGCAGAAATCGGTCACCAGTCCTTTGCCAAATCTTCTCTCTCCTCTGTTTCTGCTTTCCGAACAAAATTCATAAGTCCACGCTCGCTCTGCTTTCTGAGAAGTTTTGCAAATCTGCACCAGATTTGTTCGCGCAGATGAGAAATTCCAGGTATGCTCTGATTTCTCTCCCGAGCGTCTCGCATCGACCACGCGTTTGCCTCCTCGACGGGCGCAGCTCGGAGGCTGCAGCGGCTGCACGGACTGGCATCTGTCAAAAAACGGTGCACTGCATAAAGGTCAAAGGTGTGCAGCGGGAGCGGAGACCAGCGCACCCGCTCTCTTCCTCAGGTCAGAGATCACTGCACGGTGCATTTTTTCGGCAGAGTTGGCGGCGGTGCTGTGAACAATGCTCCGGGCGGTTATCTCCCTGGGCACACCAGCGTCTCCCTGACCCTCTGTGAACCGCTCAGCTGCAGCCGGAGGCTCGTGGGAGAGGAAACTGACGCTACATCTCGCGCTGCGGCCGACGTCTCGGCACATTCCTGCAGTGGGGCCGATCACGCCTGCCGAAACCTTCCTGTGATTGTCTTCGAGAGCGCTGCTCCCAGATGACCTCACTGTTGAGGAGAGCAGCACCACCGCGGGCTTCGGCCAGCGGAGCTACGCACCTGGGAGAGCGGCCGCTGAATGCCCATAGGTGCAACAAAAGACAAACCGCGGTTACGCGGAGCCTAAAATGAGCGTGCTTAAAAGGAAGATAATTGTGCATTCGTATTTAGTTATTTGTCATCAAACGGCACGGCAGTGCAGATACTCCTATGCATACAATGGTTTATGTAAAAGAGATACAACCAGGAAAAATAAACAAACAAAAGATATTGGACATCAAAGGAACATCACTTTCGTAGATCGTTTGTTGCTATGCTCAGTCATCCACAATGGCACATCCTCTGCCCTGTCCAAACGTTCTATTGCATTCTGACATCAGTTTGTAAGTGCTGGGGACGGGAGCCGGCTGTGAACTTTACCGCCACGTCCGCTGCAGCTTCTTTGTCGAACACAACTCGACTAACGAGAACCGATGTTGCCGAGTCATTAACGACACTTTGAACGTCTGTATCCATTGTTGATCATCTGTTTGCACCCGACACATTTCCTTCAACTGCCACTATAATGGCTTCACACATGCGGACAATATGCTAAACAGCGAGGGTGCGGGGTTACTAATCGTAACGGGAACCATGACTGACGACGAGGAGCAGAGGAGCGAATAAACGGATTTATCATGCATGAAAAACGGCATGACATCGCACTCTAACTCGGCGGTTTTTCTACCATTACTTTAGCTGGTTGGAATTGGATTGTTTGATTATCAGCAGCCAACTCCTCTGATGCACCCAGCGTGAAATCAGGAAAGGTATTCGATATGCATTCTGCACTCCTAATGATAAGGTCAAGCGGAAGACAAAATGATTTTCAATCGGAAAAAGGAAAGGAAGGAGGAGGGAAATCAGTTCCATACCGCGCATACCTCTATTGCGTGTGGGTGTTCCAGTTTTGCGGAGAAACGCGTCTGATCGCCAGGGTGCTGTCCTTCGTCCGCAGAGCGATCTGAGAACATTCCGAGCTGCACCGTTTTTAATGGGCGGCGGGGCGGGTGCGCCGCCGCGGTCTCCGCACGTCTATCGGTGTCACATCTGGTGGGAGTCTGACCGGGACAGAGAGCGACCGCCGATCCCCGGCCGGCCAGTTTCCTCCTCCGGCACCCACCCACTGTCCTGTGAGAAATTCCTGCACCAGCGGCCGGGGGAATACATTCCAGAGTACGATAGTTTTATGGTTTATTCGGATGTCAAAATCAAACCAGAGGTAAATTCCAGAATAATATTCCATCAATTTTCACAAAACGTATATCAAGAGACACCTTCGCACAAATCCACCACTTCTTCCAACACCATCCACCACTTCCACCTCCACATTTATCTGTCCCTGCTCTGCGTTTAGACCCTCGAAGTGACAGGCTGGCAGTCCCACCACGCCCCAGGTGCTGTCCGCAGTCCCGGCGTGTCACTGGTCCGCGCCGGGTCGTGTCGGGAATTCCTGAGCCGCCGGTCACTGCGCTGACGACACTTCGACACGACGTGCGCCGTGACAGTGGTCAGACCACGGGGAACGGAGGGAGGTGACAGTGGACATCGTGGAAGGGAACGGAGGCGGGGTGATAGGGTCAGCCCCCGGAGGGGACGGAGTTATGGTGAGACTTTACCTGGGAGGGAAGGGAGGCGGGGTGACAGCGGGCGGACACCGGGGAGGGAGCGGAGGCGGGGTGACAGTGACTGTTCTGGGGAGGGACGGAGGGTGGTGCATGGCAGCGGGGAAGGATCGGAGATGGTGTGACAGCATGAGACCAGTGTCACTCGGCGCCGCACACCCAGGGACTGCACAGCATGTATAGTCGTAGACACTAAGGAATATGTCCACTTGGCAGTTGCGCGAGGCAGTCAATAGATATCTGTTATTTTGCGGACACATGCCCGTAGGCTAACGTCATCCTTTGTAGTTGCTTCATTAAGTGAAGCAATTACAAAGGATACCTAACCTACTCGCTTAGCTCAAAGGACGTAAGTTTAAACTTGCTAGTGGCTACCGCATGGGCATCATAAATGAAAATTGATTCTGTCGTTCAGGACACCACAAGGCGGTACTTAGCACGCACTACGCCCGAGAAAGACGGCCTCAGAGTGCCACCCGAGGTGCCATTCCTACCACTATGAGATGAACTGGGACGGTGAAGACCCTGGGGTCAACTCAGGGGAACCACAGCAGAGCCGAGAAACGAGTTACTCAACTCGCACGGATCGCGGTGATGGCATTCTGGGAGTTCGGGGAGCAGCAGCCACCGCGGTGGCTTCCTTCCAGGGTTCCCCTGGAGTCACCATGGGCAGTGACAGGAGCAGAGTGCCCGGGGCAGGCGGAGAGAGAGGGAGAGAGTGACCTGCCAGTTCTACGCGTGCTCTTGTGCAACAGGGCTTTGTTTGAGCGAAGCGGATCGCCGGCACGCCCCGGGCGGCCTACTCTGGCTCGGTCTTGTAATTAAAGCAGCCTATCGGCGCCCGTCGACATATGTTATACCCACGCCGAGATAGTTTGCAGGTGTCGCTTATTTATGTTGGCGGCCATATTGTCGAGATTCTCCCTTCTCATAGAGTAATCTTTAAATATTTATTTTGCAATTTCGAGCCATTACTGCGAGTTATAGGTAGTTGAAATAGTGCTCAGCTACCCGAGTTCTGAGGTACAGGGCACTATTGGCGATCGCATCAACTGCATGTCTGCTCTAACGAGTAGGTAGCCGCCATGTCATTAAAGGTAATATGCCTCACATGTCAAAACACTGACGGTGACAGGCAGCAGATAGTCCAACAACATGACTTACTCGGTATGTTGGCAATGTTGATAACCATATCCCGCATCGGACTCTGGGTGGTCACCGTCCGAATAGAAGTCAAGGCTCACACACCCAGAGTTTAATATTCTATAAGAAGGGTGCGATACGGCGCCGAGGGCAGCCCAGCCGCGGAGGTGGGTCGATTATTGAACGGCGATGGGCGGCTGGCACACCAGTATCGGCCGGCCGGCCAGATGGACGATAAGGTATAGTCCGGCTGATGTCTGCAGGGGCGCCGCCGGGCACTGGCCTGTCTGACAACGCGAGAGGGGTAAAAAGGGAGCTGGAACGAACAGAGGGGCAAGGAATCTGGCACCTACAGTTTAGAGCGAGGGAGTTACCCCGTACAAAAGAGACGCGGTCTTCCCCTGAAATAGAGACACGGCCGATGTCGTTTTGTACATGGCTGGTAGTGTCCGAGCACTACCCATAATTTTGTTATTTTAATATTGGCACTATGGCACTGTGTGGTAAGAATGGCTTTCATATAAAGTTCACCATTAGAGCCCTACCAAAAAAATTCCGAAAGGGAACTCCGTGGGCACGGACTCTTCCCTTAAAAAAATACTACGGAATCATCACAACATTGCAGATCTGCCCGGGCATTTCAACGCCTGGCAAGTGGGTGCATACAACCGATGTAAGTATAGATGTAAATTCTTAATTATAATCGACCCACCAGGAAGGCCGGACGTCTGATGGCGCATTACCCTCATCCACGGGGAAGTCGCGGGTCCCACTCGGAAATGCGCCTACCGACAGGAGACACTGAACTTGCGTCCTGCATACTCATGCACACGTTAACTTTTGAGCGTATGGTGGAAAGCGTTGAGGAACCACAAAGACCTATCGCAAGAACATCAACAATTACTATTTACGCTATATTTATCAATCATATTGCTAGTAAGTCATGATAAGCGAAACTGATTACCCTTTTAACCCTATTCCTGGCGGGCTCCGCCGGGACAAGAAACTGGCGGGGGGGGGGGCCGATTCGGCCCCCCCCTGAGATCTCGAGAACGAAGCAAGATAGCGACAAACGGTAAACGGCATCGGATACGCACGGTCAAGATCTACAATTTTTACAAAGGTCATTTTCAGGTCAGGTCAAAGATGACGTCACAGGGGTCGAAAAAGTCAAAATGGCGGCGCTAGATATGGAGAGAGTTTTTCTAAAATAACTTTCGAATTAGTCAAGATAGGAACAAACTAAGGGCATCATCGTGATCCTCTCGTCAATCCGCATCGAATGATATATATGTTGACCTCGCAAGGTCAAGGTCAAAGGTTGACCTCAGGTCACGTGACCTCGAGGTCATCATGTATATCATTCGATGCGTCTTGACGAGCTGAACACAATGAGACCATCCACGCGTCTGTATCTTGTTCCTGTACGGAGTTATTTGCCAAAAACCTTTGGTGACCTTTGATGACGTCACATGACCTCACGGCTGCCCAACAGCAAAACAGACCTCAAGGTAGTGAAGGTTGATCGTATATGAAGTCATGTATGGTATATGGGGCCATTCCGACCCGTTTTAGTGGTAAAAACAGGGAGTTGATTTTTCCCCCATTGACTTATAATGGGGAGGTCGCGAAATTGACCTGACCTTAGGTCACCGATATCAAAATTCCGAGATATACAAATTGCACATACTGGTACCCTAACTAAAGCCTGAAGAGAAGAAATTGATCGGTCAAAAACTCTAGCTCTGGCGTGATTGCAAACTTTTTTGAGGTAGGGTCACCAAACCGCCTCTGGTGACCTGACCTGAGGTCAGATCAACTCAAAATTTTTAGACATGTTGCGTAGAAGCCTTTTAGGAAAAGTCAGAAAATTTGAGCTTCCTAGCTCAACGCGTTTGGGAGAAATAACCAAAAAACCTCAGGGGGGGGGCTCCTGAGGCCCCCCCCCCCCCCCCGCCAGGAATAGGGTTAAATGTTTTTGATGCCTAAAAAACACAATATCAGCAGTATTTAGCCTTAACATGACGTCGCAAATATGTTGCAAGCTCCACACATGCTTAATTACATGCTCAATTTATATTCAGATCCATAATCAGCAGCCGGTAAATGATTCGGACGGTTCGTCTGATCCTGGATGACATCACTGGTCGCGATGACGTCACTGGTCTGAGAACGGTAACAAGGTTGTCATTACGGCTCTATAAGTTGCAAGGTGGTGGCTTTCTCCGGTAATACCGGAAATGATCACGGCTGAAGAGTCCTGACCGCAGCCCATCAAAGGCCATGACTGGCCGGAGCGGACAGCCGGGATCGGACACGCAACTGCCTCGGCGCCGTGACATCCCTTCAGGGACCGGCCGGACGGCAAAATCGGACTGGGAGTCGGCGTCTGACATTGGGGACGGTTATATTCGACTCAATAATAAACTGATGCAACGTTTCGACTCATACTAGTATGAAACTCAATTATAATGAACTGATGCAACGTTTCGACTCATACTACAGGGTGTTTCACTAAAAGTGTCAAAAAGTAAAAGGTCATAATGCACATAATAACAATGTTTTCTACGGAAATTTGCATACCATTTCATCCGCAATTGTTGGACATTTGAATATATAAAAACGATAGCACCGTCACTCAAACCTATTCCACATATCCGCCCCTTCTTTTGATGCACCGTTTCGGCACGTGTCCGGAGGTGCCTCACAGCCCGTTTTCATCTTCAGCGTCCAGACTGTCGGCAAAGCCTTGAATGGTGCTCTTCAGCTCCCGAAGTGATGCGACTTGAGTCTTCCTCAGCTCTGCGAGAGCTACTGACCAAAACCAGAAGTAAAACGGTGACAGATCGGGGCTTTGCGCTGGCCAGAGGCGGGCGGCGAGGCAGCTGATTTTTCGGTGCAGGAACTTCTAATCCAGCCAGTTCCTGGTGGTTACAGCCATTATAGTGGCTGTTTTTGATAACTTGTAAGGCCTTGGCCATTTCTGATGTTGAAATTAGCTTCTTGTTATCTTCAAAGACCCTCAAAAAGACCCTGACCTTTTCAACGGTTTCCGCCGAGAGGTGGGGGACCCCGTCTTTTTTGAACTGCGACCGGCATCGAAGGAACCCTTTTAAACCTCTCAAGAAGCCCTTTGAACCTTTTATAATCTGGAACGTAGCGAGGTGAGAGAATAAAACGTTTCCTGAAAAGTCGGCATACGGTTTCAATGTTTCTGATGGCACCAAAGGTAAGTGTAATTCACCCCTCCTGTTGCGGTGTAAATAACCTGTTCTTGTTCTGCAAAAGGAAAAAAAAACGACTAGTAACTTTGGCCTCCTGCCCTCGCTCCGTATGAGTGTAAAATATATCTTAAATGGACAAAGCATAAATGTCCAAAAATTTGCAACCAAGCCACGTGCGCAACCACGTGATTTGCATATTTTATATAACTTTAATAGGCATTTACTTTTTGACACTTTTAGTGAAACACCCTGTAGTATGAAACAAGGGTTGCTTTTCCGAAGGTATCGGAAATCCAACCATCCAGGTAGCGATGATTTTATGATTAACATGCAACATGGAGCTACATGTTCGGTGCCTAAACACACCTGGCACCCACCTGACAACAAAATCCTTGCTCTAATTCTTCTATCGAGATCATCGCTGGTACATTTTTCTTCGCCACTTAGATTGTTGCGCAATGTTCCATCATCCGCTTGTTACCCATGATGTACGGACTGATGAACGAATCGAGTGGGAATGAAGAATGCAGATAAGATAAAGATAGTGTTTAACGACGGCCGTAAACTGGGTATATCTGAACGCTCCGTGGACCGGCCCCGGTCACGCTAGGCCAGCCGGAGACCGGCGGAAGTCGCTCCTCGCCATCTTTTCCCCGTCGGATGTGACTGAGACCCAACTGCCGACCCGCCGTGCTATCAGCTATGTATCTCACAGACTGTCCAATGGCAGAGGACAGCCGCGCCTCGGCAGTTTCGCGAAGGGAAGTCAGAGATTAGTGCAGACCTGCGCGAATCAAATCGCTGCGTCAGCGCCAGCCGGGACCTCGGAGTGGTGGGGCCTTTTCCCATCCCATTGTCATGTGCATCCTTGCAGACCAGTCACTGCAGGTGCAACCACGCCCCATGGTCAGCTGTGATTGGGGTGGTTAGCATATTTTTTCAAGGCTCCTGCTCGCCACACTCCCATATTTCACGCGGTGCGAAGGTCGCCAACGTTGATTGTTGCTGCCGCATCGCATTATTCTCCTTTGTGCATTCTCACTATGAGTTGACATAAAAATGAAAATTATTGCTAGGGAGACCATTTCGTTACACTCACAAGCATTTGCGTCTTGTGCGTGCTAATTCTGTAGTCTATAGTTTTCCATTTCAATGAGCGTTTCCATTCTTTGAATATATACGCGCAACAAAATCTGTTTCCCATGCCTGTGAAGGTGCGCACGACACTCTCATTGCCTTGCATCGAGCTTTGGTTCCCACCGGTCGCACCTACCTTGAGATAACTATAGCGAGCGTAAATGCCACGACGTGAATGTGACCAGGGCTCAGCCAGAAGCGCGTTTCTCACGAGGTCCGACCTTTTAACTCAGCATCATCGTCCGTAACGACAGATGATGACCAACTGTAGTGGGCTGTCACTGTCAAAAGGAGTAATTGCGCTGCGGTGTAACCGTACTTTATAACCCATAGTCTCATAGCTCTCGCAAGGGCCGGCCCGCATAGTCCGATTCGTGACCATTCATTTGCCTATTCATTCACACGATCCATTTACTAGCGTATCATTCATATGCTTGTTAGCTGTTAATCCTAATGTACCGACGTATGATCTTATATCTACCCATTCCTTCTCCTTCCACTCAATTCTCTCCTCCCTCTATCCTAATACCCTTTTCTCTCCCCCCTACCTCCCTCCACCCCCCATCTCTCTCTCTCTCTCTCTCTCTCTCTCTCTCTCTCTCTCTCTCTCTCTCTCTCTCTCTCTCTCTCTCTCTCTCTCTCCTCTCTCTCTCTCTCTCTCTCTCTCTCTCTCTCTCTCTCTCTCTCTCTCTCTCTCTCTCTCTCTGTCTCTCTCTCTCTCTCTATCTCTGTCTCTCTCTCTCTCTCTCTCTCTCTCTCTCTCTCTCTCTCTCTCTCTCTCTCTCTCTCTCTCTCTCTCTCTCTCTCTCTCTCTCGTTCTGTCGCTCTCATTTGGCGGTCAATATCTGAACTGCGATGTTTCACGTGGCGTTCGTCGGCCACCGTCCCGTCGAGGCTCGGCCTTCAGTGGCAGATCGAGTCCGGTAATAAACAGGGCTTCCTCATCAGCGCTGGCGACCCTCCATCAGCCGGCGGCCATTGTGGCGCGACACGACGCTGTTGGTGACGGCGGGGGAGCGGCCACACAGGAGCTGTGGAGGAGCGAGCTGACCGCTGTCACCACCGTCCACCGGCCGCCGTCCACCGCTCGCAGTTCCTATGTCTACCGGCCGGTGTCTAGTGTCTACCCTCCGCCGTCCACTGTCCAACGTCTATAATCTACCATTTTTAGTCCGCTGTCCACCGTCTACCATCCACCGGCCGTCCGTCACCATCCGCCACAAAACCGTCCATTGTCCCCGCCACCAACCGTTCACACCACTCACAAATATAGTGTGCTGTTTGTTCATGTGCAGGCGAGCAATATTTTACACAGTTCCCTGTTATTCTTACTGTGATTGTGCTAAACAGGTAAGAGTTGTTTTCTGCTACTTATTTTTAGTTTCAGGGCAGATTTGTTCAAAGAAACGTTAATAAAAGGCAACGTTTCTGGGGACTTAAATCGAACTCGTAAATACTGTTTTATGGATAGATGGATAGATAGATATGGATAGCCTATAGGCATCTGTTTTAAATAAACAACACCAGCCGTGTCTCTATGTGATTATGTAACTAAATTATGCCCATGACCGCTGCTGCTACTCCCTCTGTCACTGGGCGGACCAGTCTCCAATTGGTGGATCCGATCCGGGAACCTCCTGCCCCCGCGGCGGTCGTCTTCCACTCCAGGACAACCGGACCTCACCCGAGATCCAAGGACATCCCACTGCCGGCGATCGGCATCCAAATGGCGGTATTGTGCAGAGCAGATCTCATCCAATCTCAGCAGCCAGAGATTAGAAAATCGCACTCATAGGAGAATATTAGCTTGCATGCTGAGTCTGACTGGGATAAATTGGTCAGTGGGCACACTAATCTAGCGCGATTCGAAGACCTTGAGTAGCCGACGGCTTCCCACCCACCAGATGACTTCCAGAGCCCGCGCCAGAGCACGCCGCTTCCTATCTCGGTGATTTATATATGCAAACTGCACGCCGCGGTACAACCGGCAGCCTCATGGCCTGCTAATGGAATTCGCTAATGTTAATTCGGTCGTACAGCAGCCCCGCCCTCCGCAGTCGATTTTCGGCCGCCGCGGCGCGCCGTACGAGCGGGCCGCTCGGCACTGCACTCCGTGATACGACCCGTCGCCGCCGCCGGATCCGATGTCGTAAACGACGGGGCCGCCCCGCCGGTCGCCGCCGGTATACTGGCGGAGCGGCGTGACCGTTTACAGCCACTTGGGCACACCTGAGGCGGCCCAGGCCGGCCCGGGTGACGAGCGAATAGCGACGGTCGGGCCAGGTGACGAGCGAATAGCGACGATTGGGTCGGATCGGGACCCCGGCGGCCGGGGCGGAGTGGTACTGAAAGGGACGACTGTTACTGCAGGAGTGCAGCGGAGTGTGTTACTGCTGGCGAGACTGGTGCTGTCGAAGAGGACTGTTACTGACAGAGAGGACTTTTACTATTAGGGTTTGATTATGACTGCCTATAGGAGGGGATGGTAAGGGTGGTAAGGACTTCTTTAACCATAGTGGACTATCACTATTTGGGTGGACCTTTCCGGCACATTCTTCGGAATCGTCCGTCGTCGCAGCGGTTCTGCACGCCTCTCCCCGTCTGCAGTGCGGCACTCAGGATCGCCGCACCATCGCAGGCGTCATGTGCGCTGCCGCCGCCGCCGGCACAGCCGGCCATTTGGTGCGCACAATTGGCCGCCGTGCCGAGAAAGGCCGCCGCATCAGCCGCCTTTATGTCTGCGCCGTATCTGCCCGCGATCAGCAGACACGTGCGTCTGCTATTGAGCGGCGCTCTCCGGCGGGCCGTGAGAGCTCCATACATCTCCATCGGCGCCGCTCCGACCCCAGCCGGCACCGCGCCGCAGGGCGGGGCCGAGCAGGGGTCGGTAAAGAGAGCGGCCGGCACGACCGGGCTCGGTTATCGCCGCCTCTGCCGCCGCCGCCGGCGGCTGCTGTCGTTACTCCAGCTCCGATAGAGGGGCGACGGCGCGGGGACGGGCCGGCGGCGGCGCGCGACCCGCGCTGGACGGTATAAACCGACCGATCACGGCGCCCGGCGATAACTGTCAGGTGTAGGCCTGCCGTGTGCCGGGACGCGGCCCGGGGCGCTGTCACGATGTCAGCCTGTCGTGTGCCGGGGACACGCGCACGGCGCTGTCGCCACCACAGGTGTTTAAGAACAGCCTCTGGAACTGCAGATCAGTCGGTGACAGACCCCGTTTAGGGGCCCCCGATTCCCGGAGGCGTTTGGATCGGGTCAGGCTCGACGAGAAAGATAGTCCATTAGGCTACGAACATAGTTAACTGCGTTCAGAGATACTGCACAGATTGGAACAGAGTGAAACTGAGAGGACTGACAGGATGGTAACACAAAAAATGAAGCTAGAGAATAGAGGGGAACGATACACAGATACAGCTGTCATGGGAAATATGGAATTCAAGTAATAAACCAATATAAACGTGATTTCGAGCATCGCTTTTCAGATATTCCCAACACCAATATGTAATGCATCATCCCAATTCAGAAAGAGTTACCCGCTTTGAAAGGGCTAATGAATGTTTATAGTCGTTTACGACCCATTTGGTCACGATAATTTGTCTTTATGTCCGCAGCGAATGGTGGAACCGGGGAACGAAAGAATAG